>NC_137499.1:2047500-2090000 GCF_041902795.1 Electrophorus electricus | reverse complement strand
CCCTGTTCACGTCTCTGCAAACACACCCCCTTTTTTCTCCCTCGCAAGGACTCAGGTATTTCGCAAGCGCCCTGGCGACAGCTTCTCCGACACGGTTAGTTCATCGACGGCGCCAAGCACTCCTGCCTTCTCTGCGCGGTACTCTGCGTTGTGTGGGCGTGTGCGCTTTGTAACTCTTTATGTTCTGAACCCAAACCATCAGCGTGGCTCTGCGCTACTGTAAGAATATGTTATTCCGTTTGGTTCAGCTGGGTAAATTATTGATACACCCAGTCAGCCCATAGCCGGGACGCTGTTTCCCACGCCCACAATCGCCGTGGTTCAGACTGCAGCGTTCTGCACCAGAGCGTAATTAAAGACGATAAGATTAATGCAATAGCACAGAGACCGCCCCGCTCAGGCTGGGAGCTTGAGCAGGACACACCCCCCCATGCGGGACGGTCTTGTGCAGTACTGCCACGACTACACTAACAAGAATATTCTTCTTCCTATTCAACAGGAACGTCAAACAGACTCGTATGTAATCACACTTTTGCTTTTCGGTTTTTCCCTCCTGGATTTGACAGTCGCTAAAGCAGGTCTGCTGGTTTTCATAAACGTCGTTTCCCGCTCTTATTTCAAAGTCGATCGCTGCTGTTCTGAAACAATGCGGCTCGATAGGAAGCAGCCACGCAGCACTAGTGAACCCGGGGTCGATCCCCCGCTCCGCTCTACGGAGGAAGCACCTTCGGCTCAGCAAAATAATGACGTGGGTATGGATTACGTTGTTAGGTCTTATTGCTCAGAGTGGACTGATCCTGTGTTTAAACGAAGGTATTTAAGTGCAATGACTGGCTCTCCAGTAAAAGGGCCCATTTACGTGTTCCCCAGATCCCAATAGCGCTTTATATATATATATATATATATATATATATATATATATATATATATATATATATATATATATATATATATATATATAGTGTGTCTAGTGTCATATACATGTATATGCACACATACATATACATGTACACGTGCACACAAACACACACGCACAGCTTTTATTCTTTTAGAAATGTCCATGTTTCTATTATGTTTCCAAGGCAACTGGTAATTTCCACTCCACTCAGCCCGTCCTCAGCCGGTGAGGCGGGTCTAAGCCGGCGCCCGGTAAGCAGGGAGGGATGGAGAGAGGCAGTGAGGCAGAGCGAGCTCAGAGTCCGTATTCCCGCCTGCTGCCTGCAGAAATCTGCCTCTGTTGGAGGCAGTATTATCACAGACTACAGAGGGTGAAGTGTCCAGATTACACAATAATCCTTCAGTACGTTTTTACACCTCTGGAAGAGCTGACTGTGTGTCTAATTCCTACATTTCCACAAGGACATGCACACACTCTGTGCCCCTCATGCTCTCTCTCTCTCTCTCTTTCTCTCTCTCCCACACTCTCTTTCCATCTCTGTAGAAGGCAGGTGGCCAAATACTGAAGTTCATTAACCCTCATGTTGAGTACAGAACTAGCACCTTTAATATTATCTCCCTCTACAAGTCCTGCTCAGTCTCTCTCCAGTCAAGTCAAGATGGCTTCATTGGCAGGACTGAATTAAATACACATAATAATAATAATAATAATAATAATAATAATAAATTATTATTATTATTATTATTACTATACCACCAATAACAGTAATTATAATTAAATTTTCTACCACATGCCATCCTTCATTCAGTTTTTCAATCAAGATATATGACATTCACTTCCTCACCACACCTCTCAAACTAAACCACCATAATGCACGCAGAAATACAGCCATTTCATTCCAGCTGGGCGCTACGTCTTTAAGTGGCAAATGGTGCCGTC
Organism: Electrophorus electricus; assembly: GCF_041902795.1. Taxonomy (NCBI): domain Eukaryota; kingdom Metazoa; phylum Chordata; class Actinopteri; order Gymnotiformes; family Gymnotidae; genus Electrophorus; species Electrophorus electricus. Next base: position 2,088,163 of record NC_137499.1, on the reverse strand, counting down.
TCCTCCCCATCTATGCTGCTGCCTGATTAAACTCAGGCCAGCGTCATTCACGAAAGGGCACGAGTTGCTGGAGAGTACACCCGAGGACAGGGGGCACACGCGCACATGCAGGCAGGGGTCACAGCTACAAACAGACAGAGAGGGAGCGTGCAGCTACGCGAAAGGGTCAGCCTCGAACCCGAACTCTGGGAAGAAAAAAACAAAAAACAAAACCACAAAACATGAAGAAGAATAATTTAAAAGGTTAGGCTTCTTAATGGCTCGTCTTCATTAGCCCTTCTCATACTTGGATATTAACATTTTGAACACATCTATAGTCAGGCATGTTGAATAAGCCCACTACATTGCCAGAGATTACAATACTCAACTGTTTGGTTTGGGGAAAATATGACCCCAGTGTTTCAGCAGAGGGCGAGAGACAGTGATGAAAATGTACCGTACAAACTCTCAACCCTAAAGACCAAGAAACCTGCTCAGAAGGGTTAGGATGGAGACCGGATTGAGACAGGGGAAAACCCCCTCAGCCCTCACAAAAGACACACACACACACACACACACACACACACACACACACGTGCGTACACACACACACACACACACACCTTCTCTTCCACACCATCTTTATCCATTTTCTTCAGAGTGTAAGGGCTCAGACAAACCTATAGGTGTCACCCTATGCAAGCTGGGAAGAGGCATGGCATGCAAAGACACACACACACACACACACACACACACACACGTAATGGATGGAGGGAGGGAGATACAGTACATGGCTGCAGAGGAAAAAAGACCATAGAAGTATGTGCAGAAGACAAAAGCAGATGGCGGACAGGAAGTGAGGGTTGGAGATGAGACGCTGCAGACAGCATGGGTACCTTCAACCCCCCCGCCCAAAGAGCCGTGATTACACACATACTAATCACACTGACAGGCACATCCGCCAAATAAATAATACACGTTACCCAATGCCGCGGGCACGAGCCGGCAGCGTTTCCCCCGAGCAGCTCCAGGCAAAGCGTGCCCTGACCGGGGGAACCCGCGACACGGCCTGGCCCTCCACGTCACCTGCAAAGGTCCGGTGCGAAGCTGCCCCAGTCCTGCCCGACGTTCTCAGCCCATCAAGGAGCTCCGCGGACAGGGTGTCTCCCAGTGCTAGCCGGACCTGCCAGCGCTGGTGTTAGGATCACTGGTTACCATCTGAACCGGGCGTCACCAAACACTTCTCCACAGGGTCCAAAACATTTTTCGACCCCCCCCCCCCCCGCCATCTTTTTTCGTCCGTCTCCGGACAGCTTTCTTTTCATTATGGTTGCGCTGTCGGATAAAAAAGCGATCACATTTCACACCTCACAGACTCAATCTCTTTCCACTACTTCCACATTTTTCCTCTTCTATTTTTTTTTTTTGGGGGGGGGTTTAAAGACTGACACCCTACACCCCCCCCCCAATCCGTTCTTGCATCCCTTCCCCATATCAAAGCTGGCCTGACTCCGGACCGCTCAGTGGAAAATGAAAGCGACAGAGGGAGTCCATGAGACAATGAGACACAGGGCCCCATGCTGGGAGCTTTCACCCCTCACACACACACACACACACACACACACACACACACACACACGTCACCCCACGTCCCCACAACAGACAGCACGTCGCTTTTTCTCCTCCCGGGCTGTGAGCCCCGGTTCCTGAGCCTCGATCAGCAGACAGGACCGCCCGGACTAACCACACAGGACCCCCCGGAGCCCTTGGACCCGGCCTCCGCCTGGAGCGCCACTCGCTGGGCTACGAGACGAGCGGCGTTTTCACACCCACGGAGAAGAAACAGGTGAGCCGACACGAATACAAAACCAGGATCTGAGAACATGGAAATAAACTGTCCAAGGAATATTAATGCTGTTTACACAGAGAGGCGAATGAAGTTTACGCACACAGGAAACTGAGGGGCATGCTGGGTAAACGTCACGAAATGGCACGGTCCATAAGCAATGACAATTCCTACCACCACACACACACACTACGTACCTTTGCATCCCTCACACTCACACACACCCCTACCTAGCTCTGCATCTGTCTCACAAATACCCACACCCAGGCACACACACACACACACACACACACACACACACACACACGTCTACACTTCTTGCCTGTAGCAACGAAAGCAGGCTACCTCTGTGGCTCGAGGGCGGCGGCACCTCGTCCGAGCGGAGAAGAGTTCCGTGCCGGATCCCTGACCTGGCTCCCCGAAGCCATTCGGAACGCTCCCCTCTGCCCCTGCCGTGACCCCGTGATCTAAATGTGAATGAGTACTTTGTGTCTCCACAGGACTGCGCTCGGGGGAGGGGAGAAGGTGCAGGCAGAGGAGGAGGAGGAGGAGGAGATACAGGCAGGAGGAAGGAGCAAGCCCAAAGGGAACTGGGTATGTGTGGAGGGTTAATAACTGAGACCCTTTAAACAGGATGTTGATCACAAACAGCAGGGGAAGCATAAAACTATGGGACTAAAGAGGCTCCACCCCCTTCATATTCAACGCTCCTCCCTCCACCCCAAGAACACCGCCCCCCCCCCTCCGCCCACAACACCCACCCCCACCCTGCGCAACACTTAATTTGATCCCTCAAGCCTTCCAGAGTCACCAGTGTTCCCGCGGAGGGATCCGTCCGCACGCGGGGGCGGGATATCTGTCAGTCGTCCACAGTGAGTTCCTAACAAGGCGGGAAGGCTCATTTGCACACGACGCCTGAACAGTCATATAATCAGCTTCTCCAAATCGCCATCGCTGGGTTTCCGTCCTTAACGGGACAAGGCGTCAGGAAAATGGCAGCTCTAAGACAAACCAAGCTTCCCTGCCTCAGCCGCAGGGAGAGAGCCATAAGACGTTGGAAACCTACCAGTTCTAATGAAGTTAAGGCTTACAGGATGGAAATGTAAAGGTCTCAACCCATTACAGGCGATATTTAACTAATTAAATATTTTAAGCCTGAAATCGTAAAATCTTCTTTTGCGCTCCATCTCAAAACATTCTACAGCACCAGACTTTTGGTCTTGCTTATTGCTAACTAATATCTTCAGTCTAGACAAGAATGACCTACCCTGAGACATTACTTAAAATACGGCACCCTTCACTAATTAATAAATCCTAATAAATTACTGTCATTACTGGAGTTATAATGGACAGGTTGTTGACTGCATGAAAGTTAGTGTCAGAACATGGAGGGTAACTGCAACTAGATCATGACTGCTCCCTCTGCCCCTGTGTACACACACACATACACACACACACACACATACACACACACACACACACACACACACACACACAGTGTTTGACAGCAGAATAACACAGCACACATATTACTAACGTGTATTGCTGTTCTTTTCACTGCAGGGACAGAGACATGCTTGAAGGACACGTCCCAGTGACCCAGAGAAATCAAGCCTTCCTTACCCATAATGCACTGCCATGCCACACTCACTTACTCATTTCAAACCACGTGCCAGATGGGAACAGGTACGATTTACCTGAGACCAGAGGTGCTGTTCTGATTTCTGTCTGTATGTCTATGACCCCATCATCCCAAACCACACACGTGAACCCACCTTTGTGACAGTAGCGTGAGCACCTCCCACCCCCATCCCCCAATCAAGGGCAGAACCACAGTAGCTGCCTGTATATGAAGAACCCGGAAAAAAAGTATCGATTTTTCATTTGATAAAAAGGGTCCTAAAAATCGCATAACCTGAAACTGTCACAGCTCTTTTGTTCATAGCTCATCCCTCTCTGGATCTGGCCGCGGACACACAGCTGCCTTTAATTAGCAGGTAGAGCATGCAGTACACACACACACACACAAACACACACCCACACACCCCCACACCCACACATACATGTAGATACACCCATGCATGTGCCTACACACACGCACACACACACACACGCTTCAGGTGAACATGTTAAATATACTAATAGAGAGCTTACTGTTGTTTGTCCATGCATTACAGACATACTGCATATTGCTAACAGCACACAAATCATCTCCAATTAGAACATAATCACAGACGGCGTTTTGCCTCTCCGGGTACCCGTATAAGAGCAAAGCACTCGACATCTCGTCATGAGCGACCTTGATTCCTTTGCAGGCATAGAAGATTCTGACTGATAACTACAAGTGAAAAGTTAAGGCTTTTTGAGCAAGTGGGCGTTCACGTGTGTGTTTAAATCAGAGTCTGTCCGTTACTGGCTCCTCGCGTGTTTATGTTATTCTTTGGACAGTGCAGGGCCGTTACGGTGGGGCCATCGGCAAAAGACCCCCCTGCCTGTCCGTTTATTGAGTGTGGGTATTTGCATATCTTTGTAGTACATCCATCTGCCTGTGGATTGCTCACTGGAGGTGTTAGCTCAGAAAATCAATGCGACCATGGCTGATCGCATGGAAACACGTGGATGTGTGTGTTTGTGTGTGTGTGTGTGTGTGTGTGTGTGTCTGCGTCCCAGGCGGCGGGCACAAGCCCCATCTCCGCATCACAGAGTCATGTCCTGCTCTGTGGCCCATGCCAGCGTCGACGGGGCCAGCCGCGGTCTGGCTGCCCACTTGTTTATGAGAGCGCATCGGGAGATGAAACAGAATTTCCAAGGGTTATGAATATCAGATTGGTTAATCAATTTCATTTGAAGGAATCCAAGACGGGAGACAGTATTGATGTGTTTTTTTGCGCACCAATGTTCACTCAGACCAGGGAGTACACAACATTCCTGCTTGTGTGTTGCAGGGGGTTGAGGGGGGTTGGGGGGGTGGACTCACACACACACACACACACACACACACACACACACACTCACACACACACTCAAAACCCCCAGACCAGATCGTGCTGCACCTTCTCCAAGCAGCAGAAAAAGCAGAAGCAATGTCACGGCATGCTGCATGGCGAGTGGTCTCACTGAAAAGCTTCCCCCCTGCACACACGCAGCCCATCACCATGGTTCCACCACCGCCTGCTGCTAATAGCAATCCACTACGAAAATCCGATGATTACATTGTCCTGGCTCTCCCTACAGCGTCCTGGCCACCACCGCTGGTTATTGGAAAAGGGAGGACTCCGTGCTCGGGCCTCTCCCGGGAAACTTTATAATACGAATCAAACGCTCGACGCTATCCCTTCCTCCATTTGCCTTTCGATTCAGGCTCTCTTTGCATAACCCATCCATTACGCTCACATGAAATATGAAAAGGCAATATCCTCCCCCTGTTTGTAGCCAAGCGTAATGCGATTGTGTTGTCATTTATAGGAAATAATCGCAAAACTCTCTTTCATTTTCCAGTTCAAATAACCATGAAAAATTAGCGTGAGATGTCAGGGGAACAACAAAGGGACACGCTTAGACTATCGCGCCGACACCGCGCTTGACATTTCTCCTTAATAGGAAAAAAATCGGATGGTTGTTTCTATCTCTCTCTCTCTCTCTCTCTCTCTCTCTGTCTCTCTCTCTCTCTCTTTCTTAAGCAAAATCCCTTCACTCATTCTTATTTTATTTATTTTTTTTAAAAAGCGGAAAAAGTTCTGCAATTTGATCTGGATAAATCTCTGCCCTCACTCAGCCGACTACAGTACCACACGCCTGGACTGACGCAGAGAGCAGTAATTGAGTTTGGGGGGTGGGGGGGCGGTCACCCCACCCCGCACTTTCACACGCATACACACACTTTTCTGAAAGGAACCATCTTCACGCTGCTTGGCCAACACCCCCGGTCACGCAGTGGCGTGGCCCGAAGCCCATGGTCTCCGTGGCTACCGCAGCGTTTCCGTGGCTACCGCAGAGTCTCCGTGGCTACCACTCTGCCTCTCCGATAAATCATTCAGTGGCTATCAGATGCCGCAGCAACATGGCAGTCGCCCCAAACTCCAGAATGCCTCACTCAGATCAGCTTGGTGTCGGTCCCGGCCGCCTGAAACACGGGGCTGGGAGCTTGGCTTCACCCCTCACCGAAACATCCAGCCACTTTACCAGACAGGTCCATTTCCAGTGATGTACAAACTAGTAATAATTGAATTCCTAGCTGTGTAAGGCCCATAATGAGGCTTAATAAACATGCGTGGTTTCTCCGCAGTAATTATGCACAACATGATCAGGCTCCATCTCTGTTTTCTGATGTAATTACTATAGATGTGTTTATCTGGCCAACAATTAATATCTATTTGTATGAGCACGTGCTCCAGTGTCTATATACGCTCCGACAACCATTCTGGAAATGTGGTATTCCAGAGCTTATGCCAAACGAAGCCTGGTTTTCTTCATAATTAAAATTTGCGTCGTTGCTCTGCCGCATTCGAGGGGTTTTACAGTGAACGTCGCATAGAGGAGCCGACGTGCCGAAGCGTACAAACAGAGCGACGGCACTTTGGAAAGCTCGTCACGTCAGGGCATAACCCTGCCTCGAGCCCAACACAGGGAGTCTCTACTGTAAGACAACCCAAGGAGATGAAAGCACACAGAAATATAGACAAATATAATGGTGTGAGTATTAGCCAATATTTTGGAAAGAGTTGGGGGGGGGTGAGGGGTGGAGTCCACGCTACACTTTAAAGACCCTGCGAACATATACAAACCAGGACCAGAAGGCTTGTGGAGCCTCACAGCAAACCTACTGTTTTCTTTTCGTGCGGAGAATTTGTGTCACGTCCGAGACAGATGAGGTGTCAGGGAGAGGAAAAAAAACAAAAACGCGGACATGACAAAACGGCGGTGAGAAGCAGCTCCGTTTTCGTTCTCCACTCTTCGCAAATTTACATATTTCTAAAGAAGGATTATAGTTTGTGATGCATATAATGAAATTTCCTCTCAAAAAAAAAAGGCTAATGAAAAAGACTCATCTTGTGCAATTAACTGGGGCTTATTTATTCTCTTCTTGTAATGTATTAATTCATTATCGCGTCATTCCGTGATTATTTATTTATTTGATTATGCACACACCTCAAAGCCTTAATTACAATAGGGACCATGGAGCCGGAGGAAAGAAAGCAATGCTCCAACTCACCCATCAGTCGATCTAGTTATCCATTTAATCTCAATAGTATATCCATCCAATCTCTTATCAGCAAGCACTAATCTCAGTCTAATCAGTTTACCAATTTGCTGTATAGAGGCTGGCTCGTCGGAGGGGGAGATACTCAAAATGCGCTCAGAAGACGGTAATCCTGTCAATGTAGCTGGGCTTTAATGCCTTTCCATGCCGTTTCCCCAAGTTTTTGACTCTTCCTCATCCTTCTCTCTTCCTCAGCCGCTCCCTCTCTTTCTTTCCCTTCATCTGTCTTCATGTTTATGTATTCTGCCCTTCCACGGCCAGCATGGAAGCAGAAACATGGGGAGAGGACGCTCGCTCTCTTGGGCCACGTGGGCGTCCACAACTGTCCCCACAGACGCACTCTGTCCACATGGTGCAGAACTGGACTGTAGTTCCCACACAGAAACGTCCCCCCCCCAATCCCAACATGCCTCAGGTCACTGTATGAGCTGCTCCTCTTCCCTCTGCTCACCATGAGCACACACACACACACACACACACACACACACACGCAGTCCCTGACCTCCCCCGTGTTGGGCTTACCCGGCTACATAAAAGTCTCACATCACCCTGTGCGCTGCTGTCCATCAATAGGTCACCGAGCCCCATTCTATCAGCACACACTTAAAAAACACTTCAGCAGTGAGCTGAAGCTTTAGGTTAAATGCACCAGGACTAAAGCAACCCTTAAAAGGCACGACCACATATGGCAGGTCTTAAAAAATACTGATGTAATGCTCCTGGGTTATGAATGGATGTAGTGACCGGGCACGGAAGGGGCACAGTGCCGAGAAGTTCTAGCACATTCAATCCTGTGCCAAGTGTTAACGGAGAGTTCAAAGACCAGGACCGATCACCCAATCAGCTGGGCCTGCTTATTAATTTATGCAGTGTGAGGAAAAGCCACCGTCACATAATTTAATATTACCGTCCAACTTTCAGAGAAAACTGTTAGTCTAATAGGCCCAGGAGCACTACAGAAGCATTTGGTGGAATGAAAGGTTAGCCCGTGTGTGTGTGTGTGTGTGTGTGTGAGTGTGTGTGTGCACGCGCATGCTCTCTTTTGTGATGACTGTACTATGGCATGCATGGAAATGAGCAGCTAGGTAAAGAATGAGAGCGGAGACAAACGGAGAGAGAGTCAGTGCTTCCCAGGCATTGGCCCCTCTCGGGAAGGCCTAGAATTAATCATCGCCAGGGCCTTCGAGACCAATGCTGGGCCCAAACTGGTTCCACGGTTCTCCACCAGCGGCGAACACACGCTGCCTCGCCTTTATCCACACGCCGCTCTCGCGGCCGTTGCGGTGGCGGTTACTGTTAGCGTTGTCGCAGGTGCCGCCGTTCCGTGGTGCTGAGGTCGTGGGAGAGAGAGACTCAGCTCTAATTAGCGAGAGGTCCGTCTCATTGATATGAGGGAGCAGGGAGCAGCCATTAATTATTCATCCGGCAGGTAAACAGCGTTGCCGCCGGCCTGATGAGCCGGGCGCAGGCGCTAACTAACGCGGCCTCTTCCCCGGAGGCCTGCCGACAGGCAAACAAACGGATGCCGGCGAATGCTTGCTGAGCTCTCCTGAAACAACACAGTCCCTGGAATGCTGCGCAGGGAAGAGGGGCATTAATCAGGTGCGGTTTCCTTCCACGCCAGGGTAGCTCCGAGACCACGTCCGGGACGTCTCCGGAGCTCGTGCCCCTCTCTGGACCTAAATCCCAGATCCGGACCTCCAGATCTAAATTTCAGGCCAGACCCGAGGCCCCGTTTTCCGTCACCCCCACCTACTCCACCTCCTCCACCCGCTGTGCCGGGGCCCCGGTCCGGCTGCCGCTCTCCCTTCCCGCGACAGCCCCGGCTGCCGAGTCGGCCCGGCCCCGGAGCCGCGGGAGAAGGCTGTGATGAGAATTCATTTCTCCCAATTATGGGCTCTTGTCCGCTGCCTCAGTTCATCAGCTCGGCACAGCAGAGTCAATGAAAGGGGCTGTAATGAAGCAATCAGATGCAGGCCTGGCCCTCAGGGCCCTGCTCACAGCTCCACCAGGCACGCGCCCCATGTGGGTGGCTCTGCGTGTGTGTGTGTTGGGGGTCGGTAGCGGTTAGCGAACAGCTGAACGGTGGTATTAATTCACGGCCCTGCTCCGATAGCCCAGAGGATAAGCTGCCCTGCTAAAGGCTTCGACCTGAGATCTGGAGCCTTGGGGGGCCTGTGAGAACTCCGGATGCGCCGCAGCTGAGGAGAATCCTGTGTTAAACTGAGCACGGAAGGAACACGGCAGAGTTTCTCACTCTCTCCCCCATGGTGGTTTAAACTGCTCGAAAAGTTTCGGGAAAAGAGAACAGTTTACTAATCTTTCCTGCCTCCCTCTCTCCCTTTCTCTCTCCCGCGCTCCCTGTCTGCTTCATTTGCTTGGACCCCTTCTCTCTGTCAGCTCTACTGTTCATGGCCCTGTCCAACATGTGGAAGGGATTACGGGGAGTCTGGGAGAGGAATACCTGCTCCGACTCCTAATCTGGGCCTTAAGGTTCAGGAATTGGCTTCTCTTTTGTCTCTCAGCACTGTCGGTGTTCCACCTACATTTAAAAAAGGCCTGTTTGATCAGACTAAAGTTGTGCTCTTCTTCCTGGGACACACTGTGAGGAAATGCTGTCTCTCTCAGAAAACACACACACACACACAGACATACACGTAGCCTTCTTACAAACAGACATGTGTGCTAATAGCCTGATTTCATTGAGCTCTGGTTCTAGGAAGACCAGCACAAGAACACCAAACTGCCATTTCCCCCTTCACAGCCTCTTCCACCAATGAGGTTTGGTGTCAGCAAGTACAGCGTGAACCGTCAAACACAATGGCACCGTGTCCACTACAGGCAGGCGCAAACACGAGGCTCCAGAGCAGAACTTAAAGACTAAAAAAGACCAGATCTACATCTCCGCTGGGGCCAAACAGGACTGCACACATCTGAACGCCCACCTTCTTCAGAGTACAGGAGGCCCCAGGGCAACAGAGCCCTGGAGCTGCCCCAGACGCCGGGGCACCCACACCTTCTCCCTCCCCTCCCCCCCCTTCTTCCCCCCCTCTGCCTACTGCCAGATCTGACGCCAGATCTCCCCGGCGGCCGGACTCCACCTGACAGGAGCTCCTTAACGAGCGGCGCTCGTTAACCCCCGGAGCCGTCAGCAGCGCCGTGACGACGTGCAGACCCGACCCGCTGCGGAAGGGCCCTTATTGATCCTCCGCGCCCACTGCCTTCCTGGACGTCCATGATCAATATGCAAATAGCCCCCGGCATCGATTCAATATTAATTTTCAATTAGAGGATCCTCCAGGGTCCTGCCGGGGTCAATACTCCAGTGTTCGGAGTGTGGGCTCGACCAGGTTGCAGGCATTGACGTTCCCCACCACTAAGACAACTTACTCACTGTTTATTTAGCTCGGCCCTGCTGTAAGCACTCATTAGGGCCGTGCACCTCAGCCGGAGAGACGGATGGGGCTCCTTTCTCTCCTGAGCTCCCTCTCGCAGCCCATTCCCGGGCGGGCTCTCAACGATCGCTGCGGTTCCGCGCCCCCTCGCCGCCTGGCCCCAATCCCGCCCCATTCAGGTCCGCTTTCAGGGGTAAACACTTTCCGAGGTGCGTGCGGCCGTCATTCAATATGAGATCTGCCCGTGAAGGACTGCATTAATCTGCTATTTGACAAGTGGAACCACATCACAGTGCGAGGCGATCGGTCCGTGTCCCTCGACGCTCCACAAACATGGAAGAGATCGGGAATCTTACACCACTCTCTCTCTCCTAATGCTCACAACAGCAAAACAAACGCATAATTAAGGGTGACCTTCATAACGTACGTAGCTCAGTTACACGCCCAGACACACCTCCCTCTCGTTATCTCACGTGTGCTTAAAAGAATAGAAAAAAAGGAGAAAGAAATTCGCCCCGCGGTGACAGATGAGGCAGGATTCTAGTAAGTTCTTTCCTACTCATTTTCTTCCCATATTCCTCTACCCATCGTCAATGTGATTTACTAACCCTAACCATATCTAAAGCATCTATTCCGGCGCTAATAACCTTTTCTCCGGATAAAAAAGAAAAGTAAAAAAAAAAAGCACACGCCTGTTTTCTCCACCTGAGTCAAGACCTGGGGGGGGGGGGGACGTGTGGGGTAATAATGTCCTCTGTTAAAATGGTGTTGTCTGATAAGTGAGGTAATGGATTCCAGGCAGGCCTGGTACTGCTCTTCAATGGGAAAACAATAGTATTGATTTATAAGCGTGTTGTGTTTCCTGTACAGACAGGGTGTCTATCAGAGGCCATTTGATGGAGCGCTCACCCTGTCACAGTACTCCTGGCCTTTACAAAGAGCTGAGTCCACACCGGAGTGGCTCGGAAACACGGAGAGGGAACAGAGGAAAAATATGAAAGAGGTCGAGAGATAGAAAGACAAACTGAAGAAGTAGAAGAGAGGAAAACAGCACAACGGTGGGAGAGAGAGAGCGAGAGAGAGAGTTAAAAGACGTGAGAGACATTGCTAACTAAATATTACCCATTACCCAACACGCCAGCCAGGTGAGAGGTGATGTCATAACAGTGGTATGCAAACCACATTAAGCACGGTAATCGGATCCCCGTGTGGGGACAGACGTGTCCCTCTCCCAGTCCAACATCACTGTGTGCACACAAAGCCCAACCGTCATCTTCAGGAACAACCGCCGAGAAACAAAGGAGGGGAGCAGAGAAGAGGTGACTTGACAGCAAAACGCCAAACAGGGAAAAAAAAGGAGTATGTGTGAGGGGAGGTGTGAAAGAGAGAGAGGGAGAGAGAGAGAGAGCCCTACCTTTTCTTTCAATTAAACCTCACAGACGGTTTTTCACACAACGGATCTAGGACGCCTCATCTTCCGCGATAAACATCACCGGTCTTCCCTTCCACGCCAAAACAAACTTGTGTTGAAGTTGAGGAGGCGACAGAGGCTGGCTCTGATCAAAGCGCGCGGCCGTGAGCCTCACGGGGAGGGAGAGGAAGGGAGATTAAACGTCCGGGGCCGCCGCACCGCGCCGGCCGGCCGATGCAGTGCCCGCTCTAATTGGTTTAGGGATAACATTAATTACCACATTGCTCATTAATGGATGAAGTCCTTATTGGTTCCATTGATCAGCAGGGCTTGTTAGCCATCATCCTAAGCAATGGTGGATGTAACAAGCTTACATATTGGCATATCAATTAATGTAATCAATTCCTGCCTAGCAGTTGCCAGTCGCCACTCGCTGGGACAACCACTCTGGTCTCTGCGGCCCATCGTTCCTCTGGACGTGGCGGACAACAGACTGATGTCATCCAGTGCTTTAATGCGGAGCTGCTTTAAGAGGAGGTGAGGCTTATATGGCCAAAAGATTCTAATAGAGAGGGAGGGAGGGGAGAGAGAGCGAGATAAAGAGATAGAGGATGATACAGAGTGATACAGAGAGAGAGAGAGAGAGGGTGTGTGTGGGAGGGAAGGAACACACGGAAGACATGTTTGTGCTGGAGTCTTGACTACGTCTCACACTGGTGTTATTCCCCCCAAACTAAGAAACAATGCAGGTTTTAAGTCTCCAAAAGCAGAGGGCTAAAAATCTGCATTCCTGACAGATAGACATGGTGCAGTATTCCTGACAGACAGACAGACATGACAAAGTATTCCTGACAGACAGACATGGTGCAGGATTCCTGACAGACAGACAAGGTACGATATTCCTGACAAACAGACGGTGCTACAGCTGCAGGAAATTCTACACACCCATTCCAGACTTCTTTGGGAAACTCAGCAGGATCTGCTCTCCGTTACAGCATTCCAAGTGGCACATATCGGATCTCCTTGCAGCTTTGTGGGTCCCACTCTAAACCTCCTCCCAGCAGCCGAGACTTTTCCAACTTTGCCTTCCTCTTTTTTCTAATTGAGATCAATGCCGCATTTTAAGACGCATTGATTAGCACTTAGGAAACCCTGGCTGTGCCATGCTGGGCTCTGGGGGGAGGTTGGACTTAAATATTCCGCGATAAGGCCACCCGCTGAACAGAGACCGCTCCGTGGCTGTCCCAGGAAAGCCAGCGGAGGCCGTGGTATGCCGGAGTGCACCATGATGAGGTGTCAGGTTTGACGTCGTTCCCAGAAACCTCCATCTGCTTAGTAACTGATCATTTAGCCGAGCACAGAGGCCATGATGAGGGCGACATCGGCCTTGGAACATGGGAAGGGGTGTGTGTGTGTGTGTGTGTGTGTGTGTGTGTGTGTGTGTGTGTGTGTGTGCTGTATCTTTGCCACTATGCCCACAGACAGAGGGAGTGATGGCATGATAATGGCTGTCCCTGAGCAGAAATAAACGCAGTCCTATGGCAGGTTTGCTCCGTGTGTTTGGTGCAACTGTCCTGACGTGTTTTTTCCGTCACTCCCAGCTGGTGACACTGAACCTAAGGCCTCGCATCCCATAAGCACCGGTCCACTCTACTGACTCCTCCATCGCTCCACAGTACACCCAAAGAAACTCTCTCTTAAGTCTCAGACATCTGCAAAGTCAAGAGTAAAAATTCAGCTCTCCGGCTTAGCGCTGCGCATCACTGCCGAAAGCAGGTGGCTGAACAGAGACCCGGTGGACTGGGCCGCAACTGGGGTGGCTGTGAGGTCCACGCAGGCAGGCAGCTTGGCCGACACCGGTTCCACCTCCCAGGCTCTGTTCCCAGGGCGACGCACAAGTAGGCGGAGCAATTAGCAATTTTGTGCTGATTGCCTGGAGCGTGCTTTGCTATGCCATAAAGATAATAGCATGAAAGGAGTCCCAGTGCAGCCTCAGTCATCTTTCCTCCCCACCCCACACCCACCTCAGTCCTTCCCCTGCGTGGTGCAGATTTTCAGTACCTCTCGGTCCCTAAACCGCCTGCTGCCCTCATTACTAGCCCTCTCTGCTCGCAGGGCGTTTAAGAAAGACAGAGAAAAGACTCCCTGAAGAGTAAACAGGTATGATTATTAAAAGCGGTAGAGGAAGAGGGGAGGGGCCCACGACGAGACTCTGTACCCCGCTGGTTTTGAGTGATCTGAAAGTCTAATTTGGCGACAGTACAACAGACGCACGGGTTGAACAAAACAGGGAGCGTCTGCTCTCCCGACGCACGGAGCACGCCCCGTGCGGAGGGGCGGCGATGGCATCACCTTCTGCCGCCGCGCCGACGGATACGTGACAGCCTTCGGCGGCGGCTACGCTGCTAACCGCTGCGCTGACGCTAACATTGATCATCCTCGCTGCAAGCGATGCACATCAAAGTCAGGGACGGGCTAGAGACGGGACGCTACCGTCTCCCGTACGCGCGACGCTCTTAAATGACAATAAAACTGCTGCACCAATATAAAAGATAAGAAATAGAAGAGATGGTTTGGATGCTTCTCAGGCTTGCTGCATTGTGTGCGCGCGCGCGCGTGTGTGTGTGTGTGTGTGTGTGTGTGTGTGTGCGCGCGCGCACACAATGCAGCAAGGCTGAGAAGCATCCAAACCTAGATTTGAGATGTCTCGATTAAGTGAAACTAGCCGCTAAGCAGTCATTAAAATGAGTTCATTTCTACAGAGAAGTGATTCAGTTGCTAACGGGGTGAATAGCGTGTATTGAGTTGCCGTTAATGCACACTATATTCTGTATGTCGATACAAATGAAGGGTATACAGAAAGGACAAAGAAAAAGACTAAAATACACACACACACACACTTTTTCGCTCTCACTCACACACACACACACACACACACACACCACTCTCTCTCTCTCTCTCTCTCTCTCTCTCTCTCTCTCTCTCACACACACACACACACACACACACACATACAGAAGTACTAATGATCAGACAAACCCAGGAAAACCATCCCTACACCAGACAGTTCATGTGCCTCATATATCCTCTCATTGGACTCTAAAGTGCCGTCTCTGTTTCGTTAATGATATTTTTGTGTTAATGACTGCCTGGTTTTAATGCAGCAACTCTTCGCCTCACACTGGCAATCCCAGGATTTATTTAGTTCATTTTTAATGTAATGACCAGAAGAGGCAAATTAGCAAACTTGAGACACGGTAAAAAAAAAAAATTAAAAAAATCTTAAAAAAGGCGGTTGATAGCGTTAGCGGACATTAAACGAGACAAGCTCCTCACAATAATTCAGTTTCTTTTAATGCTATTCCACATTGTGTTGATAAAAGTTATTCTTAATGCACACTGTATTACTCTATTTATTTATTTGAAAGCCACAGACAGATTTGATTAAAACTGATTGATTACGTAGCGGGTTCCTTCCAGATGAAGATGGCTGGGCTCCCAGGCACAACACTAGCCCAGTAGGTCAGGGGACAGGGTGTGGCAGCGTGGAAGTGACCCCCCCCCCCCAGGCGCCCCTGAGCCCTCTGACCCCCTGCCGTGTGTGTGTGTGTGTGTGTGTGTGTGTGAACGTCCAGCTGCACTCCCTTTCACAGCCCACACACCCACACACACACTTTGTTTATTGTACATTACTATACCTAATATGCATGAAGTGATCATGGAATTGTAGGAGAAGAAAAAGCCACATCTTGTATTTATGTATGCCCCCCCCCCCCCCATCACACACTCACACACACACACACATCACCCCCCAAACAATCTAAATTGCAGTCACATCTCCCTGCTTGTAGGGGATGATAATTGCGGAAGGCCAATAAATTACTACAGCCTCCACATCAATTATAAGCATCACGTCTGGCAATGAGGAAAATGAGATCTTGTGACAAATTTCATGAGGCTTGACTGGCCAGTAGCCTTTCTGAACACACTACAGATAGCGATCCCTTATCTGGCCTCTGTAATGGGGAGCTACGGAGAGAGCTGGTGTAGCAGCCATTTAATTAAAAAGCTAGGGAGGGGGAGGGGTAGTGGGGGGGCAGGGGTAGGGGGGTAGTAGGGGGGTAGTGGGGGGGTAGTAGGGGGGTAGTAGGGGCGTGTAATTCAGTGAAGAGACCCAGAAAGGACACAAAGCCTTTGTCTCCGATACATATTTTACTCTGTGTTGTCAGTCATTGGGCCCTTGGTGCAGCTCTTTTGATGGTCATTCAGGGATTCTCTCTCTCTTGCTCTCCTATTCTATTCTTCTTTCCTTCTTTCTATTCCTTGGCCTCTTTTTCCCCCTTCCTCTTCCGATTTCCCGGGAGGTGCCGGTTCTGCCAGGGCAGACGGAGCTCGTCACAGAAGAGTTTCCGAGCGGAGACGCGGCAGCTAGTGACCAGCGGTGGCACAGAAACAAACGTCCCCTTTATCTAGTCCCATACTCACCTGGGAAGGGTGGAGGAGGGTGGAGGAGGGTGGGGGAGGGTGGAGGAGGGTGGAGGAGGGTGGAGGAGGGTAGGGGAGGGTGGAGGCTGTCTGGGAGCGGGAGAGGAGGAGACAGACAGACAGACTGATGAAGAGAAAAATGGGAGGGAGAGAGAGAGAGAGACGGAGAGAGAAGGGCGAGAGAGACAGGCAGCGAGAGAAACAGACAGACAAACACAGAAAGACAGAGAAAATGAGAACGAGAGAGAGAGAGAGAGAGTGAACACTGATAAGAATTTATGGCAGGCAGGGAGATGGCAGCATACAACACTGAGAGGGGTCCTAAATCTCCTCTCCTGTCGCAATATTCCTTGCTGTTGCAATCGGGCGCGCTGATAGAGCGTTGCAGGAACGACCGCTGCGCTCAAATTATGGCTGCACCCTCTACTAATATTTAACATCATTAGAAAATCATTAGAAAGCCATCATAAAACCTGGGAATATGACTAGAGCATTAAACACAATGATTATTCAGTGTGTTCTTTTCCTTTTTGCCTTGGAAATGAGATTTGCCTCGCCGAGCTCATGCAGCAGGACAGTGAGAGCATTCCTCATAATTACTATAACATCTGAAAAACATTGACCAGCGTGAATTACTATACCATTATACCACTGTGTTTTTCTTCCCCCAAAGCAAACCTCTTGAAGATGAGCTTTTGGGGGGGCCAGCGCCAAGGAGCATTAATGTAATTTTACTCCAAGTAGAAGCGAGCTAATTCAAATGTTGTTTTCCTGTCCGCCCTGTTGAATGGGCCACGGATGTAAGTATACGCCGTGGAGCAGTGCATTGTGGGTCAACCGTGCTTCCGCTTGTGTGCATGCAGGTATGCACACCACTACAATACCAGTCTCAACAGTCAAATGTGTTATTTGTGAAACAGTTACTATTTAGGTTGGCTTCTGAATTTAAAAGGAGCAAACCGGAGCGCGTCTTATATAACACGTGGGTCTGACGCGTCTGACGCCCTCCCTTAGTCGTGCGCAGGACCTGGAGAAGACTTTACAAGCAGAGCTTATCTGTGTGTGTCAGTATGTGTGTGTGTGGGCTTTATCAATAGCAGTAATCAGAACGCAGAGGGCAGCCGTGTAACAGAGAAGCCCCCCGGAGAAGATGAAAAGCTGGGGGGTCTGGGGTGGGTTTCCTAGCTCTACATCTATCTGCTCTTCTCAGGCGGAGGCTGCCGTTCAGGGACCCGCCGGGTGGGACCCCCTGCAGGGGATGCTGGACAGAGGAACTCCCTCCAAACTCACCATGGAGCGGCAGGATACCGACCCCGTGACCTCGGCCCGAAAGGCCTGGGTCCAGCAGGAGTGCGGATCCGTGTCCTCCCAGAAACCACACACACACACACACACACACACACACACACACAAGTGAGATGTCACAATCTACATCAACAACGCATGAACAATGGTTGAAGCACAACCGTAAAAACAAGCACACTGCCACAGCAAGAAGATCGTAAAATGATCACACGTATTATAGCACACGCGCACGGCAAAAGTCACCGCAACACCATCACTGCAGATTCTAAGATGAAATATTTAAAATGTCTAAAAAAAAACCTCTCGCAGTAGAGAAGGGCACCTTTGCGTGAAGGCTGAAAATGGAGTTCTGGATTCGCAGGGTCAGTAAGGGACCCGCTACCTCTTGTAGGAATGGACCTCCAAAATCTCCTCAAAGCAAGAAAACAGAGGAGGTTAATATAAGAGCAACTCCTTGTCAAGGCTTTGAAAGGAATCCAACCGACGCTGATGGCAATCAATGTTCCTTTGAATGCATTACTTGGCAGAAACAGGACCTTTGTCTCTTAAACCCAGGCAGCAAAAAAAAAATGAAGACTGTCTAATAATTAGGGAGAGGTGAAAATACAGAGGGAGAGAGAGAGAAGGAGAGAGGGAGAGGGAGAGGGAGAGAGAGAGAGAGAGAGAGGGAGAGAGAGAGAGGAGAGAAGGAGAGGAGACAGCAAGAGAGAAGGAGAGGGAGAGGGAGAGAGAGAGAGAGAGAGAGAGAGAGAGAGAGTTGAGCCCAGGTCTCTCCTCTCCATCTTACACGAGCCAAATGGGTTCCGAGCACTTTATGCATTAATCAATCAATATCTCTCACTGTACATCAGCCACGCAACCAAGTTATGAATGACCTTTCTGACAACAAAGAAAAGGACACTTCAACGCACACAAGCCTGCATACGGCGGGGAGATGTTCACCTGCTCTTCATCGCTCACCATCACACACACACACACGGAGGCACGAAGCCCGGTAATAGTGCCCGGAATATGACGAGGGGAGTCGTTCTTCAACTGGCACGTGTAAGGGTGGTGGTGAGGGGGGTCGGTGTACCGTCAGTAGAGCAAGGCAGGGCGATGCCACTCACACACAGCATGGATGTCCGCCTGTCATGCGCTGCACAAAAGACCATTTTTATTCGAAAATAACCAGGCGATTCCATTCACTCGGCTGAACGCACACACACACACACACACACACACACACACACACCACACTCGCACCGCGCTGAGCGCATGTAAAGGCTGGATTATTTCACCCGCCAGGCTGGCTCTCACACACATTGTTTTCTTATTACTTGAATAGTGCAGCACCTCGAGGCCGCTCAGGCCAACAGGGTTGATCTGAACACACACACACACACACACACGGTGACGCTCAAGTGTTCGTTTAAAGGTGACGGCAATGGCGAGAAGACCGGGCTGCCCTCCAGAGCGCCCACATCTGCTCGGATGACTCCTGTGACAGTCCGGCAGCACCTGGGAGCAGAGCCATCAGGATGCGCGGGACACGGCAGGACTGCCTAGTAGACTCCGGTTATTGCTCGAATCCCAGCACAGGCCTGCCGTCGCAAACACTTCCAGCTTTCAAAGAGCCAAAAGACCCTCTTACAGGTTTCACTCGTAGTTGGAGGCTCAACTTTCTGAACAATCGACTCAATAATTTCCCATTAAAATACTGAAATGCTAAAATGAGATAAAAACTGACGGTTAGAGGGAGATCAGTAAGAGAAAAGAGCTTCAGTGCATGAGAGAGAGAGAGAGAGAGAGAAAGAGGGAGAGAGAGAGACACACAGAGAAAAGGGAAAATATACTTTCCTGCAGGCGGGAAACGGAAGGCAGACAAAGCACGAAAGAATTTGCTTTTTTTTCTTCCTTTTTTTTAATTTTATGGGGCGGAATAAGAACTGGGCGGGGTTAAACGGCACCGGGAGAAAGGAGCCCCCCAACGCCCCCCTGGTCTGCTGAAGCGTGGAGCTGAACCGCAGAGACAGAGTGGAACTGACACAAGCTGACGGCACAGAGAAGCCTCAGAAAGGAAGAGGCCAGGCGCGCAAACGCTACGGCGGGCACTGCGCACAATAGGGGTGGAAAGTGACTGCCCAACACTCTTAAACAAAGGACATGCTGCTCTCTCCCCCCCCCAATTAGAATTTTCTCACCCTGATTTACATGACAAAAAAAAAAAAAAAATAAGTAGGAATGAGTTTTCCGTAATTCCCCCGGATTATGCACCTTTGACTCGGGCTGCGTTGATGAGGTGTCGGGTCAGGGGGCGGGCAGGGCGCTGGAGTTGGATACCTCTCCTGTAACTCCATTCTCCCTCTGACATCTGCCCCCCCATCTACCTCCACTTTTAACAAGAGCTTGAGATATTCAACAAATACATGAGAAAGACACGTTTAAAAAATTCTCATGGTCGTTTGCTGGCTCTTGTGACGTGAAGAAGTATTAATAATATCTAACAGAAGGACACTAAACATGAGACACATGAACAGGAGAAACAGTGATTCGTTGTGTTACTGGGAATGGGTTTAAGAATTTGAACAGAATTTATGAAAACACACGACTTAACGAACACACGAGTTAGGGGTGGGCGTGGCATGCAGTAGCAGTGGGTGGGGCATGTGGAAGCAGTGGGCGTGGCATGCGGTAGCGGCCATCTCTGAGCATGTGGCCATACGACAGTGAGGTGCGGATGGTATATTTAAAAATATAATTTAAATACAATTTTTTTTCTTTGTCCCAATTTTTGCGTGTGGGTATGTATATCAAAAAGCAAACCAAACCTCCACACAAAAGGAACCATAAGAAGGCCCGGGCCTGTAAAACAGGGACTGAGAATGAGCGGGAAACGTGCTAAGAGGTAACGACGGCCCGTGCTGCGCTCATTTAACAGGAGGCGTGTGGAACAGACGCCCATCACGTCTCTCCCTCTCGACTTTTTCACCTCTCCTCTCTCTCGCTCGCTGTCTCCGGAGTAACAAGGGCTGGTTGGAAACCTACATTAGACGCGCCACAACACAGCGTGCTGAGTCTGAACACGGCGACGTCTGCTCCGGCATGTCTTCTCCGCTGAAGGAGGCGTAAACAGATGCCGTGCGCCGCACACCGTGTCCAGGACCGGGTCTGTGGCAGCTGCGGTGAGCTGCGACCTTTGATGTAGCGCTTCCCGCGGAGCGAGCCGACTCGAGACGACGCAGCGCGCCCGACTTAAGACGCCGGCTCGGACGCAAAGCGGATAAACACGCGCAGCGGTGGCTCCGCGGCCGGCCACGCTCCAGAGAGCGTCAGCCACGTCACTCCGCTCCGTCTGACAGACCGCAGGGAGAGTGTGTCTGCTAGCAGCTAGTGAAACAGCGTTGACACAGAAGCCGGGCCCAGGCAGACAAAAGAGACAGTGTGAACTGCAGGGACGTCATAAATCTGACCCAGTCAAACAGCAGGAATGTCCCGGTTTGTCAAAAACAAACAGCAGCTTGTCTCCGACCATCGCTGGGCAGAGGAGCCCCCACATCTGGTTAAACACAGCCTGGCCTGCGTCAGGGAGCTCAGTCTGGACAAACAGAGCTTGGACACCGCTCGGCACTGCCCCTGCAGGCCGCCGAGGTGTAGCGCAGCCTCCTCCGACTCGAAAGACATTATCTTAGTGGTGACAACATATTGCAGTGTGCGTTTTTGGGAGCCCTGGTTTGGGCACACCTCAGAGACCCCAGGAGGGACACACATCTCTCCATCTGGCTCTCTTCCCACCTGCACTCCCTCTCTCCTCCAGGATGGACGTGAGCATAGAGGCACGGACCAAATCGATGGCAGCCAAGCGGGTCTGCAAGTAGAGGTCAGCAGGGTCCACTATTGAATTATTCCTCCTCTCCTCATCGGTGCCATCTGCCTGGCAGCTTCTAATTGACAGAGCAGAGGGACAGGGTGGGTTGTTTCTCTGTGTGTGTGTGTGTGTGTGTGTGTGTGTGTGTGTGTGTGTGTGTGTGTGTGTGAGAGAGAGAGAGTGCAAGCACGCGCTCTTCTTCCACAGCGAAGGCGCAAAATGACAGACAGCCTCTCTCAATGCCTGTCAGTCAAATCAGCGCGGATGCCGAGAGGCGTAGCTCAGCTTTCCTGCCATGCTTCCCATGCCAGCGCTGGAACAGAACGCTCGGAGCACGGGTGAGGGGGCAGGCATTCTCTGGCTGTCACGTCCCCCGCACTCGCTGGCAGGTCATCCAGAGCAGGGGTCGAGGCTTTTGATCCCCGCGCTTGCCCTTTAGGTGCCGACAACACATCATATTTAAAAACAAACAAACCAAAAAAAACAAAAAACAAAAGGAACATGAGGTGAACATGAAAAGTACCAGGCTGCTTCACTCTGTGGCTATGTGTGTTTTTAGCTACAGTCAAATAAAGCTCGCCCGACCTACGGAGCAGTCCGACAGTGCTCAGGAACACACTGGTTCTTGTTGCCAGAATGCCTGATGTCTACACACGGCCCAGATCAATAGCCAATCAATCGGAACGTGGCGTCCGGGCGGGAGAGACCGTAGCGGACCTGGGGAGGCCACAGGTCAGCTGCAGGTCAGGTCGGCGCCGTTTCTCAGAAGGAGAACGCGGCACGCACACATCGGACCTGCTCACCGTTCTGCTTCCAAAACCAGCAGCCGTAACTGTACCGATAATAGCCGATGAATGCAAGCGAGCGTCTAGTTAAACGGCATAGAACGCTATCACGTGGCCTGACTACCAAGGCACGTGTGCTGAGCTCACGGCGGTGTGACAGACAGCTGCTGCCCTCTATGCGCTCCAATCCCCTGCCACCTGAAACCCTGGTGCCCCCAGCTGCACACTAACATTCCCCACCACAGCCTGCTGGACCCTGGAATAGAACTCATTAGCACGTTTGGTAAGTAGAAACGAGATGTCCGCATCCTGATGGCTTGTCTGCCTTTTGGATCAGCTTTCAACGAGAGAGTCTCGTAATGGAAGTGCGGGGGGGTTAATATTATAATGCCTAGATAGACAGCCTGACAGAGTGAACATCTCCCCAGGTCCAGCTGCCTGGCCGGTGAAGGCCTTGATGACAGAGGAGACCTCGATCCTTCACATGACGTTCTTTTGGCTTGTACATACTTGTATGTACAAGCATGTAGACAATAAAAGACACTGCACACATACATTCTGCATGAACATCCCTAAAGCGAAGATGTAGTGGAGATATCTAGGTCTGGGCCTGCACACGCAAACACACACACACACACACACACACACACACACACACACACACACAGATACACATCTCCTTTGTGAATGTTCACACCCAGGCCTCTCCGTTCACCCCATACACACACACACACACCCACCCTCATGCGAAACCCCGTGCCTGACCCTGGCACTTCTCACCTTGGTGTCAGGGTAGTGGCGTGTCGCGGGCAACCGGTCTCATAAAAAAAGATGCCAAAGGAGTCGCGACTTGGACCGCTCTGACTTGAGCTCTATCCTGGAATCACAGACGGTCTTCCCGCCTTGGAGCAGGCGGGGGGGGCGGGGGGGCGGGGGGGGGGGGGGGGGGTTGGGAGGGGGAGACGAGCCAGAGGTGGAATTGAAACAGCGGCTGTCCATAAAAAACAGGAGGCGAAGAAAAGATTCCTTTGTGTGAGACGGTGCGAGGCGGTCGTGCGAGAGACCGGCTTCAGTACACGGCGAGTGGAAAACTTATAAAGCCATCGCTCGGGTTTTTTAATAAAAGCCCTACTTTCTTTTTTAATATCTTTTGAAATGAAAAGTAATGTATTTATGAAATTCATGCCACGTTCTGTGGACTGCAAACAATTTCCTCTGCTTGGCTGTGCGTTTCGGCCACAGATTAAGGGAAAGGAGCCGGCAGGACTGCTCCTCCACCTGCAGCATGGCCAGGGCGCTATGTGCGGGATAGTGGGCAGCAGCTATATCATCTTGTGTCCCAAGTCTGGGAAGGTTTATTTTATTCTGCATTTTAACAAGCGTGTAAAGAGAAGATTCCAGGCCTGGCCTCTGTCTGCATGTCCGGGGTGTCTGGGGCGGTGCCATGTCCTGGGTGGTGTACTCTGACTCCTCCTCTATGCAGCGCCGCATGTACGTGCTCGGCTCGAACGCCGCACGCACACGGACATGAGTAGAATGCGGAGCGGCTCTCTACTCACGTGTGACGTGCCATAGTTCAGGGATGGGGCCGAGGGCATCGCACTCGTTGACACGTTCTGTATTCTGCTCAAGTGTTTGGTTACCGTCTAGAGACACATCCCAAATTTGCCTCAGTAAAAAAAAGCAAAAAAATGGCTTCTCTAGTATTTGGCCTCAGCAGCCAGGGGGCAGATAGAAACAGGGGGCAGATAGAAACAGGGGCAGGGAGGATGGATGAGATCTAGCAATGTTCACCACTGGCTGTGTTATTTAGGTAGTGACCCAGGAAATGCAACACCTTTTAAAGGAAACAGTGCCAGATACAGTTTGGACTCCTCGTCTGCGTATGCCTGCCCATCCAACACATGCTTTGGCTTCGTGCCTTTCATCTGCCCATCTGAAGGACTTCAGCACCCTGGTTAAGTCGCCGTTAACAAACGCGCCTGGAGTGAATCAGAGGCATTGGACCACGCACGCCAGCAGACGGTGGATAAACCCAAACAGAGGGGCACGGTGGGCATGAACCAGCAGAAGCACAAGAGCAGTGAATTCACATGGACCAGGTCTCTCTCACACACACGCCCCAAACACATTCTTCTCGTCTTCCTTCTGCATGATCTCGTTCTGCTGTGTTCAAAAAATAACCTGAATCCATTATAACTCCTGTGATGAGAGAGACCCCAATGTGTCAAGCTGCACTTACGCCCTGCAAACACCATGCAAGGAACAGTTGCTGTCATCTGTTGCTGAGGTACTACTAACCACCCATCACACACACACACACACACACACACAAGCTCACACATGAGCACACACACACAAGCTCACACACACACACAGACACACGCACACAGCACGTGTCTGTGCTACATGGTGTGGATATGGCCCAGATATCTCCGTCGCCTTACCAGCTACTGAAGAGGTTTTCGAAGACGGCTGGGATAGAGCGGAATGCCAGAGGTGCTTACACGGCACTTTTTTCCGAGCACAGGACAGAAACAATGCTGCATTTCTCCCTGTACGGCTTAATTGGTCGGGAGATTCATCTCTGCCACCCACACTGCCTGCACTCTGGTCCCAGCCTGTCCCCACCAATCCCACCATGTGAGAGTGTGTGTGTGTGTGTGTGTATATGTGTGTGTTGTTTTGCCTTAGCACACAGGCTTGTATTTGTTATTTGTTATATTAATCAGAGCAGGGATTTGGCTATTATTGAAGGCCAAAAAACAAAGCAAGGCAGAAAATATGGATCAAAACTGAAAACAAAGCAGTCGATATCTCCACAATCGATCATTTTCATCAGGGACGTCTGCTGTGACATACTTTCTCTGAATCAATTTCTCTGGATCTTTGTTTTTTATTATTATTATTCAAAAACAATCCTCATTAGTGATGCTAACAAATGACCAAAATATTGTATCTGATGGTGTGCGGGCCGAGCAGAGCGATCCGTGAGGACCATCCCTGAGGGGCTGCCCACCGGCCATAACGCGGAGCGTAAGACCCGTTAACACATGCTGCCCGGGCTGACAAGTACTACTTCCCAAAGCTCGTCATGTTCATGTGAGAATCGAAACGGTAGAGAGGCCTCTCGCATCCAGACACAGAAGAGCACCACGAGGCCCGTGGCTGGAAGTCTTGGCACCACTCCTGTTCCGTACTGGGCGAGTGCATGGGGAAGGATTGGCACTCCTCAAGGCGGTTTGAAGCTTGGGGTCAGGTTAACAGCGGGACGGGGGCGGGGGTGTATCCCAGCACCCAACGCCCGCTGAACTAAAGGCGCCGCCCAGCAGTGGCCGAGGGACTTCCTGCTTAGCTGACCCAGAAATCCAGGGCCAGCTTTGTTTTAACAAGTGGG
The DNA here is from genome assembly GCF_041902795.1 of Electrophorus electricus. Classification (NCBI taxonomy): domain Eukaryota; kingdom Metazoa; phylum Chordata; class Actinopteri; order Gymnotiformes; family Gymnotidae; genus Electrophorus; species Electrophorus electricus. The sequence continues at coordinate 2,062,453 of NC_137499.1, read as the reverse complement.
GGAACCTTGAAGCACCTCAGCGAGCAGCCGCAACCACAACAAAGAGCAGAGCCTGTGAAGAGCTAGCGGGGAGGAAATTAAACGTTACACCAGGAGGGAACGGTTCAGCGTGTGTGTGTGGTGGGGGTGAGAGGTGAGAGTAAAAGACTGAAAGGGTACAGGGGAGATGGTGTAGAGAAAGTGAAGCATTTGTGAAGGTTTTTTTTTTGTGCTGGCCGATGAAGAGTATGTTCATTATCAGCGTAATTCAATCAAGATGCTGGGGGGGGGGTGTCAACGGGAGTGAAGCTGGCAGACTGTATTACACACTGTTTCATTTAACAGGCCGCCAAATAAATATATGTTCACATATAAGTATATGTATATGTGTTTGTGTGTGTGTGTTTGAGTGTGTGTGTGTTTGAGTGTGTGTGTGTGTGTTCAAGGTGGGGAACGAGACATGGATCAGGCGTAGCAGAGAGCAGGTCTGGTCCTATACCCGTCCTGGAACCCGGTCCTGCATCTGTAGGGCAATCAATCAGATCTCACGGGCCTGCAGCCGTCCCGCCTTGGTAAACACAGTGTCACAGGCTGTTAGCAACTGCCCCCCCCCCACTTCCCGCCATCCTCGTGACGTCAGCCAACAGCTATCAGCTTGCGCTCTCGCTCTCTCTCTCTCTCTCTCCCCTCGTGTGCAGCTGCTATTCGATTTGGACTCATTTTGTCCTTCATCAGAACCTCCCAGTCCACACGCGCCTGGACACGAGCCTTAACCACCTACATGCTCTTGACAGAAAGTACAGAAATTCAATAACACCGTGTCTGGAAAGCAGGGTAGTAATTAAAGACATCAAACGCTCGCATTGCTAGACAGCGAAACCGGCCATCATCAAAGCAAGAGCAAATTTTTAACCCCCCCCCCCCAGAAAACAACCGAACCCCCCCCCCGAAATCCTAGCTCACTAACGCCAGAACAATTATGACGCTTTCAAAAGTTTCATTTTCCACCGTAAACAAGCCGCGTGTTGTTGGCATGCAGAGGAACAGTGATGATGTGTTTGGCCTGGGCGCTACTTGGAGAAAAGATGGCAGAAGGAGGAAGTCAGCACACGTGTGCTTGCGTGTGCAGTTGTGTGTGTGTGTGTGTGTGTGTGTGGGCGTGGGCGTGGGCGTGTGTGCGCGCATGTGCTGCTCTGCCCACACAACCCCACTGCCGGAACCATTACCTAACCTCCAGCCAGCCTCACAAACAAGGGAATCCATTAACGCACATCAAAGGTTAGCTGAGAAAATATATAAATAAATACATCAACCAAAAAAAAAGAAAAAGTGAGAGAGACGAAAGCAAGCTAGAGAGTGCAGAGAAAATCGGACTTGTTTGTGAACTCCAGCAACCCCCCCACCTCTGCACCTCTCTCCCCAGAAACGCACACTCACTAAACGCCCAACCTCCCCCACCCTTTTAACCTAAGTGTGTCTTCCCTTCGCATGTTCCCTTGTCCACTGTACCGTAGTCATTAACATATTTGGAGTGCATCGAGCAGAAAGCTTAATTGTCCTTAATTGCTCGGCTAAATATGTTCTCTAATGATTTGCCTCAGATCTGTGACTGCTTTCTCCGCAATTTCCCGGCCACTGCCTTCATTATCCCTGCCTCCACAGAACAAAGCGTCTTCAGAGGCTGCCCCCCTCCACCCCAGGCCTCCTCCTTCTCTCTCCCTCCCTCTTTCTCTCTCTCTCTCTCTCTCTCTCTCTCTCTCTCTCTCTCTCTCTCTCTCTCTGTGCGCAGGCTGCAGGTCAGGGGGGAGCTGGGCCGCACAATGGCACTCTTTTGTCAGTGCGCTGGGAGTCAAAGTGATTAGAAAACCAAATCGGCGCTGAGACGGAGTGTTAATTGACCGCAGCTCCGTCCTCTTAATCGGCAACCAACATAAGATCCACCCTCTTCCCTCACAGGCCTGCTTTTTTTGTGTTTTTGTTGGTGGGTGTGGTATCTGCCCCCCACTCTGCCAGCTGGCTGTACTCCACCAGCAAACATACACTTACTGACAGATAGGAGCAGGGTCTTTGGGTTCTTCAGCACGCGTCCACACAGTGACAGTACTGAATGGTACGTCCTGCCAGCTGATCTGTGACCCGACGCCGCGACCTCCCCGGCCTCCTACTGTGCGTTTAACTCCCTCACGCTCGCCGTGGCCCTCGAATCGAAGTGCAGTCCGGCTTTTTGTAATCACCCGAGCAGCTAAATATTCAAAGGAATGACCACCTCGTCGTCGCACACGTCCTCTAGGTAAAGGCAGCGCGGAAAATCCGAAAGAAACGGCTCTGGACGACCTCAGACAGAGTGTCTGTGCTTTCATGTCAAAGAGCGCTGATTGGAGCACTATGGATATTTGAGCGTGAGATTATGAAGACAGAAAGTCACAAAGAAACTAGCAGAGCTGAGAGAATGGGAGCAGGGAAAAGCAGGGAGACCATTCTGGGTTTCCTGATCCATGTCTGTTCAGGGAAAGTGCAGGAAGAAGCTTTTACAAGCCAGAATGCAGAATTTGTTTTTTATGGGAAGGTCTCTTAATAGTAATCTGACCTTCCAGTAATAACTTACACATGTGATGTATTAGCACAAAAAATCTTCCCTAATTTGGAGAAAATGAAACAGTTTCTCTGAAACACAACAATGACAGCCACATTACTCAAACACATCACTTCCTGTGGAAGGAACAAGGAACACTATACTTCATGATGTCTGCAGTTTTAACTGGGCAGAGCAGCAGAGCACAGCAGTGTCTGTCTGTATGTGTGTGTGTGTGTGTGTGAGCCTGGGTGTGAGTGTGTGAGAGAGTGTATGAGTGAGTGTGTGAGTGAGTGTAAAGTGTGAGAGAGAGCATGTATGTGTGTGTGAGTGTATGTATTAGTGAGTGTGTGTGTGTGTGTGTGTGAGTGTTTGAGCATGGGTATGAGTGTGTGAGAGAGTGTATGAGTGAATGTGTGAGTCTGTATGAGTGTGAAGTGTGAGATAGAGCGTGTGTGTGTGTGTGTATGTATAAGTCAGCGTGTGTGTGTGAGTGCGTGCTTTCCTACCGGTGTCGGCGGAGGGACACTTGCGTATGGTGAAGATGGCACTGAGATCCTCCTCTTCCTCAGGCAGACCCTTCTGCAGACGCTGCAGCCTGCGCAGACTCTCACTGCGCTGGTGCTTCATGGAGCGAACGTGCTGGATCAGGTTCAGCTTGGCCTTGGTGGAGTAGCTGCACAGCACGCAGTGGTAATAGCACGTCTCGCCCTCCACGCCACTCTCGTGCTGCTGTAAGTGCTACAGAGAGAGAGAGAGAGAGAGAGATGTTAGCTCCAAGCTTTAGATCGGCGCGATGCTGTGTCCTCAGTTCCACTCGCCGCTTGTAGACAAGCAAATCAATTCCAAACGAGAAGGAGGCTATTTAACGCGAGCAAGTCCTCGTCCAGCACTGCCGGACCGAGCTGTGAGGGAGAGGGAGGGTGTGTGTACGTGCGTGCGGACGTAAAGAGATGGGAGGCTGACGCCCGGCTCTAGCCTGTGCCCACGCGCGTGGGGTCACAGAGCGACAGGGGCTTCTAGTCCTTGAAAAGGAAAACTCCAAACATCTGCCCATTCCACGCATGGGATGCTAAATATTGATCTCTAGTGAGTCCAGCGCTCCCTCACAGAGCGAGAGAGACAAAAGCCACACTCTGAAAGCATCCAGAACATTCCACAGTGGGTGTGGGTATGTGGGGTTGGGTGGGTGGGGATTGTCTGACAATCCACAAACCCACAAGTCTGACCACTTCTCATGCCCTATAGTGACACCACACTCCCAGCTGACACTGCTGCACGCACACCAATCATTGAGCACGCCAGCCTCACTTAATGAGTAGGGGCCACACTGGAGGGGCGGGGCTTATAGATGCAGGTGTCTGGAGACCATGCCTCCTGCTGCCACTTCAGCATCCCAGAACACACCTCCTGGCTCAGACAGGCCACACCCCTCACCTGCATGAGCCTTCCGTGGATAGCTCGGAGGCCTCGCAATTGGTTTCCGCAACTGTGATCAATGTCAATCATGAGTAATTTGTTTGCTTCCCTTAATCTTCATGGCCATCGTTTCTCTGCCAAGATTTAATGCTCATAGGCCAAATTAACTGAGGAGCACAAACATTTTCCCACGGCTAGGGTATAGAGTCTGATAATATTCCCAACTCAACCAAACCCAAATAGGGTATAGAGTCTGATAATATTCCCAACTCAACCAAACCCAACTCAGTTAGGGAACTGAATACAATAACCCTAAACCAAATAAATAAATAAATATAAAGAATAACTCACTGTATGTCATTAATGTTTCAATAAGATTTGCTGGCCAGGCTATTAGGAATATTACATTTCATTCTAATGGAGAAAGTTTTCCAGGTCATGAGGTCTGAGGAGGTTCTGCTTCTAGATAAACAGAAATGCACCCCGTCTCACAGCTCCGTCCAAATATGCATTCGTCTCCAACTCAGGAGGACAAGACGGTGAGGATAAAACCGGCTCACCGAGTTTAGCTGCACGGCTCGCACTCTCAAACCCACCACAAAGGTCAGAGGGGGGGAACAAATTGATTCATTTGTCCGTTCTACTCGCGTTGCGGACATGAGATGCGTTTGTCCCATCTACCTCAGATGGACAAAGGCTGGAAAACATTCGATTTTTAACCCAATTAATGACGCATCAGGTGTTGACAGCACAGAGATCAGAGGAAAAATATTATGTTCCCTAAAACGCACTCACCCCTCCTCTGGTAATACTTAATTTTCGGGTAATATCGCTATAAGGGTTTTTCTGGGCAATTGTATTCCATTGGCTGGGGTGTCGTATGTCTCAATTGTGCACCTAAGCTGTACATTAGGTGCAGGACTTCCAGGAACAGGCTTCTGCTTTTTTCGGAGTGCCCTACAGCTCTGTGTAATGGAGTAATTAGGGGACTGTAAAAGGCTCTGTCTCACTCCTCACACGCTTCCCCCCCATGCCCCTGCCCACGGGTTGGAGGCGGAGCAGCATGCAGGCGTTCTGGACGGTCAAGCGGCGCATGGGTCGGGTTACGCCGTGATCTCTCCTGTGCGCACGCACGTGTGCGGTGTGTGAAAGTTCAGGTACGCGGTGCACCACAGCACCGAGGCACTCGAGGGAAACGGCAGGCCGGATTTGGCCAGGACAAGCGTTTGCCAGGCCGGCAAAAGAGGTGGGGTGGTGGATGATGGGGCGGATGGAATTTACTTGCAAACAATAACCCCGCACCAGTCAGTCCAGAGGGTGAGAAAAAACAAATGGCATTGAAACAAAAAGTTAGAGCTGGAGCAGCTTCAAGAACAGCTAGTTTCGTAACTATCGGAAAAAGCAGGATGGACATAAAGGAGAGAGTGAGAGGGCCAGGTCCAGGAAACGGCTCCAACCACCCCGGCTACACCTCTCGGGTCCGCTTGTGGGCAGGGAAGCCGTTATTCACGCAGAGCCAAGCAGCACAGCACGGATCCGCTCACATGTGGACACGTCCCCAAAACGGAATCCAACATGACACTGGAGGCCTTAATAGGGAACATTAGACACGTCCCATGAGTGGGGAGTCTCCCATTCTTCAACCTCCCTGTACACACACACACACACACACAAATGGACAGACACACATGCACATGCACTTCACACAGCATTTCATCTAAAGTAATCCACATGAGGGACCCCTGGAGATGCTATCACCTCCAAATCTCCTGCCCTACCCTAAACACACACACACACACACACACACACACACACACACCCGCAAGCATGCACACCCACACCCACACACACACGCAGGCATGCACACGCATGCATGCACACCCACACGCTCGCACGCACTTACACACGCTCACTCACACATGCACACACACTTACTCACACTCAGTCACACACACTCACACACACCCCTGGGTCTGGACGTGAAACACAATAATGCATGAGAGAGACAAGCTTTGTGTGTGAGTGCCGTGACTGTTTCCTGTGATCCTGAAATGAAACTCTGTGCTGATAAATCACCTCCAACTGGAGGAATTCAGCTGCTTAATGAAAAAGTCATGTCTGGAGAGAGGGGCTTGACTCCACATTTGGGGGTGGGGCTTAGGGCGGAGCCTTTCCTTCATCACGGCCCCTGAGCAGCTGTGCTCTCGGTCCCGGGAAGCCCAAGAGGACCACAGAACCAGGAGGCCTTCCAAACACACACACACACACACACACACACACACACACACACACACACACACACACACTCGTGCATAGGTGAGGAGAGGCGGAACTATTTCACCCACTCATCTCTGGGTACCTACAGGTATCACTTTCCACACCTACCTGCTCCACTCCGCATTACCATCCACTTTTAATGGGCCGCGAAAATGCACCTTCCACACCGGGTGGCGTTACAGCCGCATGTGACGGCGTTCCTGAGTCAGAACAAGGCTGGAGAGGTGGGGTTGACAGCTAGAGCAGACGCCCACGCGTGCGCATGCCTAGGCGCACGCAACTTTCAGATTCAACCCAGATTTCCACCATTGTATCTGGCAGTGCTGTTAATACAAAATTAATGCATGAAAACAGATGGCTATCCAGTGGCTAAATAGCTATCAATTTCTCCCAGAGATGGCCAATTCCCACTGAGGTTGGGCCAGAGACTGTCTGAATGTCGACTGCTTTGTAATTATCCCAGCGATTCTCGGCACTAAGTGGTGAAGCTGGGTGCTTTCCCCACACACACTCACACACGCACACACGCACACACTGTGTAAGCCCTAACAGTGAGGTGGGAATGACAAGGGTCCGGAATAGGAGCCAGGCAAAACAAAAACTCAGGGAAACATAGCTCCTAGCCCATGACTCAGGAACAATCACACACACGGCCTGCTCCCAGCAGAAACCCGGGCCTTGCGTCCTCGGATATCACGGGGCCTGCGGCAAAGCAGGCCACGCTCAACAAACCACGCTGATGGATGATGTCAAATGAAGCACCTTTGTAACAGGCCCTGGTGATGTCATCGTTGAAATTATAGCCAATGAGGTCACTGCTCTGCATCCTGAATAGAGACAAAAGGATTCGCCTAATGGGTAGAAACTGTGTGGCCGGAGAGAGAGAGAGAGTGAGTGTGTGTGTGTGTGTGTGTGTGTATGTGTGTGTGTGTGTGATGTGTCTGCGCGTGTGTGTGTGATGTGTGTGCATGTGTGTGTGCACGCGTGTGTGTGTGTGTGCGCATGTATGGGGTGTGTGTGTGTGTGTGTGTGGGATGTGTGTGTGCGCGTGTATGGGGTGTGTGTGTGCGCGTGTGTGTGTGTGCGTGTGGGATGTGTGTGTGCACGTGCATCTCCTCTTTAGGGAGGGTAGATGCATTTAGGAATGTGGGTTATCTGCTGGCAGTGAAAGGGTGCGTTTACATCACAGTTCAGTCACAGTGGCCTCTAACTTACCCCTATCTGCCTCTTTCTGCGTTTTTGTTTTCTTATTCTCTCGCTCCCTCCCCATCTCTCTCTCTCTCTCTCTCTCTCTCTCTCTCTCTCTCTCTCTCTCTCTCCTTCCCTCTCTCTGTGAACAGCAGCCGTAGAGTCAGAAGCAGAAGCCACAACCACAGAAGCCGCGGTAGATGCCAAGTACCACGACTGGTTCAAATTAGCCAGCGCAAGCGGCGACAAGCCCAGACGCAGTGCTGCGGCTGGGTTCGGACGGACGCCCACCCACCCCCCTCGCTGCATACCCCCCCTCGGGAAATCCTCCGTGTCCCCTGGCTTCTCTCCAGGCCCCCTTCGACCTCTGACATCGTGCGATGGCTGGTGTTCCCCGGGCACGGCTGCCTCCCTGCTGTGAGCGAGCGCTACAACCGCGCGTGTTCCTCCCAGGTCCTCCAGAGTCCTCCACATGTCCTGTTAGGCCAAACGTCAAACCTGCAGGACGGTGGGTGCGTGTGCATATCCGCAGGTGTGGACATGAAGGAGCGAGAAATGAAAATAGAAATGAAAGAGAGACCCTAAGGACAATCTCGTCATGGTCCCCCCCAGCAGCAACGTGTACCACTCTGCCTCACTTTAGTACTAAATAAAGCAATAATTATTGAATTCCTTTGGAATAAATAAGCTTCTGGAAAGTAAACAATAGGAATATAATTGCAGAGAGGAGGCAATCGATGCCAGCAGTTGTTTGGCCTGTGTTGATTATGCACGTGGTCGTTTGTGTGCATTTCTTCAGGCATTAGAATAACGGGGTCCGTACCAACGAGGAGGGGGCAGTGACAGAGTTAAACAACACCTCCTCGCGCACGCCACAGTGGAACAAGGGTCGGGTTATCCCTCTGCCGATAACGCAACACGCGCCTGAGAAACGGCCCTTCACCGGCTGATCAATGCGGCTGCATAAATCACAGGGGGGGCAGGGGCGTCCCGCGCGGGGCAGATCGATGCCAAGTGTATGCCCACCGTAGCTCTGCCACTCCCAACCCCTGACCCCTCCCCTCACCACGCACCCCCATTCATTAGGCATATTTGCATAAGCACGGGCATGCATGCATAATGCAAGACACTAATCACGGGCAGACAAACGCATTCCTCCTCGTTAATGAGCTGGGCCTGTGCTCGCTGTGTACCGCAGATGACTCTGAAAGCAGGCAGGAAATGATGTCAAGCCCAGGACGAGGGCGGGGGGGTGGGGGGGGGGAGGATGAGGATGGAGTGGGAGCAGAAGAGGGAAGAGCAACATATTAATCGCTAGACGTCGCCCTCCGCTCTGAGCAGCTAATTAACAGCTTAGCCTCCTGGTGATTCTATGAGTGCAGGGCAGGCGGCGTACGAGTCCCGCAGTACAATAGCTCTGTCTGCAGGGGGCGACAGCAGCGTGGCACTCCAGGGGCACAGCAGGCAGATGCTCCCGCTGTCCCCAGGCATCTGCAACCGTGCTGTGCCATCTGGAAGTTTAAGAGGGCAGTTCAGAACCTGCTCTCGCTCCCCACTAATCACCCCCTCCGCCCCCTACAGCAACCCTTACATTTTGGCTCGAGTCGACCGCACTAATTATTAGGACGGGACAGCGCAGGAATGCGCGGCGCACCCTACGGCCGGCAGCCGGGAGACAGTCGCAATCAATCGAGAGGCGCTCGGGTGCTCTGGGAGCGTTTAATGATGTCCCATCTCTATCTGAGTAGAAGAGGAGCATTAGGGGTCTGCCTCGGTGTAACAGCCAGGCATGCGAGCGGAACCTCAAGAGAGGGCCCGTGGCACGGCACAGCTAGAGAGGTGGAGGGCACAGAAGTTTACATTAAACTAAGCGTCGTGTTATGGCTGCGTCAGGAAGCTTATCACAGAACAACTGAAACTCTCTCACACACACACGCACGCGCACGCACGCGCGCGCTGTGAAGCAGCACTGCTCATTCGAGGTGAAAGATTTCGTCAAAGAGCTTAAAGAAGAGTCAAGAAAAGAAAAAAAGGAAAAACTCTCCGTGCATAAGTGACAGCTTCTTTCTGATCTGGCTTTGATGTCAAGCTCAGGTCACATGACTGTCTTTCTCAAGGATGTGGAAGAATCCCACCTGCAGTGCGTCCATAAGCCTGATCCAAGCTCATCGCTCCCTCAGTTTCCTGAACAGGTTTCCTGAACGCCAACACGGCCTTGCCGCACATCCAATTGAAGACGTGGTAACCGCGAGGTCACGCTCAGAGGTCACCGCTCGCCTCTCAACACTGCCAGAGCACCAAGTGTTGCAAAGCTTTGTGGGACAGCGTGGTGCGAACCCCTGCCTGCATAGCTGAAGGCGGATGTTGGGAATGCCAGTGGGATAGTGGAGGCAGGAAGAACGTGGCAGTTTTCTTCGGGGGGGGGGGGTGTTCCCAAGACAAACTGCACTTCTGGTGATTAATACAGCCAGGGAAAATTCAATTCAGCGAGGGAGCATTACCAAAAACGTCGTTAGTCTCTGACAACAAACATCTCACTCCCCTCCTGCGCTCCTCATGGGAGCCGCTTTTGTAAGGGAACAGATGACATCTGCAGCCGTGGACTCGGGGCCCCCCGAGCCGGACCCTCGGGCCCCCCACACGGGCCGCTGAGTCGGCAAGCGGCAGCAGGACCCCGTGCTTGGCCTGCAGGCTGGAGTCCTACGCATTTACCCCCTCCTCCCCTCTATCGGGCTGTTCGTGCTTAGCCAAGCTCGCGTGTAAAGAAAGAAGATGCCCCATAACATCAGGTCCTCGGGCGTGTATTATCCAGCATGCACCTGTGGCATGCCTCCGTTTGGCTGCGTAAATATTTCATTACCACATAATTGGTTGGCGCTCCAGGCTAGGCAATAAGGCAGGCGAGAAAATAATGTTGTGCAGTTTTTTTCTCTTCCTTGTTCTTCCTTTCTATAGAAAATTCACAAAAGCGAAGGCCGAGGACAGAGGATGCCGCGTTTTAACCGTCCTCGGACGAGGAAGCTTTTGAGATCAACCTCCTCCATTCTCCACCCACATCTGCCCAGAGGCCTGTCTTAACGAGAGACTGGGACTGCAGTTCTGTGCCCGCGTAAATATTTAAGCCGAGCCTAACGGTTCTGGTTTTTATCAGTCCCGCCGTGCCAACCCAAGAGCAACAGGGTGTCGGTGTGTTACACCTCTTAACATGCAAATTAGCAGGTGGGGGCGTGGCGGGGGCGGACGTGCTGCAGGCAAATGAGATCATTTGCATGTTGGCAGTAGTTAGTTGTGTTGAGTTTTGGAGTGCACTGGCTTTCAAAGTGACTTTGGGTTCGTACCTGACTGCAGGCTTCCTCTTCACCGTCCTCCTGACTACACACTCACGAGTCTGAGCGCCGGAGCTATTCAAGCACACGGCGTACGGAGTAGGTGCTCTGATCGCCTTCGCTTTGCAAATCTGGTCATAAATAACACAGGGGACGAGTGCTAGAATATCGGTCATATAGAAACTAAAGAGATGATGACCAGACACACAAGGATGAATGAGAAGCGTGTAGAAGTGAATGCATTTATGTTTACGGCATTCAGCTGACGCTTTTATCCAAAAAGACTTACAATTATGACTGAACACAACTTGAGTAATTGAGGGTTAAGGGTCTTACTCAGGGACCCAACAGTGGCAACTTGGTAGCGGAATTGGCAACCTTCCGATTACTAGTCGCGTACCTTAACCACTGAGCTAGCACTGCCTAATCCAGCTCTGAATGAGAAGAGAGACATGAAGCTAGCAGAATACTTCAGGACTCTAGAGCCTTGGTTTGAAGGCAGAGGTGCATTCTGGGAAAACAAAAAGCCCTTTCCCGAAGACTCGTCCGTTCAGCCCTTCAGCAGGGCACGAGGTCAAAATGGGACGTGGCTTTCATGCGCAGGCCTCTACCCCACACAACCCGGAGCACCCTGCCAACTGTCTGCATGTTTCTCCACCCAGCCTGCAAACATGCGCCGTAAACACGCGCGCCTTCACAGCCGACTCATCAGCCAAAAATAAATAAATTAAACAAACAAGCCAGAACTTTCCATAAAAAAAAGAAACAAAGTGTTCATTGATCAGTGGGGATCGATGGTGAATCAATAACTTAAACCCCCATCATTCTGAGTGCAGGGTAATTACTGCTGAGATATGTTCGTCATCACGAAAATCAAACACTGCACGCACTAATTGGAGGCAGCTCCATTACCTAAAAAATATAAAAATACAAAAAAGATTTGAGAACAGCTTTCCAGAGCCTGCGGCTGAGTCCTGCTCACCGCGACCACAGCAGCTTCCCGAAATAACCTGCTCACACCATTAGTCGCCGTGTCACCGTGGAGGTCGAACTGCTCCCTGTCCAGCTAGGGGACATTTAATCCCGGGACAGCTGAGCTACGCAGGCACCTTTAATGTAAATCTGTACGATCATATTAAGGCACTTTTTTATAGGACAACTATGATTTTAATTTATTAATGTTTTGGAAGGGTGCCCTTCTTAGGTGAAAAAAGAGCACCTTCTACCCCCCACCCCCCGGCTGTAACAACGGCGTGTCATGGCAGTCGACAGGAGAGCCGGACCCATCACCAAACAGGCTTTAAAGGGCCTGGGTCTTCACCCGACACTCCATGAAAAGCGTTAACAGGTCTGACGTGGTACGGCTGAGCGGGGCGCGCGGTTCAGGTTTCTGTGAGCCTGCGCTAACTGTGTAGGAAGAAGCTGCAAGCATGAGCAAGTCAGGAAGCAGAAGGGAAGTGTATACGGTTTCTAACCAGTCCTGCCTCTTTCTCATCTCTCTCTCTCTCTCTCTCTCTCTCTCTCTCTCTCTCTCTCTCTCTCTCTCTCTCCTGCATTCTCCACCAAAGCGCCAGGGGCACCATGCTTGTAAAAGTAACCACAGCTCTTTGAGACGTGCGTGTATTTACAAACGGAGCTATGTCGGAATCAAAGGAATTACCACATGACATAACACATTAACCAGACAGCGGACAGAGAATTTATAGAGCACTCTGCAGGAGGGCGGGCCTACCGGGGGAAGGGAGCCGCACCATTGTTCGATCACGCTCAATTCAACCACCAGCAGGTACAGCTCACTCACCTACAACGGTGCCCGACCGCAGGAATCCACCGTCAAGGCCTTGGACACGCCCTCCCTCCGTGCTCCCAGCGAGTCAGGCGGCTACAGGTGGCGAACGCCAGCCCCCCTCCCCGCCCACCGACACCCCCCCCCCCCACTTCCTGTTGTGTCTCCACTCGCGCGGTCCCACTCAGTCCTGCTCCTTCAGGATCTCCTCAGTGAATCCTGCGCCGCGGCGCTCCGGCTGGCGGTTACGTAAGCTTTCCGCACGCAGACGGCAGGCTCGCCCTCTCAGCGCTGCGCCTTCTGAGAAGTACGGGAGTTAATTCTGTTGTGCTCCGTCCGGCTCTACAGATCTAACGGCGTGGGGTTTTTTTTTCCCATCTCTCCCTCCCTCCCTCTCTCTCTCTCTCTCTCCCTCTCTCTCTCCCACTCTACCTTGGCTCTTTCCCTCTGTTTCTGTTCCACCTAATCTCTCACCTCAGTTTTTATTTCGCCCTCATCAGCAAGGGACTAAAAATAAATGATAAATGGAACATGATATTTTAAAGCCTTATCTCTTATCTGTTCTTACACAGGAATAATAGGGTAGTTAATCCTCCCGATCTCTCTCAAATTGATTAATCAGCACGTGTGGACAATCAAATAAATGATTAATATTCTCCAGACCTGCGGTCGGACAGTTACGCCGAAAGCGTCAGTAATAATTCAGTAACCTTTGCCAGACCAAAGCTCTCTGATGTGGTGGTGGGGGGGAGCTTTGAACTGAGAGCATAAACTCCTCTGCTGTCTGTTCCACCAACTTCCAGCAAGCACTAGCTGGCAAGAAGCACTCACCCGCCGACCTGTCCACACCGACATCCCCACGCCCATGGGTCAAGGCGAATTACAGGCGCCCTCTTATGTTTCCGCACGGCCGAGAGGTTTCCCGGCCGTCTCCTGATGTGAAATGCAGTTGGCAAACACAGGCTTTAGCAAGGACCCGGACAAAAGCTTCTCCTTTGAATATGTGCAAGTTCAAAGGTTACTTTGGGAGGGGTGAGGGGCAGAGTGGGGGGGGGGGCAGGGTCCTTTTGATGCGCGTTGCCCCGGTTGTGCGCTCTGCTGGGGCAGATGTCCGAGATGTCCGCAGACAGGATGTTTAGTGGCAGTGCACCCTGTGCAAACCCTGTCTCGGTGATGGATTCCCTGTTTATTCAGTGAATTTAGGACAAATGCAGGGATCTCTCCACAGAGAATAGCTCTCTTTCTCTTGCTTTCCCCACAGCGCTAAGACTCCCCCCAGGGGTCAGCAAACAACCATCCACATCTGCTGCCCTGGACTCTTATTAACAGGAGAGGGGACTGGAGCAGTTATTTCTCTACCCAGGGCAAAGATCTCTCCCACCAGGGCAGGGTGAACGCAGTCTCGCTGGGAGTGTTGTAACAGCTCTCTGCAGCATAGTGTGTGTGTGTGTGTGTGTGTGTGTCCTTGTTCTTCCATATGAGGTGGTCCCACACCAGCACTGTGCAGCTGTCGGGTCTCTTCCCGGCCTGTGACACGCTGGTTCCTGGTAGCTGGTGACACGGCCGTGCCTGACATTACAGCGCGCGACACCAGGGTCCAATGATGCCACCTGCGTTTTGCCACTCACCAGCCATGGAGCCAGGGCGTTTAGCTGACCCACACAGCTCTCCCTGTGTGCCCTGAGACCCCTGCACCCATAGGAGGGGCAACATTAGCTGTTCAGCAGGAGGGGGCTACCCCAACACCCTGCCGATACACAACGGTGATGTATGGCCTACTCTTTAATAGGTATAAGCACAGCATCTCGAGGAACCCTGTTCTTCCATAACCGATACCGCTCACTTTGATCTCGTCTCAGACTGGGACTGTTTATAAATCAGCCACACAAATATTTACGAGTTAGACCAGGGGGGGTTTGAGCAGTGGGGGAGGCTGGTCTGGTTTGTATCTCCACCCCCGCACGCTCTCGCTTTGGTTCGCTCCGCTCCCCCTCCCCCCAACGATGCGTCGATGAGACTGCAGTAGAAAGGCCTGGAGCCTCATCCATCACGGCTGCTGCCCGCTGACACGGCGCGGCCCACCGCGGGCACGGGGGCCGCACGGCGCACAGGGGCCGCCCGGCGAAGGGCATTACGACCGGTGAACAGTGGAACAGGACGGAAACGTCTGCCCTGCGCGGTGACAAAAAGCAACAACCTAAACACGCTGTGCATACTGCGCGCGACACACGGCACGCTGTTGTCTCTCTGCTCACCTCGCCACCATTTCTGCACCTCCAGCCCTGACCTCTGCCCTGATCCCATCCTGATACACACCGGGTCTATTAAGTCGGGAAGTAGGTAAATGTCCCTCTAATGACCCCTCAGTCCTAATGACGAGGACGAAGACGGAGGCCAGGCACGGGG
>NC_137499.1:2020000-2042500 GCF_041902795.1 Electrophorus electricus | reverse complement strand
TGGTGTGGCTCTGCACACAGTCCTAGTTTGGCCCTCGTCAAAAGTCAAAAAGAGGCAGGGCGTGATGCGCCGCTCTTTTAAAGAAGTGTTATTTATTCCGTTTCTATGCTCGGTCCCTCTGCTTTGTGCTCTATAGGTGTTTTGTGAAACACTCCACTGTTGAGCGAATAAATGAGCCGACGCGTAAACAGCAAACCCTATCCTCTTTCCCCCAGATATGAGGCACAAAGAGACAGAGAGAGGGGGATGAAGCAGGGAACAGTAAGGCATAGCGAGAGAGAGAGAGGGAGAGAGAGAGAGAGAGAGGGGGAGAGGGAAGATTTGGCTTGAGAGAATGTTTAGTTTTCCAGGTCGGTTGGATTAAAGATATTTAATCTCAAGTGAAGCGGCGCGCGGGACCACCCAGCGGCCGTGCTGTGCCTGTTCCTCCTGGGTGACGGGTATTTGCTTTGTTTATTAATTTTGAGGAGATGGCTAACGGATAAGTGCAGGGTGGGGAGGAACCAGTGAGACATGTCCAGTGTGAGGGCCAACAATGGACACATTCAGGACAGATGAGAAACGATGCCACACCTACCGAGGATGCCAAGCACACCTGTGTGTTATAGCCAACACACACTCCCGATTGCACACAGGTACACACTTATTTCACAGTCCCACAGTTTAGCCCACGCCAGTGCCTACACCCGCACACCCCGTGCCGGTGCCAGTAGATAATCGGTGGCCTCCGGGGGGGGTCCCTACAAACAGCTATTAACACTCTCATATCGGCTTTTCAGTCCTCTGCTGGAGTGAGGGTCTCTCTCTACAGCACCCACTCCCCAAACTGGCCACCGTGAGCCAAGTGTAGCAAACGCAGCACTCAGAAGGAACAAAAAGGAGAAAAGAGGGACCAACCCTGTGTGCCTGGTGGGCTACACACACACACAGACTAACTAGCAGCAGTTCTACTGCAGCTGGCGTGCGGGTCAATGCCTGGCCCCTACCGTGCTGGGAGCTACAGGAGTTGTGAAATTCCTGCACACAGCCAGAGACATGTGGCCTCGGGCCCTCCCAGTCTGCAACGGACCAACGCTACGCCTGCCCACACTCGTACTGCCTGACGGACAGCTCTCCCGGCCAGCCACGGGCCAACCGCTGGCCCCTACCACGTCTAGGGAAAAGCCCGCCACCCCTTTTCTACAAATGAACCGATCTGCGTTTGGAGAGAGTTGGAGTTCATTGTGCTCCGGGCAGATGGGGCAGGGGGGTGGTGGGATGGGGGTATTTACCTACGCAAAAAAACAACAACAACAACACACAGAGTAAAACGCACACTACGAAAACAGAACCTTTATATTAACATTAACAAGCATAATTGTTCTTGGGAGAGAAACCTGTCGGCTGACGTAGTGGTCCTCAGCCTCCGAGGTGGGTGGACTACACTCCGTGCGGAGCAGCGGGGAGGAAGCGGTGGGAAGATGTCTGAGTGGTGGCAGGGCAGATGAGGCATGAGCGCTTTATTAGCACGGCACTACCAGTAAATCAGCGCTCAGCTCTTCCTGGAAGAGGAGCAACCTTTTTTGCCCACCGAGCACTATTACGGAACAATCAGAGGCCAGCCATGATAATTAGCTGAGGATCTCTGTCTAAACGTCCCTCCTGCTCTCTATATCGCTCTCAAACCTGCTGTGTTCCTTAACCCACACACACACACACACACACACACTCACACACACACACACACACGCTACTGCTGCCCGATGTCCGGAGGGTTAGTTAGTTTGTACAGTCTGGGCGTGGCCGCATCTCCGTGTTTCTCCGCGAGAGTCGTGACGGTAAAACGCAGCCTCGCAACTTTGAGTGAAAATTACTCTGTACGTTTGCGCCACAAGGACAAAAACAGGAAACTATTTTGCCGGCACGACCGCAGTTAGTTTTGATGGTGCGAGGTCCCGAGCCCTGGCAGGATAACTCCTAATGCTGATCATAACTATTATTGGTGGGGGGGCTCACTGGGGTGGAATCCAGGGACAGGGTTTGCGGGGCTGGGTCATGATCGAGGAGCACGCTAACGTGTTTCGCTCTGCGGTGTCATGCCTGACCTCCTCCCGAGCATTATCCCGTTTTCTGCTTTCCCTCGTTCCTCCTTCTCGGGAAAATGTTCCCTCTGCGTTACCGCTTTGGAACGCGCTGGAGGGCAAAACGCCGTCGGGTGTGCACTCGACGAGGACGTGCTCGTGTGCGAAGCCGTGTAGCTCCTCCACAGAGTGAGACGTGGAGAAGGGGAGGGTTTCTTGGGTAAAGATTCCCCGTGTGATAGCGACGGCACTTTCGTCTCCTCCTTCCATAGCCAAGCGGCATCTGGAGTGGATTTTGCGCGAGCAGACACCGAAGAACATGATTACACTCGGTTAACTGCGGCCTAAACTGATTATGCATGTGCCAAGCTAATGGACTACATTTGCAAGAGGAAAAATAACATCCAATCAATCTCAATTAGTGCAGATCGCAGTGGCCCCCGAGACGAGGAGGGTAGCCAGCCAACCCTTGCGCGCTTCCCGCTGCTCTGGACACGCTGCCTGGAAGTTTGAGCGAGGCCCTGCCCCCGCCAAGCCGCTCGGGTTCGCGCCAGTGTTGGGAGGGAAAAACTAAACAAAACAAAAAACCTTTCACCTACACGCTTTAACGACTGCAAGGTATGCCAGAGCTCAAAGTAGGTGATTACATGGGACTTGAGTCACTGTACTTCAAGAATTTCTTTTTTGGGGTTGACAGCAAGTACAACTACTTGAATGCTTGAAACGGTCGACTCTTTGTTTCCCTTCCACTTTGACCTGCGGATATTTTCAAGTACCGTTACGCTCGACTGCACGGACACAGCGGAGTTTAGGGAACACCGACACCAGTCTTCTGTGCACACGAACAAACCAACTCCAGTCCCAGGGGTGTCCAGGGAGGACCAGGGCTTGTTTAAGGAGCGAGGTGCATTAGTGACTGGACTTCTGCAACTCGAGCACACTTTCTCAGAGACGTAAGAGTACTTCTACTTAAGGACACTTTTATTGTATATTTTACAACGCTAGTGATGTGCTGGCACTGCACAAACTGGTACAGTGAACACACTGATGAAGAATCGTGGTATTTAATTGAGTGTAGTTTCATCAAGTGTACGGCTGACTCACAACAGATGCCCGGAGTCCACAAATGGTTTCTGTATACCGATGTTCTTTCATTACAAAACACACGGCCTTCTAATTTATTGATTGGTGCTACTCACGATACCATTTGCTGAGATTACAAATTAGAGTTTAACGTAGTCTGTGATTTAAATGACTTACAAGAATGTCCATCAGGCGTAAAAACAGTAAATTAAATTTAAATAATAAAGGGTTCGCAAAAAAAAGGTCTGGGGACCTACTTAAGGACTGCAGCCTGATTGGATGAGTCTTACTTGGGAGAAAGGTCAAAGGTGAGAACACACGCTTCTGACTTTATGAACATGAGTTTACTGAGAGACCGAAACTGTAAGGCAGTTTGAACCTTTTCCACTTCTGAACCTCGGAAAAAAACACAAACCCCGTCATCGCTAAAAACAGCGAAGACTAAACTTTAGCGCGACCTGCACATTGTTGTGTGGTACATCTGCAAGTGCTTATGGGTACCATCGTGACATCAGCCTCACCACTACAGAGCAGTCGGTGGGCGGGAACTCGAGAGTGCAGGGAAGGGTCAAAGTTCGGCAGTGAGGAGAGAGACCGAGCGAGAGGTGCATCTGAAACTGGAGTGGCCCGAACTCGTCCCTGGCTGAAGCTCTGTGGTGGTCCCTGCGGTCGGGACAGTTCGCCTGAGCTTTCCATGGGTTTCTGGAACATTCCAATACGTGGAGTGGTGGGGGGAGGTGTATTTTTAGAAAGGCCTAATATGGGCTGCATACCACAGACTCTCAAATTATCCCGTCCAGCTTAGCCCTCAGTTTCAACCTTCCTTTTTAATTCCAGTAATTACAGGCTCCAATTTATACGGAGCTGTGCACACAAAGGGCTTGTTTAACGCAAACCAGTCTGATTTGGGAGAAGTGTCCCAAGGATCTCCCACATCTTACAGCCCTGTTTATACCGACTTGATGATTTATTTTCTCCCACTATAAAAAGGGTCGAACTGATGGACTTTTACTGGAGATTTTGCTCTGTGAGGAATGACACCTCTCTCTCTCCCTCCTCGTAGGCTTGGGTCAGGCCCTGGCTGTCAGTACCCTGACCAGAGTCGTAAATCCGAGGCGCCGTGACAGCCACGACGTCGCTGTCAGTAACCGCGCAGCCTTTGCATGGCCGTGTTCCCGCTAATCACATTTGTAAGGTGGCAAAAACTTAGTAATAATTCTTGTCGAGCTGCGAACGTCTTCATTTGCGGGCAAGACTGGCGCAGCTGAGGGGCGGGGAGGGCGGGCTTGGCAGGGCTGGCGGGGAGGGGCCTGCATGGCTGTAGGGCACCATGCCCTACGTCTCTGCAGGCAGGGAGGGTGGAGGGGGACTCTGGGGTGGAGTGGGGTGGGTGGGGTAGTAGAGGAACTGTTTTAAGCAGCTTAGAGCTTAAAAATGAGCGTGCTCCAACGTGTCTAACATCCGTAAGCCTCCACAAAGCAGCGTGTTTAAAGTGAGACGAGCCTCGCTCATCTAAGCTGCCGCCACGCTTTTCCTCGGGAGAAGAGAAGTGACGATGCCTGGGAAAACAACCTCAACACACAACAACAGGAGCCCTCGAGTGGCTTTTAATCCAAACACGCCCAAGGAATGGAATGGCAATTTGCATCGGCATGTGCTGGACCTCCTTCTCTGGGTCTAAAACACAGCCTGCAGCTAGTCGAGGCTCCGCCCCTCCGCCGTGGGCTAGCCATGTGGCTCATGCTACATATCTGAGTTGTGGTATTTGTAAACATCCCAGTAGCGTGTCGGGGCTTGAGTCAGGCTCTGAGGCCTCAGGAAGTAGGAAGGAGGCTCCTTACTGTCCATCAAAGCCGTCCACCGCCTCGGCACAGCCGTTGAGCCCACCCCCCTCTCTCCGCACCCCCCTCCCCCCCGGGGGTCGCAGGGCGAGGGAGTTATGGCAGACCTGGGAGCAATGTGTCACACCTTCCCCTTTAATGGAGTGCTGAGAAACGATTCCTCTCCGTTAGTGTGCGGGACAACTCGGGGTGTAAAGAGCCCGTAGACAGGAAGTCTGCAATAAAGCCATCAGCAAGCTGGAAGTGCGCACGAGCTCAGCGCCTCTGCAACGAGGCGCCGGGCTCAGCGGAGCTCAGTCCAAACGGCTCCGTTTTAGCGCCACTTGCTAACGCGATTAACACGCCAAACGCAGAGCGCCGAGAGAACAAGGAAACAAGGGCCTCGCTCTTGTAAACGCTCCTCGAATCAAACGCCGTAGAGCATGCTGTTTGTTTTCGACCATTTACTCTCCGAGAGCTCAACACTTGAAAATGGAGTGGAGTCCTTTGTGTAAATCAGGCTGAGAGATCTGAGTGAGCTAAGAAGTGAGGAAGGAGTGTGTGTGTGTGTGTGTGTGTGCACGTGTTTTAACACGTGTTAATACATGCGTGTGAGTGTATAATCTATGAGCTAATGTTCATATGTAGGGGCCGAGATGACCAGAGGAGAGGACCATGCCCAGAAGTGCTGTGCGCTTTGGTGCCAGCTTGTGTTAAGCGCAGCGTGAGCCAGGGCTGCAGACACTCAGGATAGATGTCTAAGTGGACTCAGGCCTGTTAGATTTATAGCCATGTGTTGGGAGAGTGTTCATCCATTGGCTATTATGGAATAATTAGAGAAGAAGGTGAAACTCCAGGTCCGGCGAAAATCAATACGGCTGTCGAGAATGATTCTGCCTTTCCCGCTCCGAAGAGTATTAGCACCAAACCTCTCTCTCTCTCTCTCTCTCCCTCTCCCTCTCTCTCTCTCGCTCTCTCTCTCTCGCTCTCTCTCTCTCTCTCCCCTCTCTCACTTCGCACTTCTTCAAACCCTCTTCCAGCAATTTCGTCCCGCCAACCCTCCATTCCACCCCTCTGCTGAGCCATGTGCCCCCTTGCATCTCTGCTCCCGCCCCTCCGGTCCACCAGGGCTCACAGCCTGGGAACAGTGCCGGAAACGGACCGCCCATCCCCTCACTGGCCTGGTGCAATAGGAATTATGGGATACGTAGTCAAACATGCCAGCTACATGCACCCACTGAGGGACGGCCACTCACCTTATAGAGCTTGAGACTGGCCTCGTGGCGGGAGTTGACCGTGTGTAGGCGGAGCTTCTCCAGGCTGTTGGTGTAGTAGTCGCAGGCGTTGCACTTCAGGTGCACGGGGTTGCCGATGGCGACACACTTCAGGCGCCACTCATTGCTTTTGCCGCCCTCCTTGATGTGCGCCACCAGCTGGTACTTCTGGACGTGCTTGTCCGTCTTGCAGTGCAGCTGGAAATTGGCCTTCAGCTGTGTGGTGTACCGGCACAGCTTGCACTGGTGGGCGTCGCCTAGCACCGCCTTCCACTCGTCCTCGGGCAGCGAGCGCTCCGCCCCCATGTGCAGACCCAGCACGTCCAGGCTGTCAGTGGTGAAGCGGTTGCACACAGCGCACTGAAAGAGCTTGAGGGAGGGGTCAGTGGTCTGCGACAGGCTCTCCCCCAATGTCATCAGCTCCTCGGACACCAGCTGCCCCCCGGCCAGTCGCACGTCCATGGCCATGTCCCCTCCTACTGGAGACACAGGACACACAGGGACAGACGCGTAGCAGGGTTACACTTCTGCATTTCGGCCGGGCCTGACACTTCCAGTTAAGCCCCGGTTCTTTTTCTTATTTTCTTGGGATTCGGCGGCGTACGTATATAATGTAATAAATGGCTCGGTCCGAGAGCATGTGGGCTCGCGCAGTGACGCCCGGAGGTAGAGGAATGTTCTGGGAAGGAGGAAAAAGTGCAGAGGTCAGCCGCTTAACGAACGCCCATGTTTGTCTACGCCGTCAGACTGGATTTGCTCCGCAGCTCTTTGGAGGGTAAATGTGCACGTGTATATTTACACACTTAATTTTATTAAACCTAGATCACCCTTTCCCTTCAGCTCAGGGCAGGGGAGAGGGAGAAAGACAGACCCAGAGAGATGACTAGATGGAGAGAGGGAGAGAGAGAGGGATAGACAGGGAGGGAGAAAATCTGGGCGTTCTGGGAAGAAGCAGGCCCTGGTGCCTAGTAGGAGAGTTATGGATTTACACGTAGCCCAGTTTGGACTTCTGCAGTTTCATAGCCCGTCACTAAATCAACTCCAGGGACTGTGAGGTCCGGTGGGGAAAAAAAGAAGTTATTCTATCATTACAGGAGAGCTGAGGGGCTCCCCAACCTGCATTACTCCAAACCTCCAGCCTCTATGCTCACCAACTCAGGAGACGAAACACGAACCTCTCCGTTGGAATTCCTCCGGCCCGATCGATACGGGCAAACGCCTGACCCAGGACCTCCCGGACGAGGAGACGTACACGGGGATGAACCCTTGAACGGCAATGGGGCACCAAACACGGCCAAGCGTCTGAGAGTGCCGGTCAGGGTGGTGGGAGGGGCTAAAAGGAGGAGGAGGGGGGAGGAGGGGGGCGACCCTGCCTGCCTCTACACTACATTAATTGCAGCAGCTGGTTTATATTTATGGCAGTAGCAGTCAGTCCTTCCACCGCCCTCTATTACCTGCACATTCAGAGCGGGGAGGGAGACCTCTCCCAAGACCCCCAGACTCAGTCATAGCCCACCACTCTCGTCCTCTCCATCTCTGCTCCCCCCCCCCCCCCCCCCCGGTTTATCTGTGCCTGTCTCGCCCACTTTAACCCTCCAGGTCACTCACATCTCCTACAACCCTCTGTCCTCTCTCCATTTCCCTGACCAACACAACAATTTCTTTCCTTCTCCGGTTGCACGTGTCATTTCTGTACCTCCCACCTCTCGTACCTGGATGTCGGACTCGGAACGCTCTGGAGCGCCGGGCTAAACGGACACCTCTAGGACAGCTTTCTGAAACCGGGAGGTTCCAAGACCGTAATTTCATTAGGTGTGGGATTTTACTGGGTTTTTCTTCTCAGGAGTTGGCGGAACACCGTGTGGTTAAGAAGCTCACTCCGAGAGCAGAGCAGAGCCCTGTCGGACTTTCTCTCAGCACAGCTTATGGGGATGAAGAAAAGAGGAAGAGGAGAGGCAGGTAGTGAGACAGGATCTGTCATCTCTCTCTGAGCAAAAAAAGAGAAGTAAACGAGAACAGCGGCGATGGAAAGCCGCAAAACCAAAAAACGTCCTGTTATTGGGAGACCCGACTCGCACGCAGCACATTCTGTGGTGGGATCGATGGGAACTATTCGGACACAGGTTAACAACCAGTCGCCTTTCTGTAACCTGCTTATTAAACGTTCCCCGGCACAAAAACCAAAGAGATGGCGAAAAGGAGACAGAGTGGGAAACGGAATGAATTAGTGGGAATAATCGGATTTTCGCTCACGTCTCTGCCCTGGCGACAGTGTGAGAAAACAGCAGGTTTGCAGCTGGCACGCCAAAGCCGTCTCCCTGCTCCTGTCTAGCCCGCGCCAGGGCCCGTCAACCTCCCGCTCTTTGACCAAGATCAAATTTATAGCTGCAATTACAAAGTGGCGAGGACGGAGCGGGTTGGCCAGCCCGGTGACGGCAGCGGCAGTTTTGGAATAAAAATGCATGAAAATGCTGAGGTGTGGATGAAGGGTACAGCTGCAGGCTTTGCAGAGAGAGAGAGAGAGAGAGAGAGAGGTGTGTAGGGGGCTATACAAGGGGAATTTCCCGGACAAAATGACCCAGATAGAGTGACACACGGTGGACGCTTAAAGCAAGCCGAGGCTCGTGTTAGAAAGCTGCGTGTGTGTCTGGATTTCTCTTCTCTCTGTTACACTCGCACACACTTTTTCCCCCACTCTATCTCCATGTGTGCGTGAGATACTGTATTCATTCACGTCGCACTTCTTTTTTTTTAAAAGAAGTGTGTCAACAGACACACACAAAAGCTCCTGACCGATGACGTGGCTCTTGGTGCTTTGTGCGGTGCACACCACATCTCTGTCGTTATGGCGACATCCTGTCCTTTCAGGGAAGGAACACAGCAAAGGGTTTCCCTTGCATCATACTCGCATCAAAAGCGCGCTGAACCGAAAAGGAACTCCAGAGGCGTCGGCCTCTCGGTGTAGCGTGCTTTCGGAGTTCCGCCTAGCGCACACCGGGGTGCCGCGCAGTTTATTACAGCTGCGGTTCTCATCACGGTGTGCACAGAGACGTGGGGACCAGTCAGCTCAGTCGTGCCTTCTTTTCTTACTTTGTTTTCTTAAAGATGAAAATACGAACACATAAAATAAGGGAAGTGGTTTCTGACTGCAGTGACATTCCATGTGTCACTTCCTAAAGTCCGTTTACAGGAACTTTAACCTGGAAACGGTCGAATTAAATTATGACTCAGAAATGCTGGAGGACATCGGGGAGACAGTGTCCAAAACGTCTCTGTGAAGGACTGTCTCTAGTCAACTCACCTAGTGCTGGGGTCAGAGCAGCCATGTTGGGATCCAGGTGGAAACCTCCGAGGATGAACTGGGCGTCCGCGGCGGAGGGATCTATCTTCAGGCCCGGGGGGAGGCTCATGTTCTGGGTCAGGTAGTATTGGTACAGCTCGGCCTCGGAGGGCGAGGGCATGGCGCCCAGTCCCAGCCTCCCGTGCTGAATCTGGGTCACGTTCTGCTGCAGCAACATCATGTTGTGCATGTGCTTCTCACTGGTCATGTGGATGCGCAGGTTCCGGGCGACGTTGGTCTCGTAGTCGCACACCTCGCACCGCCAGGTGGGCTTGCTCTTGGGCTTGGTGGGCGAGGGCGTGCCGCAGGGCCCGGCCATGTGGGCGGGGGGTTGCGCCAGCGGGTGGTGCTGGCTGGCATGATGGCTGCTGCTTTGCGTGGCCGGGGGCACGCTGACCACGCCGGCGGGCGCGTGACCGAACACCTGCTCGCCGGCCGTGGGGATGGAGCCGCCGTTCTGCAGCGTCTGCATGTTGTTGAGGTGCTTGTCCGACTGCATGTGGATGCTCAGGTTGCCCTTGGTGGTGGTGGAGTAGTTGCACACCTCGCAGCGGAAGGGCTTGTAGCCGCAGGTGTAGCTCTCGCCGCGGGCCAGGCGTGGGTGACTCTGCCCGCTGCTGCAGTACACGCAGGAGCTGCCGGAGTCCGGGTGCTTCTCCTTCATGTGCGCCTCCAGCGTCTGCTGGTACTTGTAGTGCCAGTTGCACTTGGGACACTTGAGCGTCTTGCACGAGTTCCGCGAGTGCATCATGGTCATGTGGCCGCCCAGCGAGCGCGACGAGCCCAGGACCGTGTCGCACTTGGGGCACTCCACCCCACTGCCCACGCCCGCCCCGGCCCCGTGAGCCTGGGCGCACTCGCCCGTGCCAGCCAGCTCGCAGGAGCCCCCGTGGTGGGAGTGGCCGTGGGTGTGGGGCGAAGGGTGTGGGTGGTGGTGATGATGGTGGTGGTGGTGGTGGTGTAGGAGGGAGCCACCGTCCTCGTCTCCTTCCGCCGGGCATTCATTTGGTTCGGGAGCTGTGGCACTATCTCGATTGGCACTTTCGTCAGCGGCGGCGTTGGAGGCGAGAGGAGAGGAGGTGCCCGTCGAGGAGCACACAGCCCCGTCCTCCTCGCCCCCTCTGCCGGCGGCTGCCGCCATCGCCATGGGGACGGTGGGCCCCTGGCAGTTAAAGCTCAGAGGGATCTCCGAGGTCCTCCCCCTACTGTCTGCAGCCGTGGTCTCCTCCGACGCCCTGCCGGAGGACGAGGGCACACGAGGCGCTGCTTTGCTGCCAAGCGTGGGGCTGGCAGCAGGAGAGGCAGAAGGCTGGAGAACGCTACTAGGCATTAATAAAGGAGATTTGGAAATGCTTTGGTTAGAGACAGCCGTTTCCCCCGCTTGTCCGTCGCCGCGGCAGGTGCCTTCGTCCTCCACTTCGTCCTCCTCTTCGTCCAAGAGAAGCTCCTCCTCCTCCTCCTCCTCCTCCTCCTCCTCCGATGCCATGTCCTCGCCACGGAGGACGTGGTCCTTGCTCTCACGGGCCTCCACGTGCCTTTCCTCCTCTCTCTTAGTCCCCTCCTTCCCAACAGGCGCCTCAAACCTCCCTCCCCGTGCCTTGGACAGGGCGCCAGAGTCTTTGGCAGGGCCTGGGGTCGAAGCGAGAGAGGGCGGCTTAGGGCTGCCTAGGCCCCCCAGCGCGAGGAGGGTCTGCTGCTGGAGACCCGCCTCCGAGTCTTTGCTGAGGAGGCCACTGCCTGCCCCACCGTCGCTTCCCCCCTCTAAGTGGACCCCGCTGAACGTGCCGTAGAAGCTCTGGCCTGAGTTCACGGGCACCAGTGTGGGCGGTGGAGGAGAGCTCTTGTTTTTTGGTTCCAGGAAGCTAATGAGGGGCTCTTTGTCCTTGCCGATGCCCTGGATGATGGCCGAAACGTGTTTGTGGCCCAGGAGCCGACGCTCGTCCTCGCACAGGGTCATGCGGTGGTCGTGGACGGCGTGGGTGGCGAAGGAACGCGCGTAGCCAAAGGACAGCTTGCAGAGGAAACACATGAGGATGGGCTTGCCTTTGCCGTAGATGGCTAGCCCGTCGAACTTGGAGAAATCCACGTTGTTGGGAACATCTTTGGATACGCAGGACTTCTTGGCAGACCCGTCGCTGTTCAGGTAATCCTTGTTGCTTTTGTGCCGTACATCGAAGACGCGGAAGCTGTGCAGGACAGGACTGAGGCCTGCCGGGGATGAGGTACTCGGGAAGCCTTGGTCTGAGGGGCCGAACCACTTCCCGAAAGACGAGGCTATGTGGAACGTGTTGATGATCTGGGGGTAAACGGACGAGGAGGACCCGGCAGGTTCCTCCAGCTTTCCCCCGCTGGGGAGTGAATTTGAGGGGAGCAGGCCAGGTGCCACACCCCCGTCGCTTTGGATCAGCTGGCTGAGGCTTTCCACGATGTAGGCCGAGCCGTCAGGCTGGTAGACGATCTCCCCAGCTAGGTTCTCCACGTCACTGCTCTCTTCCTCCTCCTCCTCGCCTTCGTCGCTCCCGCTCTCCGTCGCGTCCCTCCGCCGGGCGGGCGGCTGTCGCACGAGAGTGGGCATGGCCGCTCCGACCGTCGCCATGGACATGCCCGGGAAGGGCTGCAGACTTGGAAAACAGCTGTCAATCTCCATCTCGTCCAAGTCTTCCAAATCGTCGTCCTCCTCTACGCAGCTCACCACTTCCTGCTCCTCCTCCTCCTCTTCCTCCTCCTCCAGGCCCTCTAGGCCGGGATGTGGCTGGCTGCCGGCGGAGTTGTCGCCGGGAGCCTGGGGCAGTGTCCGTTGCGTCTGTCGCTGCTCCCTCACGGCCTCGCGGGGCGCACTGGAGTTCTGGAGCTGGCCCGGGTAGGGAGCGGGGAGGGTCGCGGGCTCCAGAGAAGGGGGCTGGCTGCTGGGAGTGACCTGTGCACTGGGGCGATCGTTCCAAGGCTGCTGCTTCTGCTGGGAAAGGATGGAGGAGCTGAGCCCATCGTCTGTCCCAGAAACCACGGGAGACTCACAGCTGTCCATGCTGATGCCTACATGAGGCGTTCATCGCATCCGGGCCTGAGGGACAGAACCAGAGACAGAGACATGGGGTGGATAAGCATGGAGAGCCACTGCTAGCCAGAGACATTTCAACAGTATCAAATCCACGAGATAAAAGACAAAGCTTCTTTTGTGCTTGCAGTGCGTTGTTTCTATACAAGCTAAGTCCTAGCTCTCTAATGCTAAACATTCACAGAGAAGTACAAAGGGTCGTGATAGACTGCAAGAGCTATGTATAGAGAGAGGCGCGGGCAGGCTTGATGTATAGTGCATTACGAGAGACTGCAAGTGCGAGATCTAATGGTGGAAAATGACAGAGAGCTCATTAGGGTTAGATTAGGTACTTAAACACAATACCTCAGACACGCATTAATAAGCCAGCTCAGATGCCTCTTCCTGTCATATCAGCACACTACCATCTTTTATCTTCACCTTCCAAACAACAAAGTCTGCCATGTCCCGAATTCCCGCGTACATCCGATTTTAATTAGCGCACGGTCTAAGAAACAGTAACAGAATAACTTAATGGACAAAGAAGCGCCATTGTGCCGCTAATTAGACACGGTGAAACCAGCGATCGGCACGTGAGCCGTCTCCCACATCCGGAGAGAGCTGAAGGTTGCTGAATTCATCAGCCAGACCGTTTCAGGACCTCCGCGTCGGAGAACGCACACTCGCAACCCCCCAAAAAATAAATACACACGGCAAGGTGGAATGACCTTGTCAGATCTGCTCACATGGATGGTACAGATGGTATATGCATTTATTTCCCCTGGTAATTATTTGTATGCCAGGCTGTATGCACAACATAAAGAGAGATTGGGGAGGTTAGGCAGGGAGTCATAAATCTGAGAGCTAAAATACACCATCCAGGCGGGAACTCCGACTGCAGCTGTGTTTAGCTCTGGCTCCGCAGCGGTGCTTTCAACCACTCCAGCAGTCCAACACCTCTCCCAGAACCTGGGGGCCACGGGGCTGCGATTCGGAGCGGGCGTACCAGACCAAAGGGACGGGGGGGGGGGGGGGTAGATACTGCTGAGCCAATAATTTTATTAAAGTGATGCAGGCAGCATTGATTAAAGGGGTTGAGCGGGCTGTGACCAATAACTCTGGTTTTGCCCTTTCACCCCGCAGTGCTGAATATTACATGAGCAGACTTTCCCGGCAGTGTGCTAACCGCCATGTCCTGTCTGATTAGAACACTCCCTGCCCTCACTTGATTTATTTACTTATGTACTTAGAGATGCAAATCTCAGCGTTGATCAGACACTTTATCCGCAGTCGACCCCCGAATCCCCAACCCCCAAATATATTAACAGAAGAGGGCTTGGCTTGGGGAGACTGATAAGGTCTGACGCCCTCTTCACGAATGTCTGATGAAAATACACCCCCCCCCCCCCCAGGACTCACACAACGGTTAAAGTCGTTAGCATATGCCGTCTTTTTTCTTTTTTTCAGGCAGTTAAAACAAAATGTATACACACGACATAAATTATGCACATACTCTAAGTGAATAACTACACAGGGATAATAAGGTGGTTTTGTTTGCAATAAACATCATCTCTGGCAAAAAGTAAATATTGGGGAAGTAACAGTCAGCCATTTTGAAAATCTCCAATGGAAAGAATTTACAAAATAGCCTTAAAAACGTTTTAAGTTTCAAAAAACAATCAGTTTCTGTTTCTTGCCAAAAAACATCTAAAAATGGTGTAAAAATGACCTAAAGCTTAAATCATGTCTCCAGTGGACTGTCCCTAGCTTGGCTTGTTGGTTTCCCATGGTAACAGCCTGACCCCGAACACCCACGGCCAGCGTCCACAGCTACGCGCTTCGACTCAAAAGTGTGCCATAACACACATTTCATTAGATGTGCCAAACACTTCCGATGACTTCCTCTCCGGGGCCGGATCCAAAGGGCCCGGGTCGGCTGGCAGCATTCGCCGCTCACACAAAAACAGGACCAGGCTTTAAACTGGGATTAGGAATGGTCCAATACAATAAGCCAGGGGGGTTACCAGCGAGCTATAGGATTGTCTGCAGTCTGCCAGTCACAGACAGGCAGACACACGGAATTCTGTTTGTCTTCTGGAGGTCTGCTTCCTCATGACACCCATTTAAAGTTGAGGAAACTTTCATCTCCGATCAGCTCTGGCAAGGGCCGACACAGACATGCAGGCGCTCTTCAGCAGGAAAAGTGCATGCATGTAAGTCTCTCTGCTCACGCCGCTCATAAGCAAACACATTACGCTGCTGCTCCGATGTGGAAGTTTCCCTGCCTTGTAACCAGGATTAGTTACTCTGAAGGATTTACGGTGCTAAACAACAAAATGTACACAGCACTTTTTCCCACTTGCCCCATAATGGCAGGACGGAGTCTTCAGGCTTTTAAACAGGCAGGTCACTGTGACAGGCAGTCGAAACAAGTTTGGACGCACAGTAAGGGTTGAGAATTCCTGGCCGTGTCTGTTCAGGGAGGCGGCTTCCTCCTCGATAAGAAGGAACATGGCAACCTTGCTCATTGCGCACACAAAAACAGGCTACATGCTAGACGACACAACGGCCCTGGAACACGCCACGTCCGACCGAGTTAGCACGCCAGTCCTTGGGAGTGCGCAGGAATACCGTTGCCTGTGTTCCCGCGTATGGACAGAGAACGTCCGTCAAGTCCCGCCCCTCCAAGAAGGAGACCGGAATCTTCCCGCCTGTCTGGCGCAGGCTCAAGAAGGTGCACGCTGGTCTTCTCCGCATGCATTAGCGGGAAAGCTCACTCTGCCTTTAGCCTGAAGCAGAGCAGCCAGTCTGCTAAAAAGCCCAGGACCCAATGAATGCTCTCAGAGAGTGTTCTGGCTGTCATTTAGAGAGGACAGAAAACGAGATAAGTTTTTATTTACGGTACCGTTCATTAGGCGGGATTTACTGGCCGAGTGAGGGAGGAGTTACAGGCTGGGCAGCCATGCGATTAGAGGCACACAGATCCACCAGCTCCATCCACTCTCCTGGGGAATTACCTCGCACTTAGGTCCAGCTGGGGACCCCCATGGGGCTAGTCCCAGGGCCCCGGTCCCTCCCCCAGGACCTCACGCTCTCTCCAGGGCAACCTGTGCCTTCTGTTCCAGCACGACCTGCCCCCGAAGCGAAACAGCACCCCGGCGGTCTCCAGCGGGAGGGGGGGCTCTCCTCTCCTCAAGCCTGTCGGAGATCTAGCCATCACGGACCACCACAGGGTTAGGCCGCTTATTGAAAAATCAATGGCGTAAATGCTAAGCAAGTTACAGGAAGACGTGAAAAGGCAGGGCTGGTATTGATAAAGCAGACTGGGCTTTGATGTTGCACTGGGGACGTGTTCATTGAGCATTGTAGTCCTCCGCCTGCAGTGAACAGGGGATTCGACTGCTAAGCCCGACCCAATTAATCACACATATATGTAGAGAGACGGCTTCGCCCTCAGCCCTCGGCCTTCGGCCTGCCCTAAAGCCTGACAAGGCTCCTGGCCTGCCTAATCCCTGGTTCTTATGCCCATGCTGACAAGTCACGTTTAGAGCCCATGGTCTGGGGGCGGGGTAATGCGCCTGGCTCAAATCAGCTACGTGTAACACCGGTGGAGGAGACCGCCCGGCTACTGGAGAAGCCCGCGACCACCCGCCTCTTAAACGCCTCCACCGCACACACGCACTCTGCTGCGTCTCACACGTAGGGCTAAATTTAATCTGTAGGTGTGAGCCTGAAATAGCCTGATGACTGGACGTATAAAATTAGACTCAGAGCGCAGAGGAGCAGGGCCACACTTCGGCGACTGGGACGCGGCAATTCGGCCTTCCTCGCCACAGTTCATTCGATACCAGGTTCATTAACATGAGAGGTAAACAGCGAGGCACTGGGCCCTTCCTCCCTCCCTCCTCCTCCTCCAGAGTGTTTAATGCAGACACAGGGACGCTACAGTACAGCCGCCAATTCAGGGGGAAAAAGTCGCCTCGGGTCGATGGCACTGGGGCTGTAAACACGGCTTCCCGTAAAATCAATGATCTTCTAGCTATCAGTCTGAGCTACAGAAATAGCAGCGACTCTGAAGGACCTGGGCTGGAGGGAAAGCGAGGGGATCAGTAGAGAGTGCTGGGAGCAGATCAAGAATGAGACAGCACAGCTATCCGTGGCATGCCGCCGCCACCGGCGCTAGCCAATCACCTCCCTCGCACGAACCACGGACAGCATTACAGCGACGCACGGCCAAACTCCGTTTCCCAGTGCGCACCTGCCTCGGCCTCGCAGTGCCACCACGGCCAGACTGTGGCCGTGGAAACAGAGCGGGCCGGAGCGCTCCGCATGTACCCTGGCTCCGCTTTATGGATTTTGTTTGTTGTGGAAATGAGTTACTCCTCGGTGACTTTCTATAACCGTAAACATCTGCAAGCTCATCTGTTACTAATTGGTCTCAGGCTTGAAAAACAGACGAATTGATTCGGCGGTATCAATAGCTTTTTCTGTTCTAGGATGTGAAACAGAATCTTGGCGATGATTTTTTTTTTGCTCTCGGGTAATATCATAAGACCTGTAAACGCAATCAATGGAGCGAAACGGTGGGAGGGCAAGAGGCTTTGTCCAGCAGGGTGGAGTTAAGAGAGGACGTCATTACGCTCTACCAGCCGGCTAGGAGCTGGAGGGTCTTCAGAACCCGGAGAGGAGGGATTCGCGCGTGCAGGCCGGGTGTCTCCTCACGTTTGGAGAGTGCGATAGAAACAGCCGCACCGGTGTAATTAGAAGCAGTTAATTAGCCGTAGGTTAATTACTCGGGGCAGGCGGGCAGGCGCGCGTGGGCGCTGTCCGGGTGTTGCGAGGTGCAAGCAGAGCGATGGCAGGAGCAGCAGGGATACTCCGCTCTCCCGCAAATTAGCGAGGGACGCAGGGAGACGGGCGGAGGGCCAGAGCTCCCCCCGCCCACGCCACACAGCCACGTCCTCCCATTAAAAATACATCCTATTACAGTCCCTGCTCGCCGATGCTCTTGCTAAGTGATTCGGTTCGCCCCAAAGCCATATTCATTCCTCCCCTGTTTAAAATGATATGCACAAAAAGAACATTTCAAAGGGGGGGAATCAACTCCCCTGTATGCAGCAACCCAGGGTGACCTTGGCCATGTGATCACGGAACAAACGTTTCTGCAAAAGTGTCGGGTTAAAAATGGAAAAGGAGAAGGTGCAGTTTCTAGAAGAGCAAAAATAAACTTTCTAGCTAAACCAGCCAGGGGCGGGAGGGGGGTGTTGTTTCCCTCAGTGGTTCATTTAGGTAAAGCGTACGTTACGGCAGGGCGGTACATTACGAACAGTGTGGCGTAGTCAAAGATGATCAGCCACGCTGGTGGTGTTAAAGCCCGTCTGTTAGGCCCTAGGCATGTGTGTGTGTTTCCCTTTAAGTACCATACTCACAAGCCCAATCAATTGTGCAATCGATCACGTACTGTAAGTGTGTTCTGCTTGACACACATGTGCGGCAGCATGGAAACAGTTGCCTTGGTGACGTGTGGACTGGCTCACCAGGTGGAAGCCTGAACACACAGGTCATTCGCTTCTGCACCTTGACCTAGAGGTCAGCAGGTGACGGTTGCAGGTGTTACCCCAGCCAAAACCACCAGAGCCCAAAAGCTTCTCATTCTCATTAATGATCAAATCTCCTCTATAAATAGCCAAAGGAAGCAGGCGTCCACACTCTCTGGAGACGCGGAGAAAGTGGGGAGGAGGAGACAAGACTGAGCTGACAAAAAGCCTGAAGTGGGCATATTTCACTTCTGCGTTCATTTGTTCTTTCTGGGCGCAAAAGCTAAAAGTGAAATGCAGAATGAGTCAAAGTGGAAGATGGACCTCTGTCCGCTTGTGCAGGGAAATGACAGCAGTTAAAAGGAAGCCCAAAAATCCCTGCTAGACAGCAAGACAGAGAGAGAATTATAATAGGAAATATCATATTTCATCTGCAATAAAGTTTAACCCTGCCAACACAGATGATCCGGTCTCTAACTCTGACCTCTCTGCTCAGTTCACCTTCCTTCCCTTAGTGTGACTCTCTCTCCCTCCCTCTCGCCTGCAGTTAAGGCAAGCCGACCACAAACACAGCTGTTAAAATGATCAATAGCATTGAAATATTAAACCTTAAGAAGCCGCATTATTGATTGCCAGGCCGATGATAAAACCGTTTATCACCATCCTCTCTCCATGCCGGCGTTTCAGAGCAGGACCACTGCTGGGTCCGACTCGCATGGGTCACTGCCCGAGCTGCACCCGATCCCCCCCAACCCGAGACTGAGATGGGACCTGCCTGGCGTTAAGTGTCGTTAAGAGGGGAGGGGAGCAGTGGGCCGGGCCCGGGTCGGAACCGTCTGTGCCTGGAGGACGTGCCTTTAATACTCAGACTTTTGAACTAATCTGAAAAACAAATACCTCACTTATGACCCAGGCCCACACCTGGTAAAATACAGTTCAGAGAGAGAGAGAGAGAGAGAGAGGGAGGGAGAGAGAGAGAGAGAGGGAGCGAGAGAGAGAAGGAGCGAGAGAGAGGGAGGGGGGGGGGGGGGGAAACACACCTGGAGTTAGCCAAATTAACCAGGAAGCATATTCTTAAAGGGATAGTTACCCTCCCTGGTGTCAGGCAAACACGCTGTGAGAATGTGTGGGCAAGTCATAACAGAGGAGCGGACAAGTTTGTAAGTTGACAAGAGTGGACCAAAGGGATGAAGCTGGGGGGGTGGAGCCACACGAATGGGAGGGGCTAAGCGTGGACGCACCGAGATGCTGCAAAGGCTAGCGAGCGGAGAGGGGAGGGTGAACCCTTCCGTTTTGTTCAGTGTTTGAACCCAAGGAGGAAGCTGAGATGCCCCGGACGGCACAGGTGCCCGGAGAGCCGGAAACATGAGTGCTGCACCCAACAGGTGCCTCACCTCCTGAGAGGACATCTGAGAGTCTGTGTAACGTAGCCAGGAGATAGAAGCCCCTCCGTGAGCTACACCCATGTCCATGAACGTGCCTCGGGTCGTGCGCACGCACCACACGCACACACACGGAATTAGAGGTTAACCCAGGGAAACTATTCTGTGTAAATGATTTTATTCGCAGGTGAAGGAGAGAGACAGAGAGAGACAGACAGATAAAAACATGAAGGCCAGTGGTGAGCCAGGCTTTAATTCTCCGGCGTGGATATCCTGGTCTAATAATCAGTGGTCTTTATTGAGGACCAGGCATCGCCTCGTCATGACTCTCTACTACACATTTGCTAAAGTCATTAATGACACAGATTTGGAAAGAAAGAGCAAAAATCTTTCTGGTACACAAATACTTCTTTTATGAGTCCTGGCCTGAATTCCTCTCTGCTTAGCTGAAATCTTTATCCTGGGAATGAGCCGTGCTGCACTTTAAACAATAAACCTCAAGGGACGGCTGGGATCTGCTCTCCCTCTCCGCCTCCTTTAAGGAATTACGGAGCGTTAATAAAGTAAAGGGAATGATATACCCTGTGTACAATATGAGGGAAGCAGACGAAGAGTGTGGCTTCTGTGAATGTTCAGACGTTTACAGAAAACAAAGAAGAGGGAAATGGGAGGAGGGAAGGAGAGAGAGACAGAGAGAGAGAGAGAGAGAGAGAGAGAGAGAGAGAGAGACAGAGACAGAGAGCGCAAAGGATGTGGGGTTGCCTTAAACCTCGTCTTTATGTGAGACACTCTCCCTTTTTTTAAAGAATAACCTGACCGTGGGAGTTTTCCGCACTGGCCGGGAGAGAGCAGAGGATTCCTGCTGACGGCACTCGTGCTGCTGCCAGCTCCTCCCGGCCTACAGCACGTACGTTCCCAGTTAGGTCCCAACGTCTCTCCACCGCTGCGTATGCCAGGCCAACCAAGAGCCTCTACTATTGCAACATAAGGAATAAAGGATCGGACAGCTATGTTGACGCTGGGCACATACGACCCACGCGCATCTTCACTGGCATATTATAATTCTCCATCTGCTGTTTTGCTTGCCAGTTTTAGTTTATACCCATATCTCAAAGCTCACTGGAGCACATGTAATTTATTCACATCATTTTCTCCTCAGATTTACTAGGGCACCTTTGTTCTTAAGGACAGTAGATGAAATCTCACTCTAAACTTCGCAGATAAAGTCACACAATCAGGCAGTTGGGGTTCGTCGTCGCGGTTTGGTGGGGACGGGAGCTGTGCTACGAAGGAGACCCTGACACCTTCCCGAAACCGTCGGCAGAGGAAGACGGGGAAGAAAAACATGAAGAGAAAACAAACAGCAGCGAGAGAAAGAGCGAGTGCACCAGGGTGGCCTGGGGTCAGGTCGGAAAGCCAGCCAGGCGTGGGGGCAGGGGAGCACTTCAAACAGCCTCTCAGGCAGCAAGCATGTCAGGACACGCATAAGGAAAAGCTCGCCCAGCTCAGAGGCGGAGAAAAACTGCAGTGTGCTACGGAGACACGTTTGAGGGCCGAACGGTTCATTTGATTAGGAGATCTGGGCTGTTCTACCTGGCCAGAGCTCCTGGAATGTTCCCCCGAAAAGAAAAGGAGGCAGTGAACACATCTGCTCACACACACACACACACACACACACACACACACACACACACACACACACACACACACACACCCTGGTCCCTGTGTAGTTGGTGACTCCATTTACTCTGTGTGAGGCTCTGCTCAGTACAAACTCTAACCCTAAAGCTAATCCATACACAGGAACACACACACACACACACACACACACACACTGCTGTGGTCCTGCACACTGCAGCAGCACCTGTTAGATATAAATCACACACGCAGGGCCGTGTTTGGGAAGTGAAGCACGATCATGACACGGCCTGTCAAAGTTCGCATCGCCCAGACCGCAACATCTAGTTGAACCGAGCCCAGACCCGAGCCGCAGCCGCGCAACGCGCCACAGCGCTCTTATCGCCGGCCTCCGCGTGCCGCATCTCGTAACGTGTGTCTGACATCTGGAGCCCAGCTGCACCGAGCACCCGTCTAGAGGTAGACAGAGGGAATAGAGACCGGCAGTGAGACAGAGGCAGGACCTCAGACTGTCCCCCGTCTTAAAGAAGACTCTGTCTGGGCCGGGCACTCAACTGTGGTGACTGGGCACAGTGTGTGTGTGTGTGTGTGTGTGTGTGTGTGTGTGTGTGTGTGTGTGTGAGAG
This sequence comes from Electrophorus electricus, assembly GCF_041902795.1. Classification (NCBI taxonomy): domain Eukaryota; kingdom Metazoa; phylum Chordata; class Actinopteri; order Gymnotiformes; family Gymnotidae; genus Electrophorus; species Electrophorus electricus. The sequence goes on along the minus strand of NC_137499.1, from coordinate 2,020,707 downwards.
GGCTGGAGAGAGAAAGAGAGAGGTCAGTGCAGTTCTCCACCAGTCTGAGGAATCCCTGTCACGTGTCAACAGGGGGTGAACAGGTCAAAGCCTGGATGAGAAACAGCACATTCCTTAGAGGACAGAAACATGTATTCTGTGTGTGTGTCTGTGTGTGTGTGTGTGTGTGTGTGTGTGTGTGAGAGAGAGAGAGAGAGCGAGAGAGCCTGCCTATTAGTTTCAGCTGCTCAGAGCTCTCTGCTCCACCCCTTACCCCACAGGACCTGGCTGTTAAATATTAACCAAAGATGTTTTCCCTCTGAACTTCACATGCTGTGCAGCAGAAAACGACAGAGGAAGGGAAAGAAAGAGTGAATGTGTGAGAGAGACAGAGAGAGAGAGAGAGAGAGAGACAGACAGACAGACAGACAGACAGAGAGTGAGTGAGTATGAGAGAGAGCAGTAGAAAGTATCATCTGTCAGGGATTTATGCAAGATTGACCACAGTCAGGGGCTTGTGCAGAGATGTGGTGTGTTGTGTTTAGCCGTGAGCTGTGGCACGGACCCAGGGGGACCCAGGGGGAGCCGGAGAACCAGGCTGCGTGGGTGGAGCCACAGCTGGGTGCCGCCTCGCCGTAATTTACATTGCTGTGTAATTATCTGTAGGATCAGGGGCTCCAGACCAGTGAAAGAAGCCTGTCTGTGGAAACGTGGGTCAGAAGAGAGGT
>NC_137499.1:2000000-2017500 GCF_041902795.1 Electrophorus electricus | reverse complement strand
GTCCCAGTGATCGGACCTGTGACTAATATGAGTGATTTCCTAAGCTGTGGCATGGTGTGTTGGGCAGATGAGTGTGAGTGCAGTCAGAGGCAGATGAAGACTCTGGCCCGAGTCTCCGAGGGCCCGGAGGACATCACCAGGGGCGGAAAAACACCCATCATCAAAACATCACTCCACACCACCATCGCCCTTGCCATGACAGGGCCGTCCTGATTGGCGCACAGCGTGAGGCAAAATTGGACTTGTGCGACGCTTTCCTGCGTGGATCTGTGTGTGGGGTTGCAGTACTGCAGAACTGCTTCACTCTCCCCCACAGCTGCTCACGCCAGAGCTTTCAAACATCCCACCCTTCCATCAGGAGCGTTGATGTCTGAAGACATCGTTAAAGACGTGAGCAAATAAAACAAAGGTAATACTGTGGATAATATAGGTGGGAGAGAGAGAGAGAGAGAGACAGAGGGATGTGCTTGTGTTTGCACTTCTTGTGCAGTGTGTGCTTTGATCAGGACGACGGAGTGACAGCCGAGCGCGTGCGGAGCAGGAGGGATCCAGCATGCGTGCATGCCAGTCAAGCCCGAAGGGGCGGAGCCACGTCTGCCTCCGCCGAGAGTCAAAGAGAGAGTGAGAGAAAAGGGGGCGTGTCTAGGGCAGGGCTTCTTGGTGTTTGATTCTGGCCCTCACGCTTGCAACCCGCAACGTCACACACCACAACGAACTGCATTTTAACACATGGCTGGGTAACCGATATTACAAATCCATTCCTCCAGAAGCCCCATAGTTGTGATTTGGGGCAGATTAGTTAATATTCCAACTCCTCCCCCTCGCCCTCTTCCATCTGACATGATGACCTCTCGAGGGGTGGAGTCCAGAGTCAGGGCCAGGGCCAGAACCTGCGCCCTCGCCCTCCCCCTGACGCGAGGCTCTGAGCTGGCCCGGCAGCTCCTAAATTACAGCCCGGGACAGAGGGTAGGTGATGGAGAGGGGAGCCAGGACAGCCCATGGGTCACCGGGTCGAATCTGCCCTCATCAAAGAGCAGGTCAAAGCCACATAACTCTTCCAACAAGGCGAGGGCATCTGTGTCACTGCGACCTGCTCTGGGTCAGGCAGAGATCTCGAGCCACGGAGGCTCACGGCAATACAATACGGCAATCAATCCGTGCGCCGGACCCTGGTCTGTAACGTTCTCCAGGAGGCACGGGGTCACCACCTGTTCTCTGGCCTCTCCTTGGAAAGTCCTGCCTCGTGAAGGTGGACCGGGGTGTCATTTTCCGCTGCGTCCCCTGGGGTTGCCGCGCGGGCTGTAACCGTATCTCCCCAGGGCCACCGCAGTCTGGGGCGGCGGAGAAAACGTGCCGGGCCTTGCGGAAAGCGCGTCGGCCGGCCCGGACGAGCACCGCGTATCTGCTTTCAGCGCAATAACGCGGCTCGCCGGCGGACAATTTCAGTCTGGCAAACGTGGGAGCCGAGCCAACATCGGGCACGGAGCCACAGCGCGGGATGGCACTTCCCAGGATGCCTGGAGATGACTGGATTGGGGTGGGGTGGGGGGGGGGGGTAGGTGGCACCTCTAACTGCTGATTTGCAGGCATCTTTTATGAGTGCCCCAGATAGAGGACACACAGAGAACAGCAGCACTCCAAATCTGTAATGCCCAGTCACCCGACACTCGACACCCGACACCAGCCGCGTCCTTCTACAGGAAGTGCAGACCTGGGCTTTATCGTTTCAGCTCAGAACGCCGTGTAGAATTCTGGTTGCCGCGGGTACATGTGCTGATCCAGACACATCTATAGAAGCCTAGCTGTGGACAGAGGATATCACCATCGCGCTTCCCGACGGTCCTTATGTCTCTCTTCCCCTCTGTCGCTCCGCGGTTCCCATCGGCGGAGACAGACGGCGTCCTCTCCGTGCTTCGTTCTTGGCCGGTCTCCCTCACTCCCTAAAGGCAGGTATAGGGTTTCTAACACAATAGCAGGCTCAGGACCGGGCAGATCTCCAAGCAGGTGATCCTGTCTGACGCACCCTAACACCCCCCACACGCCAACACACAACCCTCCCCAGCATCACAAAGTAACCTTCTCCAAACTACCAACTAGACACTACAGCCTCGGCTGAGATCTCAGTCTTTACATACATGCCGAATAAACCTTAACGGTACAGTCATGCAGCAAAAAAAAAGTTAGAATGTCAATTTGGCACTAGAGGAGCTGGAGATTAAAAAAAGGCCTACAGAGCCGGCGCTAAAGCTCCCAGACTGCCACTGTAATGAAGTGTGGCGAGTGGAGAAACCTCCTCTGAGCTCTGGTCTCCACCAGCAGGAACATTAAACAGCATAATCAAACAGACTGTTTGCATACATCTGCCTCCTTTTATTGATCCCTCTTCATTCATTAGCATTCTGGGGCATATAATTAACACCCCTGCCCCCCACAAAACCGCCCCCCCCACCCACCCACCCACCCCCTCACCCGGGGGAAAGATAATTCCTCCGCATGCCACGGGGATTTCGGCAGAGGGCACAAGTGGGCATAGGGCCAGCGGAGCCCGCCCCCCTCCGCCTTAACCCACCCCATACGCCGGCCCCACTGGTCCCCGCCCCCCGATCTCCACCCTCAGCTGTCGTCAGCCCCGCCCAAGCTCCGCTAACAAGACGCGTCTACCCCTCTGCCCAGCGTTAACTAAAAGCACAATTATCCAGAGAACAATGACGCTTTTCACAGGGCCTTGTGTTGCCATTAAGACAGTAGATCTGGTTACTGCAGTCTGAGCTGCAGCTAATTATGGAATGCTATCTGTGGACTTCTCATTGCTTCTTAATTAAGTAGATTCATTTCAAAAATGGGAACAAACACAGCCACTGTTTTTCTTTCCTTTTCTTTTGTCCCACAAGTCCCTGGGCTTTTCTGGCCCTCCAGGTCGTAGAAATCAGACGACGACGACGACAAAAGTGCAGACATCATTTCCATATTCATTGGATGGAAACAGATCTGACGCACGCGTCCCATGACTCCATTCATCTTTCCTTACGAGACTACAGCCAAAGAAAAGGTCAGGCGCCAAAACCAAAGCGGCAATACCAGTGCTACCTGCCCGGGAGAAGCGGAGCTCTCCGGACCACAGGAAGGGAGAGCCGCTGATGGGATTAGCCGTGGCTGTCGTTAGGATGTGTGGCAGACAGAGAGAGTGTGCACTGTCAGGAGGAGCACAGCTCTGGGGCCAGACCGAGTAAGAAAACACCAGGCGTTTCTGCGGACTCTGCTTCTAGGGCCCAGGGTCTCTCAGCAGCGCCACCGTCAAGAACGCAGGCGTATTAGATCTGATTAGACCACGCCTGCTTACAACTACCCCGGACCCGGTGAGAGAGGGAGCTGAGATGGCTCATAGTCACCACTCACTCATCAAATGAAAACAAGCAAGAAAGGACTGGGGCAAGAGGGAGGAGCGTGAGGGGCAAGAGGGTAGGAGACGTCCGCCGCGGTTCTGTCGGGGGCTGGCCCAAAGATGGCACAAAGGCGCTACGCGCCGTCTCAAAGGGAGGAACCTTCGGTCGCAAAACCGAGTCCAATACGGCATGAGCACGGCTCGCGGGCGGTCAGGACGGCCAGACGATCAAAGATCTACAGGGGAGAGGAGGAGTGGGGGGGAGGGGCTGCTCTAACGACCACGTGGTTACAACATGAGTATGTGATGGTTCACTGAGAGGTGAGTTCAATTAAACACACATACACAAACCTGAACATGCAAACACATGCACGTACACACACAGAGCTGGTTTGGCAAGTATGTGTCTACACTTGCTCCACATTGTGCAGCAGGACTCCGGCTACTAATTGAGATAAAAAAAATAAACAGACACAGTGTTAGGCCGGCTCTGTACACACACACACACACACACACACACACAGGATCAGGTTCCAGGAAGGTCACAGCCAGAACCATCTCCAAGCACACGAACACACACACACACACACACACACACACACAAATAGAGGAACTGGCAGCCTCCAGGTGTTGTTATTCTCTTTCCACCGAAAGTGTCGGGCGTGCCCATGCGGCCTGACGTGACCCACTGGTAACGTGTTCCCTCCGCGTCTGCCTCGCGCAGTGACACTGTCACAACACCACTGACCAGATTTGCTTTGCGTCTCATTTCAATAAAGGGATCCTATCAGGATGAATACAGCATCTCCGCGGGGAACAGGAGACAGAAAACAGAGCGAAAACGCCGTCGCGACGCGTACGCGGCCTTGCATGCGCCGAACTGACACTCGCAGGGAACAGACGCCAGGCCATGGATGCCCAATAGGGAGCGTGCCCTCTCTGTCGCTCAGCTGACCTCACTCCCATGATGCTCCAGGGCTGACCCTGTGCTTGGAGGGGCGCTCTGACCGTCCTGTCCTGCCTACATCAGCCCTGCTTCTAGCCTGTCTGGCCACAAGAAAAATGTTTTAAGTAAAGCCCAGTTGGTACTGGCCATAATTGATTGGGTAATCCTGGTTTAACATGCACTAAAGCCAAGTGCTTAAGAATCTATTAGCAGTGGTAACAGCTTACATGGTAAGGTCTCTCTCTCTCTCTCGCTCTCTCTCTCTTTCTCTCTCACTCCCTATGTCTCTCTCTCTCTCTCTAGCACTCTCAGGTTGGCCTTGTGATAAACGCACACACACACACACACACACACACACACACACACACACACACACACACACACACACACCTGCCTGTGGCTCAAAAGACTGCTCTGGTCAATCTCGGTCTTCTTCAGAATCCTGTCGACTCTCCTGGTACCTGGGACCAGTTGGTCAATAAGCCAGCGGAACAGGGCACGGTGCACGGCTAAAGGGCACGGTCACCCTCACCTGGCATGGCTCCGCGGGACTGGTGGCACTCAGGACCCAGTGGTGCTCCTCTGAGCTGGCTGCGTGCCAGGGCAAGGAGACACCACGGGCTCGATGTGACACACGCCACTCTGACCAAACACCACCCAGACTAGCCCAGACATAACAGTCACAAACCTTCCATCATTCACAGACACACACACACACACACACACACACACACACACACGGGGGAGAGAGGACAGTGGCCTGATAAAGACAGTGAAGGGGGAGGAAGAAGAGAGAGAGAGAGAGAGAGAGAGAGAGAGAGAGAGAGAGAGAGAGAGGGAGGGGGAGAGGGAGAGGGAGAGGGAGAGAGAGAGAGAGGGAGAGAGAGAGAGAGGGAGAGAGAGAGAGAGAGGGAGAGAGAGAGGGAGAGAGAGAGAGAGAGAGAGAGAGAGAGAGAGAGAGAGAGAGAATGTAGATTAGGTTGCACTGCTCGCCTGTGGGTGCTGAAAGACTCACACAGTGACACACACTTGCAGCAGCCTGAGCTGAAACCAGGAAGTGAGCAGCATGTGATGACAAACCGTGGCCTTGACTCAGCCAATCGGCTGAGGACCCAGACTGCCACAGCCAATCAGAAATGCAGATGGAGCAGCGCTAGCGTCTCGTGCGCACACGCACACACATGCACACACAGGGAGCATAATCCCCCCAAAGGCCTCTGCCCTAATGGGGCCCACTACTGTAATTACAAGGCAGAGATTTGGGATCAGGCACTTAAGTAGCCAGCTAAAAGTGGCCCTGAAAACAAAAAGCTCTGTAATTATCGTCTGCCCCTCTCTCTCGCTCTCCCCTTCTCTCCGTCTGTCTCTAACACGACTTGGGTTACCTGTCATTCCGGCATTTCTTTTGTGTGTGTGTGTGTGTGTGTGTGTGTGTGTGTGTGTCAGGACTCTGCTGTTTCCAGGATTCTATGGCTAATCCGACCCTGGAAGCGTGATGGCAAAACACTGTCCCTGGCGAGGAAGAAGCACATTTTAGCTGGCTCGGACTCGGTGACGACACGACACACAAAGATAGCAGAAACCTGAGTCTCTCCTCTCGGCCCGCCTCACACATGAATGCCGGTGTTTTTAACATAGGGAGGGGGCGGACATTCATTCTGCACTACACAAAAGCTCCTTTGTGCCAGTGAAACTTTATATACATATTAGAAACATAAAACCTCGTGGTCCTCTCCGAGCTGGATTCTTGTAACTGTGAACAAGATAACATTACCCACCAATCTCCCCTCTGTCACTGTCCACACACACTTTCCTCATTAGGCATTTTTCTTTTTTTTTATTGTTTTTCTTTCTTTCTTTCTTTCTCTCATTCTGTCTCGTCTCAGCAGGGTTATCGGATCACTGGGTCAGAGCTCCAGGGACAGGAGGTACGTCCAAGCCCTGGCAGGTTCCTGGGTCAGGTGGTCCATCCCAACACTGCTCCGAGGGTCCGAGGTCCCGCCTTTATGCTCCCAGGTGCTCCGTGTGGAATTCTCCACTTGGCCCGTTTGCTCTGGAATGCAGCCCCCCATCCTCCAGGCCCGTCCTGCCCTCCAACCCCCCCCAAACTTACACCAAGCTAGCCATGGCCATGCTAACCCGCTAAGATGGACTGGGTATATGCACATGTGTGTGTGTGTGTGTGTGTGTGTGTGTGTGTGTGTGTGTGGGCGCGTGCGTGTTTTCTGCTCCTCTGTCTCTCTGTGGCACAAGTTCCTTCTTGTCAGGGCTCCTTATCTGCAGCAGAGGAAACTGACGAGACGCAAATGACCGAAAAACTCTCGAGTCCTCACTGAGGGGGGGGGGTCAAAGAAAGAGAAAGACTCAGGTGGGTGTGAAGGCCAGACACAGGTGTGTGTGTGTGTGTGTGTGTGTGTGTATGTATATCAGGGAGGAACCGGGCAAATGGCGGCAGACGCCATTGCGCTGACATCACTGTCAGACCTGTAATTAAAGCACAGCTCCCCACACAAAAGCGCCAGCGAGGTACGGAGGGCGGGGGGACGCGCGTTCTCATAATGACAGCTTAGCCCCGGCAGCCGGAGAAAAGACTAGCAAACAACCCCTATGGCCCCTAATTACTGCTGTAGCCAGAGAGAAACAAAGAACACATGCACGCACGCACACACACGGGCAGGCTAATAATCACACACACGCATGTTACGGTACTTAAAACGCACGATGCCAAGCTGGGAGGAAGAGTATGGACTCGCATGTGGGAATAAGGCGACACATATCAGTAGGAACCAGAGCAGAGTGAACAGTGACCCACAGTGACCCCTTTAACTCTGCTCCCTCTTCCTCAGGTTTGGATGTCTCCTGCATCTGCTGGATTTCAAGAAAGAAAATAGCTACTTTCCCATCTCTTAACGGAAAGCAATAATTGCCCCCACAGGTCTTTGTCCAAACTACAAAGGAGGGCACTGTTCCCAAGGGCCCTGGAATTAGAACATCCCGGTCTAGCTCCCTAACTCGCCTGATTCAGCGTGTACGTTGCACACCTCCACTGTGGTGTGTGTTTCATTTTAATTCAGCCCAAAATGAATTTATTAAGACTGTGTGGTCCCATGATGCTCCTTGAATTGTCCTGTAATTTATTATTTGTAGTCTCTCGGTGTGTATGTGTGTGTGTGTGTGTGTGTGTGAGTGTGCGCGCGCGTGTGTGTGCGCATGGATGTGTGAACGCATGCATGCGCATAGCATGTGTACACCAGGAACTAGTGATCTGTATAGAAATGTTGTACACGTTCAGAAAATTAGTCCTGTGCCGATATATTTTCTGTATTTGGGATCAAATCATGTATATAAATATGTATGTATGTATGTGTGTGTGTGTGTGTGTGTGTGTGTGTGTGTGTGTGTGTGTGTGTGTGTGTGTGTGTACACACAGATCAGCCCGTTTAAAAGTGGATCAGCCCATTTAAAAGTGGCATAAACCCAACTTCAGTAAACCCACTGCTCCAGAATGCTCTTCCCAACTCAGGGTTCCTGTCCGAGAGGCTCGTGACCTGGGGACTGGACCCCACCAGACGAAAAAAGGAGGAGCTGCACAGGTCGGCTCCACAGGGGCTGCAGAGCAGGGCTAGGCCACGGCTAGCTCCATCTTAACGGACTCGCCCGGCTCATCCGCCGGGCTGTGTTCGGAAAGCGTGGTTGAGAAATGAAGAGGTTTTGTTTCAAAAGCAGCCAGGGACATCTGCATTGGGAACACAACTCACTAATGAATCAAAAGTGAGTGTCCAGATGACTTTGTGTTGCTGGGACCTTCCTAACTTTTTCCACTTATGGAATCTTGTGACAAAACACCAGTAAATGGGACACGTCCATCCGTTTGCCTGAAGACACAAATATTGCCTTGGCTAGCCTGAAACAAGACAGGCAACGCTAGCGCGATCCAAACTCACAACTGAACTGAGCATAATATGATGCCAAGAATTTGGGAAACTTGGGAAACTGTTAAAAAATACGACGAACAGACAGGGCCACTACTAGACATAAACCGTATCTGCGGGAAGAACTGGACGTGGGACGTGGGAGCTGACTAAGAGTGTGGGTCAATGTTTCTCTCTTTCTGTGTTTCTCTCCCTCCCTCCCTTTTTCTCTCTCTCTCTCAGCACATTGTCATGGGTCTTTTTAATCTGTTTTAATTGATGCATTATTTCCTCCTCTCTCCTCCTTAGGCTACAATTTGTTTGAAGTGGGTAAAAGTTGAGGTGTTCAAGGCCTTGTTTAAAAGGTCAAGCTAACTTAAAAGGAATGTGCACGAGAGAGAAAGAAACACAAAGGAAGAAATATACACAGAGAGAGAGAGAGGAGAGCAGGGAGGAGGTGTGTGTATCCAGCATAAGGGATTAACAGAAGGAGAGGTTAAAAGGCCGTGGCGTTCTCTCTGGCGTCAGGCCTGCTCCTCTCTTTACTGCCCCAGGCTCTGGAGTCTGCTGCCGACGGTAACCACGCCTGAACTAGTCACCAACACTCTCAGTGAGACGACAGCCAGAGAATGTGCGCGCGTGCACACACACACACACACACACACACACACACACACACACACACACACACGCAGAATTAAACACCTCCCCTCCTTCTCTCTTGACTCAGTAAGACTGCACTGATTTGCAGACTCTCCCTCTGCTGAGAGGATTCAAAACCACACTGCACTCATCTTAAGACCCTTCCGATCTGCTACGTCTCACAGCTCATCGTCATTAAAGAGACAGCGCCACCAGGCTAACACACGTTGCCTTACGCCGCAGTGCGGGAAAGCAAACGTGAAAGTTTGGAAGAGTCACGCCGCATTCGGAAGACCTCCACGAAGACCGTCAGACTCTCGACGATATGGCCGGGACAAAGGAAGACAACAGACTGAAGATCCTCTGGCCTGCTACAGAGTAAGGGAGAACAGCCCAGACCACACGGCTGTGTTCGGGATAAACTGGCACAGCAGTAGAAACTGAACCGGAAACGAATGAGTAAGTACAACAAGACAAAGTTCAGGAAACGCAAACACACACTACACAACTGTCTCTGCTGTTTCGCTGAAGTATGGGAGAAGTCAACTGTCTTAGTCTGACGGACGATCCCCTCCGAGACACGAGAGGACAGACATTTCAAAAGTTCTGGGCGGTCCCTGTGGACACATGGTAGCAGGATGGAGGTGTTTGACATCCCAGATGCATTTAGACTATGTGGGAATGAAGACAGAGATGCCACCCGCCGTCAGGCCTATGGCAAGCCTTTCTCTGGCCCCTGCTCCCTTACGCTGGAAACCCCCTTACGTCACTCTCTCCTCTCTATTTACACACACACACACAGCCCGCAGGGAGACACAGACATGGGAAGGCATTGGGGATGTTGAGGAGCAGGGCGAGAGTGCATCATATTTCAGGACAAGGGGGCAGCCCTAAAACACTGGCAGCTGGTTGGCAGAGGACCACATCACTCATCCCTTGCGCCCAATCAGGGTGCCCAGCTGGATAGCCAGGAACAGCGGGAGCGGAGAGGCAGAGGGACAGGCCTTTGTACGGTCAGGGGGAGACGGACCGTCTTCTCGCCCACCCATAAGCAAACCCCTGAGAACGACGCACCACATCCCCGGCCTGGCTGGTACCCCAGGCCTGTCCCTCTGCTCGGGAAAGCGGTACAAGATTACAGAGCAACTGCTGTCAAACGTTTCTATAATGTGTTTTCCTAGTCCAGTTTTCCGCTGGTGTGCTGTTTGGACAGCTGTCGTCCAGCAGCAGGAGGTCTAAGGGTGCTGCTCTACAGCGACTCTGGGACATCTTCTGTTGTTTTTTTGTTAAACATGGAATTAACATCCAGTTTCAGCTTAGTAAACACACAAAACATTTCTAGTTTGGCAGTAGGAAGGAAGTATGGGTGTGTGTGTGTGTGTGTGTGTGTGTATGTGTTCATAACTCTCCTTTATTGTACAGAGCCCCTGTGTGTGTGTATATATGTGTATGTGTATGTGTATGTGTGTGTGTGTGTGTGTGTGTGTGTGTGTGTGTGTGTGTGTGTGTGTGTGTGTGTGTGTGTGTGTGTGTGTGTGAGAGAGACACACATGCCTAGAAAATAAGCCACTATGGGTTAATCTCTCTCTGTGATTCAGATACAGGAGACACGTCCCAACAGGTCACCAACACACGCCACAGAACTCCAAAGTATACTCACTCCACAGAAAAGAGAGAGAGAGAGAGAGAGAGAGAGAGAGAGAGAGAGAGAGAGAGAGAGTGCGACAGCGAGTGTGCTGACAGAGTTTAAAGAAAACAAAAGACGGAAAGCAGAGGAAGGAAGAAAAAACATCACAGAGAAAGCTTCTTTTGTTTGTTGAATCAAAGCAGATCATCTTAAATGAAATACCAATCAAAACAGGCATTCACTGAGGGGTGTGACACAAGGCCAGGGGGAGGGGCCCAGGGCTCTGGAGGCGGGGCTTGGGGAGGGGCTGGACGAGACCACCGTAAGGGAAGCAACCCAGGCAGGACTCGCGTGGTGTGTGGAGGTCAACTCCATGCTGGGGGCCCGATAGCGTGCATGAGGAGTGTGAGGGAAACGAGCACTGTACTGAAAGCTCTCCCACACACACACACACACAGAGTCTACACAGTCACTGTAGAGCTCAGCACAAAACCTTGCGTTATTACAGACGCAGTACAGTAGTGCAGCAGTCAAATTGCACAGGCATCTTTTATCACAGTCAGCTTCTTACCTACGCTTACTAGAGACTGTACAAAAACTCCACAGATCCATACAGTGACCTGGTTAGAACCTACAACAACAAACCCTGTTTTGATTTAGATATGCCACACAAATTTAGTTAGAACCAGGCTCATTAGAGAGAAAGGCAGAGAGAGACGGAGAGAGAGAGACTGACTGCCCTTCTCTTCCGACTCTTGTGAGGAGGTAAACAGCTATTGGCTGTTCAATAAGTGGTTCCAGTGTGAGGTGTGAGGGGCTTTTCCCCCCCTATTCCCCCACATTTGACAAGCTGCTATTGACAGAGCAGTTACCCACTTGCCCATTGGGGGAAACCCTCCACACTGTGCCAGGCAGCTGATAAATGGAACACATACGATACCTGAGAGTACTGGGGCATGCGCTCCCACACACGCAAAAACACACACACACAATCTACTGTAAGTGGTGGCCCTGGAGCAGAATAACAGGGTACCTTTATGTTAATGATGAGATGGGGGGGGGGGTGGAGGGATAGAGGGAGAGAGAGAGAGAGAGAGAGAGAGAGAGAGCGGGCCGAAGGCTTTAAAAGGTCAGAACAGAGGTTGAGGTCGTTAATGTTTCACAGACGATGGACATTCCTCATACACGCTTTGACTTTCACTGTTGCTCAGCACAGACATCATTCCACAGTGATTCAAGTACTCTGAGATTACACCATAGGAAATCACAGAGCACAAACCTTCGCTCAATATCCTCAACCATGATCAAAATACTCCATTAAAAAAAAAAAAACGAAACCATTCAATAGCCTATTAAAGGCCTTGCAAATAACGCTAGCTCTCCGAGATGAAACACAAGTCAGTCTTGGCTTGATAGGAGAGCGAGGAGATAATAGGAGCTGAGTGGAGAGGGGAGGAGTGAGGAAGACAGGGGAGGAGTCTAGAGGAGAAGGGAGGAGCCAAGAGGAGAGGGGAGGAGTCAGGAGCAATCATTCCGGTGGCTGTCCCCTCTCAGTAGGGCATCTGAGGAGAACGTCAGTGCCAGTGACCCAGACCTTCCCCAGAGATGAACGGAGATCACACATGCACACCAGAGAGAGAGAGAGAGAGAGAGAGAGAGAGAGAGACATCCTCTGCTCCTTGCCTTTTTGATGGCAGACTAATATACAGCCAGGGGTAAGGCTCTGCTTTTCACTGCGATATGATGTCAGTAACCTCCATTGATCTAGAAGCAGACAGGCAGACCTTATCATGGGCTCTCTGTCCGTGATGTACTGGGATCTGGGGCTCCACTGCCTTTTAATACACTGCGCTGTGGGTGAGGATGTCACACACACACACACACACACACAACCCCCCCCCCCAGGTTGGGCTAGCACTCAAAGCTATATTTCAAAGGCCCACAAAGGAAAGCCACATAGTGTCTCATTCCACCATCCCCCCACGCATGTGAAGACACTTCTACACAAGGTCTGGGACACAAAACCTATAGCTCTCTCACACACACACGGATTAGAGCTGATTAGTGTCCTTAATGTAAACCGTGCCTTTTAAACACCAGCTCCTATAGAATACTAGGGGTCAAGGTCGCATGAACCAAGACAGAGCATGGAATGGGCTCACAGAAGTGCATGACACGTACACACACACACACACACACACACACACACACAAACACACGGCTACAGAGCTTGGTTGAAACGCTGACAGAGACGTGTCTTACTTTTGATTTACACACCTGACCTGAGTGCACAGACATGCACACGCCGACAGAGAAACACACACACACACACACACACACCCTCCCGATCCTCCACCCCAGGGAGTTGCACCCAGCTTGTTCCAGCCAGACTGATGTCTGCATGCTGATCTATGCCAGGCACTCTTGTAGACTGGCACCCTGCCAATGGCCTCGAGGGAAACAAATGAAAAAAAATATCTGGTGAACAACTATTAAAAAAAAAAATTATATAAAAAAAACAAAGCCACCATCCGCCTGATCTGAGCGACGAGATAATTAGCGAGCGGAGATACAGTACCGGTTGGTCAGGAGCAGTGCCCCCTATCCACAGCCACTCTTGTGTGTGACTCCAGGCCTCACGAGATAAAGTCGACTGGACGACCAGCAGTTGCGTTATCCTGCTTATTGATTTTAGCTGTGGGGTATTGGGGGGGGGGGGGGGGTTATCGGGCCAGAAGCCCCCGTACATTTACCAACCAAACGACTCTTTTCCACAGCTTATCTGACAAAGAGTCTATTACACTCTCCACCACGATTGGAAGGACGGATCCTGGTGTGACCCCCCTGTTAGCGCAGGGCTAGGCTACTCCCAGAGTCCCTGGCAGGTGGACCTCAGGTGACGGCTTTCGCGTGGAGAGTCGTCCTGGGTCTCTCACTTGCAGATTAACTATGGGGGAGCGAGTGCCAGCCCTCCAAAATCACCCTCTCTCTCCCTCTCTCTCTCCTGCATATGTGGATGAGAAAAAAAGAGAGATATAATGAGAACAGCATAATCCCACAGAGAAGCCTTACTCATCCTCTAATCACAGACTAAATGTTGGTTTTAATTACAGCTAAGGGGAGAGATCAGAGAGTGCTGGGGCAGCCCCTCTCCAAATTGCACCGGGGCGACCCCCATCACTCCGACCCCAAGCCCAGTTGCCCCGGCCAACCACAGCTGGGCTGGACCTCTCACACATCCTGATATTCCGTGTTCTCCCGCTGCATTACAGATTTCCCCATATCAATAATGAAGACGGGTTGGGATAGGGAAAAATTTCCCCACAGCAATTAAGGTAAAAAATCTATAATCTAATCAATGTGCAATTCAAAGGGATTGTCTTGATACGCAACAACACGGAGCGCTGTTTGCATGGACATGATAGTGTGCGCAGATGACATTTCTATTGTGAAAATAAGCAGCTAGGGGATTTATACTTAAGAAAGGAGGCAAAAGTTTAACGATTTACATATTTCATCAGCGGCGCAGAGCAAGCACTCGGTGTGTATGAAAATTTAGTTGAAGGGGTGAAGATTGCAAAATGGCTTAATGCAGAAAAAATAAAAAAAACAATACAATCAATCTCTTTTAAACCAATCTGTATTTCCCAACTGTCTGACAATGTGATCCACTATCTCAAACACCCTTAGCACACTCTAGGGTCTGGGAGTAAGAGAGAGAGCGCGCGTGTGTGCGTGTGTGTCAGGGAGATCCATTCCAGGTGGAACTGCCAACCGGATGGGCACAGCGTGATCAGGTAACTCCCTCGTTGTTGGCCTGCCTCACCTGTCTCTGTGCCCGGCCTGCAATTTGCTCTGGGCGGAGATAAATCTTATCTCAGAGACCTGATTAAGTTTTTAATTTACATTCCAATCAATATCCCAGGTCTATTGGCAATGTGTCTAAAACTCTATTTACCAAAGGATTCCTTGCTATCAATTGATCAAGTACCCAGCAGCCATAAACGCGTGTGTGTGTGTGTGTGTGTGTGTGTGTGTGTGTGTGTGTGTGTGTGTGTGTGTGTGTGTGTGTGTGTGCGTGCGTGTGTGTGTGTGCCTGGGGGATTTTTTGGGTGAAAATAAGATGATGGGAAGTTTTGGTCATAAGTGCAGAGTCAATACCCCCAGAGCTGGTTACCAACCACAGTCCCCTACCAGGACAGAGAACTGCACCTGTTAACACAGCCTACAGCGTGCTGGCTTGTGTATGTGTGTGCATGGGTGTGTGTGCAGGCAAGGAATCAGTTCTAATTTACCGTCTGAAAGACTAACAGATACTTAGCAGCCCAAGGGTAAAGGTAACCGGATTCAGGTCCAAGCTAAGAATATTCAAATGTAAGCACACAATGCTAATGCGCACACACACACACACCAAACCCCTGTATGCATGTGAGGTCTTCCACTTCCCTATTCTGTATGAGTGCCATTATCTGTTTACGCTTGCTAGCATTCCCAGTGGAACTGTCGGAGAGGATTCCGCTCCGGCCGCCGCACCAGATTCCTAGTTCCTAGGCTGCGTGCGTCGGCCTGGCTGTCTGGGAAACAGTGGGAGTGATTGTTCCGATGCAGACTAGCACCACCGTGACATCCAGGAAACTGCACAGTGGCTATTTTAAGACTTTCTGATGTTTGTTTGGAACTTTGGGGTATGAAACTGTGTGTGTTGTCTGTGTGTTGTCTGTGTGTGTGTGTGTGTGTGTGTGTGTGTGTGTGTGTGTGTGTGAGAGAGAGAGAGAGAGGGAAAGGTCAGTACAAGTAGAGTGTCTATATATGAGAAACAGACAGCATTCAGGACATTTCATGAAATCTATATCTCACATATAAGGAAGTCCTTTTCTCCACAGAGCCATTTTGCCATATAACCCTATAACTGTGTGTGTGTGTGTGTGTGTGTGTGTGTGCACTGCCTGCAGATGCATGTAGAGATTCACACAGATGAATACACTAGCCTCATCAGTCTCCCCTCCCTGGCTGCTGTGTTTCATGTAATGACCAGTATCCCGATCCCCCTTCCTTGCTGTACTATTCCCAGTATCCCGATCATCCTTCCCTGCCGTGCTATTCCCAGTCAGGGTGAAGGAAGGAGGGCTAATCCGCCTGGAGAAAATGTCGTCACGGCGTTTCAGCTGTAAGGCTGCTGACTTGCTCATTCCCCAACGTGAGATCATTTCGGACAGCTGACCTCAATTTCAGCACGAGACTGCAACACTCACTCACCCTCTGTCTTTCCCTCCCTCTCCCTCTCTCTCTCTCTCTCTCTCTCTCTCTCTCTCTCTCTCTCTCTCTCTGCCACACATGGCAGTTGGGCTCCTACCTCACGCTTACACTCGGCCATTTCGAGAAGTCAGAGGCATTAGCTGCAGATAAAGTGAACAGTGGTGTCGTGGGGGGTGGGGGGATTTTCTATCCCTGGTCTCCCACACGCTTCAGATCCACACAGCAAGGACAACAGAGAGAGACACACACACACACACACACACACACACACACTCACACTCACACACACACGCACTGTTTGCTCTTTCACCAACCGTTTCTGACAGTAAGTGACCGGAAAAAGACAGAGGGAGAGAAAAATAGACCGTTGATAAATGTTTTAGGAGGAATTTTAAGTGCTACTTTGTCACAGAGCTGGTTCAGCTTCGCCAGAGTGCCGCGTAAACATGTGTCAAGACTGCATGTAATTACAGCAACAAAACTTCCTCTCATACTAGGAGTATGAATCACCTCTCAGGCTGGCGTGTGTGTGCGTGTGTGTGTGTGTGTGTGTGTGTGTGTGTGTGTGTGTACAGCTATATGCTATACATACCTAAGGGAAGATACAGTCTGGCCCAGGCACACTGACAGCTTCTGCTGTAATAAGCCGTTTTCCAACTGCTAACAAACCAAAGAAAACAGCCATCATCTAATCTACTGTCACATGGATGACGACTGAGAGCAGACCAAATCTGGCCTTGACATTCTGAGCATGTGACTGTGTGTGTGTGTGTGTGTGTGTGTGTGTGTACACACACTACCCTGCTAGCCTGACTACTTAGACTGGCTACCTGCGCTTGTCCATAGTCAACGTTGGATAAATAATTCCTGGATCTGCTACAGAGAGGTTTTCTCCTCTGTACTTGTAAAGGTCTCTCTCTCTCTGTCTGTCTGTCTGTCTCTCTCTCTCTTTGTTTGTCTGTGTCTCTGTCCTTGTGGATGTGACTGAGACCAGAAGTCACACACACACACACACACACACACACAGAGAGAGAGCTCTCTAATGGGGATTGCTGTCCAATGGCGGTCTCATATTTCTCAGACCTGCTATAATTAGCCAACTTTGTTTCTTGCCGCCATGTCAAAATAGTATTTACAAACACAGACCCCATTTAGCCACAAAGGGAAAAAAAACAGAGAAGCCTGGTTTAAGACTCATTGCTGCCCTCCAGAGTGGCGGAGGTATAGTTGCGTAGCACAGGCTGGTTCACTGGGTCATTCATGAGGTCACTCAAACTGCCTACTGTGCACTCCGCACTGTAGATTAATAAACCAGTGCCGCCTATCCAGACTCATAGGTCAGGTAGCAGGGCTGAACAAACCATATAGAGGCCTGGGCTCGCTCTTGCTCGCTCTCTCTCTCTCTCTCTCTCTCTCTCACACACACACACACACACACACACAACCTCAGATTACTCTAGCAGTCTAACATCAAGTGACGTAACGCAACCAGTTACTAACCAAACAGATGTTCACATGAAGCTCTAAGGTAAAGTTTCCCTCTACTGAGAGAAACTTTCCAAGCCCAAAATAATATTCCAAACTAAAATGCCATGAATGTCATTCTCCGGGGGATTTGGGACCACGCAGCTGACGTTAATAACATAGTGTGTGTGCCACACACACACACACACACACACACACACACACACACACACACACACACACCCCTTGTCGTTAGGAGCCATCCTGACCAG
>NC_137499.1:1970000-1995000 GCF_041902795.1 Electrophorus electricus | reverse complement strand
GCGCGCGTGTGCGCGTGTGTGTACTTCTGTGCGTTTTGAAATGTTTGCCACCTATAAGGCAGAAGCCCTGACAGGACACAGTGCACACGCATGTGCACACACACAGCCACACACACACACACACACACACACACACACACACACACACACACACACACACACCCAAACAAAGGCTTATCCTACAAAGCTCTGCAGGGGAAGTTCCAGTCTGGCATGGGCTAGTTTTGAATGGACACTCAAGCCTGTGCTCCGTCTTGCGTTCGCCACACTGGTGCCGACATGCTCCGGCTTCTCCCGCTACGATCCGACAGGAACACCTGGCACCCGCAATTCCACCTCCACGTTTACAGACAAAATCTGACACCCTTGTCATGCAAGCTTTTAAGACTTCCACTGCTCCTGCCAACTTAATGCCTCCGACACAGCACTGTACAAATTAGCTTTAGATCCGTAGCGACTTCCAGGAACCGCAGGCGGTTAAGAGCTAGCTCTCTACAAGCCGGGCTCATTACATGCCTTAGGTCAGAGAGAGAGAGAGAGAGAGAGAGAGAGAGAGAGAGAGAGAGAGAGAGAGAGAGAGAGAGAGAGGGAGAGAGAGAGGGAGAGAGAATATTATCTTGCTTGTTCCATACTTGTAACAAAAGGACAGAAAGTAAAAGGTGTAGAAATCAGAAACAAAAGCCCAGCACCTGACAGAGTAACCAATCCATGAATGTTGCATGTGAGTACCCAGCCTATGCTTCACCTCTCCATGACCCTGTCAGTCACTCACTGACTCACACACACACACACACACACACACACACACACACACACACATTTACTCACACACACACACACACACACACACACGTGCATACACGGACACACACACGGACATACATGCTCACAAATGTGCACATATGCACACACAATTAAGTGCCATTTTGCTTTCTCGAGTCTGGTTTGCCTGGTCAGGTGAATTTCTGCATTTTCTAAGCCATCCGCGAACCGTCTGCGAGAGCAACGGCAACACCGAGCCTGTCAGGTTTGGAGTGAGAGAGGATTAGATGAAATATAAACAAGTGACTCAGCGTTAGTCGAAGTGTGTACTGGCAAAACAGCCTGGTGAAGCTCAGAGGAAGCTGACATAGTCAACAAGAAGGGCAGGCCTGCTGATCTGAGCTCAGTTTTGCAGGATTTTGCCATTAGGTCTGACTGGACTTGGGAATGCTGGGAATGCTTGAGGGTCAGCTGATCCACTGTCTGGCTTCAGTCACTTCCCAGAGACATGGTCTCCTCCCTTAATACGTCAGCTCATCCTGGACACCCGGTCTGCACACACTCACACACACACACACACACACACACACACACACACACACACACACACACACACAGGCTCCATCATGGTTTAAAACCAGAAAATAATACGATGATGTGGGCTACACACATCACAACCTGCAGACGCCAGCAATTAGACCACGACAAAACAGTCATGTAGGAGTCATCTGTAAGGCACATATAACACGCGTATGCATGTGTGTGTGTGTGTGTGGATGTGGCTGTTCGTGTGTGTGTGTGTGTGTGTGTGTGTGTGTGTGTGTGTGTGTGTTTGTATCCCTCAGCCCAGCTTAGCAATTAGCAATTCAGCTTAAGAATCTTAGGCTCACAAACATGCCCACTTAAAACATCCGATTTTATTTAGGAATGGTGTGTGTGTGTGTGTGTGTGTGTGTGTGTGTGTGTCTGTGCATAGAAAAACATCCAGACGTCTCTCCATGGACAAGAAAGGTGTAATAACTACATAGAGACCTGGGTGATTTAATTGTGGTTCTATATAACACTTAATACCAAGTGTACTGCACCTGGCAAAAACAGGTTACACCCTTGAGGGGGAGGAGGGTGTCCAACAGTGCCAATTAAACACCCCGGCCAATCAGCCGGCCTCTCCCAGGACATGCATCACCCGCAAACCAATCAGCACCGTCCCTCTCTCGCCTCATTAAGCACGCCCGTGATAGGAAGGCGACAGGGAGAGACGAGATTATTTTTTTTCCTTCTCCTTTTTAATTATAATGTCTGGGAGGAAGAGAGCGCCGTGAGGTAAACAATCATAGTTACAATCAAGGACGACGGCACCTCCACCGCCGTGGCGCGAGACGCAGGCGCTGGGCCATTACGGGGCTCACCGAGGCCCTCGCGCTCATTAGATCTCCTTCATAACTCGCGTGTGCGGTACTGACAGAGCCGCTCGCGTTATACCGCTGAGACATAAAAACAATGCGAGGTAAAAAATAATAATAATAACAAACAAACAAACAAACAAATAAATAAATAAGCAATTCGGGAGACACGTAAGCTTAAAATAATAACCGAGTTTAGCGTTAACGTGACAAATTTGCTCGTTATTGACATCACTTGGGGGACTTGTTGACAAATGAGGGTAAACATGTTCATTACGTAATCAAAAGCGGAAGTTAGTGCTGACAGTCCAGTTTGATAGAGCAGAAGGCCTGACTTACAGGGATATATGAGCCCAGGCTGCTCCCACACACACACACACACACACACACACACACAGAAGGAAAACACAAAATAACGCACAGCAAGTAGACTGACTAGGCCCTACTACAAAGAGTAAGAAGGTATTAACTTTAATTATATTCTGATGCAAACCGTGTCGTGCCAGCAACAAAGGAAAATGTAATCACATATGTAAATGTGCACAAGGAAAAAAAAACAAACATTGTTTGTGCACCTTCAGTAAATTCCATTTTCTGTTATTCCAAGATAGTAAATTACAGTCCCTTTTCTTCGGCGTTCAGATGCTCTTTTTTCAATGTCACAATGTTGCAATGTGAGCATTTATAAACTAAACCCATTTTATTTGTCAAACCAAGAATTAAGATACTGAATAAATAAAAGAAAGCAGAGAGTAAAATTTATATTAGCATCCTCTTCCTGACTGGTGTTTATTATGGCTAGTCGGGCTACAGATTACATGGTTCAGTGTCTACAAGGAAAAAATGGGTTTTATTTTTTTAAAAATGTAGTTTTTATTGAATAACCAACTACTTAACAGAATGATATAATTTAAAACACCATAGGTAAAACTATATGATTCAGGTGTGAGTAGTGGTACGTGTGTATGTGTGTGTGTGTGTGTGTGTGTGTGTGTGTGTGTGTGTGTGAGGCAGCGAGGCCAGAGGTATTGTCAGAGAGAGGGAGACTCTATGGTACTTAGAGGCCATTTTACTGCTTTGCAGTGGTCAAGTGAGGTGCACTGAGCTCAATTCCAGCCAAACAATGGTGAGGAGGACCGACGAGACAAAGGGGCTATCCCTGGCTCTTAACCCTTTCACTGCTGTCTCACACACACACACACACACACACGCACGGCCACCTAACCTATGTTGGTAATAGGTGCTCAGTCTCTGTGCCTCTCTCTTGCTCACGCGCACACACACACACACACACACACACACACATATGCTATTGCGCTCGACGGCACACTTCAGAAATCCCCGGTAACATTTCAGACCAAAATAATAGATCCCAGAGTGAGAATGGTCTGGATGAGCTCCTGGGCCTTGGCACTATAAAGGGAGGATCGAATACGAACTGGGCTTCACTCCTCCCTCTCTCTCTCTCTCCCATCTCTCTCTCTCCCTCACTCTACTCCTCCTCATCTGATTCACCATGGGGGAGCAGAGCAGGCTGTCGAACATTAGCAAATGAATCATGCTTTTTTTGTTTTGTTTGAAGACACCCCCCCCCTCGTCCAAAAAAGAGCGAGGAGGGGAGAGGAGAAGCAGAGCAGCCAGGCCATCTCACCCTTTTCTTCTGCCTTTAATCCTGAGGGGGATAAGCTGTACTGTACACAGAGAGGAAGTGCCAGGGTCTAACCTATCACTGTTCAGCATTCCTGCAACCTACACACACACAGTCTGCCTACCATTCATAAAAAATAAAACAATTTATATATGTACACACACTCTCTCTCTCTGTGTCATATATCCCACATACATACACACGGTCTACCTACCATTCATAAAATTTTTAAATAAAAATTTAAAAACAATTTATATATGTACACACACACACACACACACACACACACACACACACACACACACAGTGCTAGTTGACTAGAGCCTATTACTCAAACACACTCAAACCTCAAACACAGTCAGTCTCAAAAACCCAACAGACAATGTTTATATAGAACTTTCAAGAAGGAGCCGTGTAGCTAAACACTGCTGTTTCATAATAGAAAGAAAACTGTTAATAAAGCTACTACAATGTAGGCTGTGTGATTCCAAACATGAAACCCTTCTATGTTCGCACAACTCTCCCTCATAAAATCAAATTATTTTAACAAATCAAATCCACACACCTGCTGCAGAGTACTTGACTTAAGCTCCATCTCAGCAAACAGAGTTGCAACAAGACAAATACAAGCTACAAAAAAATAAATAAATCTATATCGAAAGGTAAGGCAAGAGATTAGTTTAAAAATAATTAGATACAGCCGCAATATCTGAAGGCACGTTTTGTTGGTTATGGTGCATCTCTAGCTGATGTTAACTCTGCGTCGTATACTGTGCATCTTATATATTTTTAATTAATTCATATATATGTATATATATATATATATATATATATATATATATATATATATATATATATATATATACACACACATACATACACACACACACAGTGTGTGTGTGTATATATATTTATATATGTAAATACATGCAGAGCCAAAATAAATGACAAATATTTATATGTAAATATTTATATATATATATATATATATATATATATATATATATATATATATATAATGACAATATTAAGTGATGTAGGCATTAATTCAGTTGGTTTTCCCGTGCCTGAGACGGAGTTTTGTGCACAGGCTCATTTTCAGTAACAGCCCAGGAATTTGGGGCACGGCTGTGACAAAGTGTCCTGCACCATGTCTGGAGGGACTGTTGATTTGCCTATGAAAATTGCAAGCTCTTGCATGTGTGTTCTCTCTCTCTCTCTCTCTCTCTCTCTCTCTCTCTCTCTCTCTCTCTCCCTCTCGCTCCCTCTCTCCCTCTCGCTCCCTCTCTCTCACAAACTCACTCACACAGAATAGCACTACTAGTTCAGTTACATAATACCCATTCACAGTATTACCAGTATGGCCAGAAAATTCAAGACCAAAAACATGTTGATAATGGCAAGGTGAGGTATGGAGGTGAGGTGTGGAGGTGAGGTATGGAGGTGAGGTGTGGAGGTGAGGTTTGGAGGTGACAGCAGGGTTCCAGCCAAAGCCACAGACCACAGACTGCGACCGGTCTCTCTGCGACCGGTCTCTCTGCGGCTCCTCCATGTTTCATGCAGTCACACTCTTTAGGATCATAAGCGGAGGGCTGGATGCAGGACTGTGGGAGATCCAGGGACGGTGTGGTGGCGGCAGAGCAGGGTGGAGGAGGCTGCTCCGCACCACTGCCCACCATTCCGGCGGGATAAAGCACCACCCACCTGGCATCACCTACACCCGCCATCACACACTCCACTACTAAGGCTGATCAGTTTTAGCAAATATAGTTAACAGCATAATTACATGTGGACACAAGTTTCCCTGTCTGTATTAACAATATTATATAAACAGACTCCTTCTTAAAAAATTATACCTCATAGTGGCATCTTACTACATTTAGACATATACACAGTGCATCTGTGTCTGATTACAGAAAAACACAGTGCATTTGTATCTGATTACAGACAAACACAGTACATTTGTGCCTGATTACAGACTAACACACAGTACATTTGTGTCTGATTGTGTGCTCCATTTTCTCAGGTTTTAGAAAAGGTCTGGGGAAGCACAAGACATGTGTGTTTTACACACACACACCCCTTAAACCTGCATTCACCACAGCATGTTTTTGCTTCTTCTGTGTCCTCAGGACCCTTGTTGTGCTGGTCCGTCTAACACACAGAGACACGGGAGACCCAACAGAGAAGCGTCTGCCGCTCATGTAGTGTGTGTGGGAACGTCTGGGAAGTGGAAGAGTTAGGGATTCCTTTTTTTTAAATTGCAAAAATGGGAATCTGTGTGTGCACATGTCTCTCTGTGTGTGTGTGTGTGTGTGTGTGTGTGTGTGCGTGCACTCTTGCAAGATGCTGGTTACTCTGGCAGCTAAAGGAAAACAGGTCCCTTATTTGTAATATATGACCAAAACTGCTATAATACAGATGTACAGTACTTTCTCTCTCTCTCGCTCTCCCTCACTCACACACACACACACACACACCTTGCTCATCGTAAATCTAACCTCCACCACAATGATTTGAAGATTGTTAACATGATAACATATTGTGGAACAGCAAACCACAGAAAGCGATGCCAAGAAAAAAAAGAAAAAAAAACGACAGCGACAGCAAGGCAGAAAAACAGACATGCAAGGAGAGAGGGAGGAGGGAGGAGAGAGGAGAGAGGGAGGAGAAAGGGGGAGGGGGAGGAGAGAGGGAGAGGGGGAGAGGGGTTGGTAGGTGGACCCAGCCAGGCTGGGTTAGGCCCTCACAGGTAGGGCACACCTGAGTATCAGTGTCCTAACCCTCCCCCGCTCGCCTTTGCCCCCAGCCCCGCCCCCAGCAACTGGCCCCGCCCCCGCCGGCCTCAGGCCAGGCTCTTTAATGGTGGCACTGACACGTAGGCCATTATCCTGCACCTCAGCACACAGAGAGACTGGAAGAACTGGTCCTGGCTGCACGGAGCTGCATATTCAAAACCACAGTGTGTAATCGGACCCGCTGCTCCTGCAAACCTAATTTACACACACGCGCACACACACACACACACACACACCACCCTTTGGCAAACAGAGGGGGCGCTTGCTTTCTTCCCTGGCCCCACAACACAGCTAGATTAATGGGAAAGTCATGATGGCGATCGACTTATCCACACGCGCACACACACACACACACACACACACACACACACACACACGTCCCATATCCACAACACAAAAACAAACATCTACACTGAATGTGCATAAAATTCCTGTTGCCAAAAGAATCTTCATCAAACTGAAAAATCTAAAAGCAAAATAAATACACAAAAATTAAACAACAGAATATTGTTATTGGCAGAAAATAATTAACAGCTGCATATAATAAGCTGCACAGTAAGTACACAGCTGCCTATAATAGTACCTGGACAGGGAAAACAAACAAATAAACAAATATTTATAAGAGCCAAAACAAAACACCGTTACAACACTGAGCAGAGTGAGTGGCCTGACACCGATATCAACCCAAAGAGGGCTCTCTACAACTGAGGACATGACAAGAGCTGACCTCAAGGATGCCGGTCAGAGAGAGAGAACGAATGCGGAGGGGTATTTTCCCACAACGCTACAACAATGTCCACGCACACCCCTATATTTAGACACACCACCTCATCACGCCGTTGTCTTCAATCATACACCGCACCTAAGAAAACTTGGCACCAGACACAATCAGCGTGTTTCCCTAAGAGGAAGAGCTAGGTGCCACAGAGCAGGCCTCAGGTAGCCGGGAGGAGACGCCGTGGGGGAGCCATGTGTCGCTACCACTGCTCACACACGAGTATCAGCCAGCAACGCTGACAGACCAGAACCAGGCTGAGACCCGCACTACCTGTTCCCTGAAACCACGCGCTTCCACTGGAACAATGCAATGCTGCTACTACTACTGATACTATTATAATAACACTGTTATTAATATTATTATTATTATTACCATTATTAACATTATTATCATCATTATTACACATTAATAATAATTTGTCGACTTGGTTTATGAGCACAACAGTGCACACATATAATGCTCAGATGTTCTAGCATTGCGCACGTGATGTTAATAATAATACTTTGCCTCCATCTACAACAACAACAACATCAACAACAACAACATCAACAACAACAACAGCCATGTTACTGGAACCATATGAGCCAAAAAGCAGAAACAGGTACCGTGTGTTTCTACACAAGCAGGTACTTCTGTAAAAGCAAGAATGACAACAGAAGATGTAAAAATATAAAAACTATAATGACAAGATTTACACACATACAAGGATCTCGCCCTTCAAAAATCTAAACACAAATAAGCATTTTCTTTTTTTGCAGTTATTTAAATTGAGAGAGAGGTGTCTGGGGTGCTTTGACCTGAACATGTCAGGGATCGAGTGAAGTTAACACTCCACAACAGAAGCAAGACAAACTGTGCTGGTGAAGAGACGCCCCAGCCGTGGGGAGGACGCACAGGGTCTCACAGTCTCACTGTCTCTCAACGGTCTGGAGAAGAAGGATCCAAGGATATGGAGCAAGGAGAGGAAGAAGGGCAAGACAAGGCGTCTTAAACCACAGCACTCACGACCGCCACATCTCAGGAAGAGATTTCGCACGCTCGGCTGCTGGCTCGCACTCCAGCAGACAGCCACCACAAAAAACCCAAACCGCATGACTGAACAGCAAAACAGAATTATTAATTCACTTTGCTATTCACTTTATCTGCTTCATCGGTAAGATAGGGTTCGGAATATTCAAATCGATCCTACAAAATTTCAGAAAAATAGAAGCATAACGCAGCCACGAGGAATCGTTAAAGTGAAAGCACCATCTTAAAATAAAACTAGTTATGGCAATGCAATGCCGGGACTATTTGCAAAAAAAAGTGTGAATAGTATAAGATGAATGTCACATTGAGGAGTGTCCAAAGAGTGAGCATGATGGCAGAGAGCACGCCTGCTGTCTTTGTTTTGCACTGATAAAAGAGAAAGAACGAGAGAGCGAGAGAGAGAGCGAGCACAGCACCTGTAATATGCTATAGATCCTTTTCAGTGTGACGCCTGTAATGCTTGCCAGCCCTCAACCACAGAGCCGAGAGGAAAAATCCTGACTTCTCTCTCCTTCTATTACGCTCTCAAAAAAATCCAAAAATTAAAATATGGAGTGGACAGTGTAAAAAAAAAAAAAAAAAAAAAAAAAAAAAAAAAAAAAAAGGAGGAGGGGGTGGGGGGGGGGGCACATTGGCCTCCATGCCCCACTGTGAAAAATAAACACAGGCAAATAAAAGTATTATGTATATGCAGGCACGACTCCTGTCTGACTTATCTTAAACAGATGTGGCACACAGCCCGAAATGTGTGCAGCCGTAGACTGTACGACTAGATTGTTATTAGTAGATGCAGGCAAAAAACAACCCCCCCCCCCCCCAAAAAGCCCCTGGTTTTCTGTGCTGAGCATAGAGCAGTGAGCATTGTCCTTTCACGAGCCTCTCGTCCCTCTAGCTGGGACAAGACGGCAAGATGAAAGGTCTGTAGAGTCATGTTTTTCCAACCTCTTTCCTGATTCCTTCGGTATGGCCCATGGCTATTTAACCTTTTCTATCCCCTTTCTCTCTCTCTCTCTGTGTGCCTCTCCAGGCACGCCTTCCTCCGCAGGCTCTCTGAAGAAAACCGGTCTCAAACCCTGCACTCTGGCTTTCCCCAGCACACGACTCACTCGCCAGGATTCTTTGCGGGTGTCTGCTTTGGTTGGTTCTGTTGTCGTCGTCCAGACTTGAGCCACACTTTCCCCTCCTCTCTTGTTCAGCCCCACAGTCTCTGGTGCCGGGCATTGTGTGACCCAGTAACACACCCCACAACCATCTCCCTCTGTCCGCTCTGGTCCCGCGGCTGGTAATATGGGGCTTTCCCTTCTCTTCCCTTTTTATTTCTCTCACACTCACTCGGTGACCCCTGCTCCCCTCGTTCTTGCCGTCTGACCCCAACCTCTCCTCTCCTCCTTCCCCAGCCCAGCACATCCCTGACTCCACTGGCGAAACGAGGTTCTCGCCCGCCTCTCAGTCGCGAAAAGTCGCGGGTCTGCTTCTGTCTTTCTCCCCGTGTCTCTGTGTGCTTCCCTTTTGTGTGTGTTCTGTGTTTTCTTCCCTGTTTTGTGGATGTCGAGGTGTTCGGCGTGCTGGCTTCATTGCGTGGAGCCATTGCGTTTCCGCTGTCCTGCCCATCTGGCCGTGTCTCGGAGGAACTAGCTAAAATCTCCATCTCACCTTTTTCTCCATTAATGCAACACCTGCACTGTTCATTCACTTACACCTTTACAACTTATTTGTGTGCTGTCTCGTCTTTTTTTTTCTTTTCCCCCTTATTTCATTATTCGATAGCTCACATCGACAATATAAAATACGCTTCGCGAAGCAAAAGTTTTTTGTTTTTTGTTTTTTTTTTTAACGCGAATTTATTCGCAATACATGTGATATTTGTCTTCCTAACCCTGTCGATAATGCGTTCGAGATAACGTCGTAAAGAGTATTTTACTACTAATGTCGCTTGTGGTCGTGTCCGACTGAAATGCATTGATTTGGATTCCACGCATTACGTTTTTAACCTCAAACGCACAAACTCGGAGTGTGTCTCGTCTTTAAGTTGTCCACCCCACCGTCCCCCGGCCGTGTCCCCGTCCTCTGCGCTCCCGTAACCGAGGTGTCATGAAGGAGACCCGGGGCTCCCGTGTACATCCGACACACTCACAAAACACACACACACACACACGGCGATCGATCTGTATGTGACTCCGGCTGGGAATCCGCCAAAAACATCGACGTTAACAACGCTTGGAAAAGCGAACGGGAATGAAAAATAAAAAGAAATGCTGGCGAAAAAAAAGTAGAGGAACTGAAATGTAACGCAGGGCGGAGAGAATTCAACACGAAAGGGACTGGGAAAGTAAAGATGCTGTCCAAAAACGGATATTCAACACGACATATGTGGAGGAAAACACGGGAAAATGAGAGCAGAAGACGAGCGGGCATATGTGCGTAAAAACGGAACGGCAGTCGCCGCTCCCCACGCAGCGGACGCAGACGGAGCCACGGGCGGGACTAACGTGCTCCTCTCCGGGCTACGACCAGCCGCAGCTCCCGCTGCCCTCCCTCCGCTCCACGGACCGCGATCGCACCGCCGCTCCCTTCACAACACCGCCGTTCACAACACTGAGACTTTTCTGGACTACTGTGAATGCGCCGAAATGCAGAAATGCGTTTTAAATCCGTGGTTTGTGGTCAGCTGCGCGGAGAAGGGATCGCTGTCTTGCCCTTTTTCTTCCATTCGCGAGAGGAGCGAGGACGAGCCCAGATGTAAACCCAGGTAACGACGCGAATAAAGGCGAGGAAATGAAACAACCTGCGCGGGAGGATCCGGCGGTCGCCCGCTCCTTCTGCCCGTTACAGAGCGCTCGCCGCGGGCACGGCAGCGCAAGACCCCGAAAAGCGTCGCGCAGCCTGTTATTGGAAGTAAAAAGGAGCGAAGCCTGTCGCTAAGGCAGAAAGAGAGAAAGCAAAGTTGAAACTTACAATGTTTGTGTTGCCGCTACGAGATCCTCGCGTTTTAATCCAGTACTGAGACGCTTGGACTAAAGATCCCATCAAGGCAGTCCGTTTGGGTCAGTTTGCGTTTAGGATGGCAAAAGAAAGATCATTGTTGTTGCGGAGAGTAAAAAAACCAAGTATTAGTTGGAAAGGCAATATAAAAATAATTTGGATGCAAAGCAGGCGATGAATCTTGTGTCGGAGGGAGAGAGGAAGAGGTGAAAGTGAGATCTGATGATTGAAAAGAAAAAAACTCTTTGGATCTTTATTCCTGCTAATTAGTTTCCTGCAAAAAATGGCTGTGATTAATTCAGTGCGCATGTGCTTCATTACACAGGCACGACGGGAAGGGCTAATTAGCCACCTTCTGGATCAATAAGATCCAGCAAAGGAGAGAGCTGGGCAGAGGGAGGGAGGGAGGGAGGGAGGAGGAGGGATGGAGGGATAGAGAGATAGATAGATGAAGGAGGAAAAAGGAAAGTAATGATCGGGAATTGGAAATATGGAATTAAGCAGAGCGCGGAGTAAGAGTTTGAGTGGGAAGGAGGCAGCGAAAGTCCGCAAACGCGCCGCCGCGGTGCGGTCTTTTCTTTATTTAGCGGTATTGGCTTTATTCGGCCGCTGCCGTTTTGCGCTTATATTTGTAGACACGGTCGCGTGTTTATTTATGGTGATATTTATGAAATGAAACATCGCAACATATTTAATCGCTCGTTCCGTCTCTGAGAAACTTTGTCCGCGAGACCACGCGTGCTCTTAGGGTTGCTACACAAGTTCGCCATACTTCGAGATACTTCTGATATAATAAACTAAGCTTATGCCAATATTTATATGGATGTGCATCCATATTTTTCCCTTATACAACAGCCTTTTTGTTCGAAACAAGCACGCGTCGGTAACTGTAGAATACGGAACTACAGCTTCTTCCTACAAGCTCTCCCAGAAGTAACTGGCGAGCTTTGCTCCGTATGCACTTTATCAGGGACAAGAAAACACAGTCAAAAACATAGAGGCTACTTCGGCACAACATGGAAAGTAAAGTAAAGTTAATGGTCAATATTTAGCAAAGCATCTTATAAAGATATAGAATAGAAACAGTGTTTTGTACTTTTTAGACACTGAAACAAGAACGCGGAAAGATTTAACTTATGTATTGCTGCTTCGCCCAGGCATATTTATAAAGAGCACATAAACAGTGACATCCGTGAAGCGGGTGACATTCTCTCCATTTTGAACATGAAGGTTTAAAATAAAGAATGCATGCACAAGATTGCGCACTCTTGCGAGTTTTTAAACGTTTGTTGTACCTGAATTGCAACTATACTTGTCGTTTAGTTGTGGAATGATACGATAAGCGCACGCTGCATGTTATTGACGAGATACACCAACACGTGCCGAACACTAATTTCGTGGGTACATCTTTTTCACACATTACAAGAGAAATTGGATATTTGCTTAGTGCAGTCATACTTTTGTAGCTATATGCATCGGCGTAGCCATTTATATGTATATAATGAGAGGACAGATTCGGGTAGATATGAGCTATTGCAACCGACTAAAGGCAAAATCGTCCAAAAACCCCAAAAGCGTTAGTTGTTTTCCTTTTAGTCTCTGAAGGATAAAGTTGCATGCTCCCTGCGAGCGACTGCAGGCTATGCCAGACAGACCCCGAAATCTGCTCTCCTTCACACTTCAAAAAGTGGATGGCGATTAGACATGCTTTTCTTTTCTGAAAATGGCTGCGAGAAGTCTTAGATGAATGTAAACAAAGGTTGTTTTTTTTAAAGGTGATTTTTAGAAATATCACGACGTATGCAAAACACGGACACACGCGTGCACCGTCACGCAAGCGCGCGCGCTCGCACACATACATACACACACACACACACACACACACACACACACACACACACACACACACACACAGTTAGCAGATAGTAAGACAGTGATAGAGACAAGAAGAACTGGGCACCTTCTGCAATTAAAAGTTCTAAACGTTTTTTTATTCTTCCCGTTGGCCTATTATATCAGGCTATATTTTCCCCCTAAAATCTCTTAAGATTTTTTCTAAATCGTAGCATTATGTTTTAAAGGCCAAATGCGTTTTAAAGGCCTTTACTGTTGCACGAGCGTGATATATATTTCAGTGCACGCTAACGTGAACAGGAACAGGTCAGAAATCATATTTATTTGATTACACGTAAGATTACAGGTATATCGTAATATGGTAAAACAGAAAGCGTAAGAAAATTCCACGTTCCTTACTAACCGCGTTTTTTGTTTTTTTTTGAATAATTTCCGATAACCAGTAAAGTAACTTTCAAACGCCTGTTTTCAAAGAGGTGACATTTGATCAATAGTAACAACTGTAGTATAGATCGGCGGGTTTCTGCGCAGCCCCCCGCTTGCTGCGCTCTGCTCTGGTCACTCTGGCGGCTCTGCGCTCTCGGACCTTTGAGCCCAGGCCGCTGGCCCTTTGTCATGCTAATTCTATTGTTATTCTCTTTAAAGAAACGCTCAGTTCCTCTCCCGCAATATGCACACTTTCACTGCCGACATCTCCGAGGGCCCTAATCCTCCCAAATGCAGCGAACCCGTTTGCCTTCATTTATTACATAATGTTTATTGGAAAACTATCATCAATTTATATTTGCTTGTTTTGTTTTATAACCACGGAAAAATTCGGTATCAAAATGATGTGTTTGGCAGGATATATTTGATTAAGTGTTTGACAGTGTTGCTTTTACACTGTGACTGCAGATTAAATTCATGTTCTTTCTTTAATTTATGCGTTTTATTAGCGTATATTAAAAATAAAAATGAACAAACATGTTCTTTTATCTCGGTCTCCACAATAAATAATGCTGAATGTTACATCA
Organism: Electrophorus electricus; assembly: GCF_041902795.1. Taxonomy (NCBI): domain Eukaryota; kingdom Metazoa; phylum Chordata; class Actinopteri; order Gymnotiformes; family Gymnotidae; genus Electrophorus; species Electrophorus electricus. The sequence continues at coordinate 1,980,733 of NC_137499.1, read as the reverse complement.
ATAAGGAATGTATAACAGCAGCAGTCACAGCAGTGATTCTGGCTATAAACAAAGGCATTAATCCCAACCTCTATGAAAAGTCAAAATAATATTTTCAAACCAATAAGACATGTCAGTAAAATCTTTCATGGTGTATTTACAGCATGGAGTATTTATGCAGAAGAGGCTGTTTCATAAGCATCTTGCCACGTCATGGACCGGGCAGCTTAGGGACAGCAGTCACAGTAAGAAGCCTCGTACTGGGAGTTTATGCTCGCGCTGATACGTCAGATCACAAAGAAACGCATCTACATATGAAACACCCTACATTATGGACTTTCAGAGATGCACGTGCTGAACTATTACCACAAAAAAAGGTCTCGAGGCAGAGTACAATGACAATATTAAGCGTCCTGGCCCCAAAGAGTGGCCTAGCAGTGTCTAGTGTGTGTGTGTGTGTGTGTGTGTGTGTGTGTGTGTGTGTGTGTGTGTGTGTGTGTGTGTGTGAGAGAGAGTGTGTGTGCTTGCGCGTTATACATTAGAATGTATTTTTAGTTATACAAACATATATATATATATATATATATATATATATATATATATATATATATATATATATATATATATATATATATATATATATGCTTAATTTATAATTATAAATAATAGACTTTGCATAAATTAGCATCAGACATCTGCCATTTGCAAGGACACAAGGACTATTAGATGGCAACTCGTATGCAAAACCTTAACGGGTCTGACGATCCTCTCTGTCGCGTGTAGGAGATAAAAACATAAAGTGATGGCACATTGGAGGCACACACACCGAGATGCCCATATTTCGCGCAGTGAGAGGCAGACAGAGGGGATCTCCGGGATTTGTGATGTGCCTGCTCTCTTGGGAAAGGGGGATTGTAAAAATGAATGGATAGAAAATAGAGTGCTAGAGGAGTTGGAGGGGCAGTGAGATAGTAAAGGGGCCGGTGTGGCGCGCGTGAGAAAGAGCATCGGAGCTTGTCAGTCGCTTTGTAGCGCTCCGTGCTATACCTGGTCAACTTTTGAATGCGCGCAATGCGGAATCATTCAACGCCGAGATTACCGTGCCAGCTCGTGCGCCACGGTGGACACACGATACGAATCGCGGCAGGTTCTGGAAAATGTAGAGTTAGCAGAAGGATCTCGGTGTGCTGAGACGCCATCGACGTGACTCCTAGACTGCGGTTCAAAATGAATTTATCACGTGTGAGTTTTCGGTTCGTGCATTGTCCCAAATACAACTGAGTGGTATACCTCAGAGGCAGTAAATGCGCGCGACCACCAGTTTGGGTTAGTGTGGCAAAACATGCTGAGAGATCTTACAACAACCTCTAGTGATAATGCAACCATGGAACCGCACAGGTTAAACCATGAAATCTATAAACGTGGTACAATAATAATAATAATAATAATAATAATAATAATAATAATAATAATCTATTCTAAATCGAATTCATTTAAATGTAATGATAAAACCGACTTCTGGACATTGCAACGATTTCCTTAAATTGAATTTAAAAATAAGTAGGCCGCACAATATAAGAGAATGGTACTTTTTGCGTATTTCTGTATTTAATTGTGAATGTGTGGGTGTGTATGTGTGTGTTGGGTGGTGGGGTTGGATGTGTGTATTTGTGTGTGTGTGTGTGTGTGTGTGTGTGTGTGTGTGTGTGTGTGTGTGTGTGACTTTTTAACCTCATGCACTGCGCGTGCCATCCTTAAATAATAAAGCTCAGACGCGAATGTTGAGGAAGTGAGAACGGCCAAAGGCATTTAAATATAAACGCAGCTGTCTGCGAAAGTCTTATAACTTTATTAGAAGATGACGAACATTTCAGGTCGGAGGATCGAAGGATTTAAGGTACTCCCTTAATAGTAGGTGGCGCGCAAGACCGCGTCTCGTGGCAAAACAACTCAGCATAGTGTGTTTTCGTGGTTGTTGAAAATAGACCAACAAAATGCCCAGGCGTCACCTACACACTCGGCAAAAAGAGAGGACCTACAGACATATCAGCATCTTAATAGATTACACAAATGACAAACGAGACTATATAGAGTATAAGTTAAAACACCGAGTCTTATGCGCGGGGACTTCTACCCGAGTAGTGTGTGGCAACAGTTGGATGGAGGAATGCGGTGGGCCATCGGCAGTGTCCGAGCTGCAGGCGACCACTGTCCGGCCGCGAGCCCCTGGTGGCCGGGGCAGGACGCGTTACCAGGTGCAATGGCAGCGCCCTCTTATGTTCATTCTGACCAAGGGGACGAACCAGCACGTGAACCTGCTCCGCTGCCCCTGGTGCGCCTGCCATCTGCAGCGCTGCCCGTGCGCTCTCACGCGCTTTCATGCCACGACACTGCGGGCACATGTTAAATACATGCAAATGAGGAGATCAACGACCCTGCAGGAGACGGAAGCCAAAACACTCACGACAACTTCATGAGATATAATGAGCTTTTTACATGTGGATTCAAACAGAGCCATGTGTGCTGCATTCCGTATCTTGGAATTATTTGCTTTTGATTCAACTATTCTGAGATGCGCGGTTTTAGATTTTTAAACCTTTTTTTAATCCTACAAATATAAACAGATATAATGCCAATAAAAATACAATTAATGATACACTCAAAATAACAGCATATCCAGAGCAGAGAAGGTACATTCAGTACCGATACATTTTCCATTCCGTGCCAAGTAGGCTAATGCCCAAACTTTCATATCTAGAGATTATGATGACGTTACACTCTGCCGTAAAACTGGACTGTGCAAAAAATAAACCACGCGAGCATCAGTGGGAAGCGATGACGCTAATGGTTATTAAGCAGCAAATGTGGACGTGCTCATTAAGACCCAATGCGCGTTTTTATTCTTTACAAAAGACAAAAAAAGGATAGAAAAAAATCGAAACAGGACTTCGGGTTTTCATACCCCTTAACCTTTTAGTGTGTCGCTTCTGTTTTTCTTTATTTTTTGTTGAAGATGTTAAAATATGATTTTGTTTGTTTGTTATAAAAATCCGCTGGCATTGAAACGCTGTGTTTTTAATGGTAGGCTTTTGACACGGTCACGCAAGGTATATTATTAACCCACCTTGTAATGTGATCTGTCAAATAAACGTGTTTTCTAAACAGTCGTGCTTTCTAAATATTTAATCTGTACATTTTCTGCACCTTGATTTGTTATCTAAAGTGTTGCTTAATAAATGCTATTTTAGTTATTTATATAAAGTGTGGCTAGGAAAGATGATGTTTTACTGTGGGTTTTTTTTGTTTGTTTGTTTGTTTGTTTGTTTGTTTTTTTGATGTCTTTAAATATTGCACCTCCAAAAGTTCATAACAAGGAAAGGTCTGCGCATAACCATACACGTCGCATTAAGCAAAGACTGCGCATTAAACTAATTATACATTTTATGAACTAATGATGCTTCCCTCCTGCGTTTAACTGTGGGGACTAGAATGTAAGTTCATTTGGAATAACACTAAGGACATTGAGATTTAATCACTAAATGCGTCACGAATAACGACTTTATCCGGCCTTATTTTTCCCATCCTCATAATGATATTGGCGCGTGGTATTTCTTTGCATAAATAAAATGCACGCGGCATGATGTTTGAATATTTTCAAAAACTTTGAATGGAATAAAAAAATAATTAAATTACTTTTTTGACTTGCTAATTAACTTAATTAATTACGTTGAATTATATTTTTCTTAAACACTTTCACGACTCCTGTCCTGTCGATCTTACTTAGTAATTTAGTGCAAAATGTAATAATTGCTCAGACGTCATCCAATCACAGTTAATGTATCAGTAATTAAAGATCGAATTATTTGGCGAGACTTTATTCTGCTGTCGGCCTATCCAAACTGCGTTGTCATTACATACACAACTTATATGTCAATTAATTATGCAAAAAAATGTATGTTTACAACTAATTAGAGATGTAACGAAAATTAAAACTACAATACATCTGTAGTTGTATTTGTTCATAGAAAATATTTCATTGCAAACAATCACACCGCCAGGTATAAGACACGGAGCCAGCGATTAGTCAACAACAGGGACCTCAATAACAGTGCATCGGCAAAAATCGATTTTGGAAATATACACTGTTCAAATGAACAGTCAGGAATATTTGCTAATAAAATGATATTGGTATTATTTAGAATCATTTAAGACTCGCTTCAGTTGCTCTTCGGTCCAATCTAAAATTTATTTACACTCATTCGATAAGAAGTGGTGTCTTCGATAAGAAGTGGTGTCTCGAATATGGCCATCGGATAATTTGGAAACGACTATCAAAATGAAAGACATCAGACATTTGTCGTTCCATAGACTCGTTATTATGCGCGTACAATACCTCGGTTATAGCATGTCTTTAATCTAAGTTCTGTCTCTCTTTCTCTCTCTTTCTGTATGTATGTGTGTGTGTGTGTGTGTGTGTGTGTGTGTGCGTGCGAGAGAGAGAGAGAGAGAGAGAGACTGTGTGTGTGTGTGTGTGTGTGTGTGTGTGTGTGTGTGTGTGTGTTTCAGTTTCTGTGTCTGTGTGCGTGACCTTAAGGCACTGTGCATGTGAGCCTGTATTTCTGTGGATTATTGTCATACCATTCAAGTCTTTTAAATTGGCTAGTATTGGTATAACTGCTTTATGAATGGAAAAAAAAGAATATTCTATACAACTATAAACCCAAAAGCTAATATCAACATGGATCAGAATATCACACTAAACAAATAAAACGGATCCCGTTCAGCGTCTGCGTGGTAAACCTCTTCACGGTCGAGCAGAAATCAGAGAGAAATGCAGCCCGAAGCAGCCGTTCGTCTAGCACGCGCTGCGTCTGCATCGTTCTTATCACTGGGTGTCTACGACGCCCATTTCATCTTCCTTCAGGTAAGACAATAATACGAACGGAAATAAAACGTCTTGTCTGGATAGAGTTTACACTAACACAACCGGCACTGAGCGCTGGAAAGATATTTTTAAAAAAGGTCAATTATTACTAGCATTAATAATAATAATAATAATAATAATAATAATAATAATAATAGAAAGAAGAACAGCAAAAAAAAAACCACTAACAACAATAATAATGATTAATTATGAATTATTGATATGCTGTTATTTAATTATTGACTTGTCATGCATATTCATACAGGTATTAACACACTATTTAGCCATAGTATAAAATATAACTGCACTACCACCAGCACATACCTCAAGCGTAACAAGGGGAAGGAGAGTAAATAATTGGGATAAGAAGTGTATTTTCACGAAAACACACCACGATCATCTCGTCATGGCTCCATTATTATATTGTGTCATATCAGCGTAGGTCGGTTTCAGATGATTAGTTCCGGTTACGCAGCGCGTAAATCTCCGCTGCAGCAGAAGGCGCGGGCTAAAGGGCAAATAAGGGGCCGGTGTCATGGGCTAGCGCGCGTGGCCACGGCAGGGCCACATGGCCAGTGCGCGCGAGGCACGCGGAGCACCACACGCTCCCCGTGGGGACACGTGAGCACCACAAACCCCGGTTACCGCTCCACAGCAGAAGTACTCGCTACTGCCAAACACACACACACACACACACACACACACACACACACACACACACACCGTGGGACGTGACTCGTCGGACCGTCCACCAGCAGCTCTGAAACAAACACGAAACGCACTGAACCGTTGGGGGGGCTTTGCTTGCTCCACGCACCCGGCATATTTTTTCAAGCGCACGTGTGGCGCGATTTGCCTGGAGATTTGGCCGCAGAAAGCATCCCATCACGCGGGATAAAATATGACAGGTGAAAACAGGCGCAGAAGGGCACGCGAGATCCACGGCTAGCGCCAAGGGTCACCGTGCAAATCCTGCAGCACGGCGCCTCTGGATGCACTTCTATCAGCTGACATATATGGCAGGATTATGTGCAAAGCTTTACTCAGGAAATCATTTCATCTCAGAATAGAGATCTCCAATTTGCAGCTAAAAAATGCCGACATTTCCTGACCCAAAATGTCACTAATAATTACCATAACAGTAAAAAAAAAAAAAACGATTAAAACATACGTTTTTCTAGACATATGGGTTTTTGTTGATAAGTATTTTTAATAAATGACGAATTGTGGGAAATACCACACAGCTCGTATAAATTTGAAATAATAATTTTATGTATTCCTTTTTATATTAATTCTTGGTGAAATCAGAAGGCCAAGTCTGGCTCATCACCAGACTGGTATCCAGCAGCAGGGCTCAGAAGCACGCCAGTAGAGAAACGTGTGTGTGTGTGTGTGTGTGTGTGTGTGTGTGTGTGTGTTTGTGTGTGTGTGTGTGTGTGTGTGTGTGTGTAATCAAATACCTCCGCATAAGCGAATTAGGCCTCAGTACGGACAAATCACACCAAAATACAACAAAAGCACTTATTTCATCTTAATCAGGAGAAAGCGTCTCTTTAGTGCAGCCTTGTTTTAGAAATTAGTTTAAAATGATCAAGTAGGAAAAGCCAGTAACTGTGTATAGTAAAAACATTATTAATATTATATAATAAGCCACAGGTAGCACGTGGAGGGAAACACGACCACTGAAAAATAGTTATTTTTGTAAAGAGAAATTATGACATTACTAATTAAGTACATTTAAGTTGGGCAATTACTAAACAAATTATGTAATTTTAAAACCTACAAAAATTAAATGTCCTGTTTATCATGTAAAGTTGTTTTATAGCTAATTCTATGGGGCTTTCTGAATACATGAGATTTTTTTTCCATTACCTTTTAATATATTAGTACAAACATAAAATTATGCTCTAGTTATGAACAGTTAGGAACACCACATAGTCAAGTTCTTAAGGGAATAAGAATGTCAGGAACTGGATATGGTGTTTTGATGTTGCCGTGAAAATACAAAAATAAATTAAATTTAATGCTCAGTAATCTCAGAGGAACAACATAAATGCTTTTCTTTCATCGTTCCTTTTTTCCAGCTAAATGTGGGTAATTAACAACTGTGTGCACTAGATTACCACCCAGGTGCTGCATACAGAAGGAGGCACCGAGTGGAACCTGGCATGTGCCACGCCCAAAGCCTGCCAGCAGGCCCGTTTGCCATCTGACTGCAGCGCGTGTGCGGAGCTGAGGAGGTGCAGAGGTGAGGAGGCCTCTGCCACACCCTGCCTACAGCCCAGCAGGTGCGGCCCGAGCCCGGAACAGGGGCTGGGGTGGACCACGGCGTAATTGCTGAAGACGGCAGAAGGCTATAGCGGACTTATGGGCTGTTTAAGCCTGCCTCAGCTCCTGACCCCTATCCAACCCCCCACCCCCTCCCCCCGGGCCTCTGCGGCAGGCTGTCAGGGTCCGGGCCCCATCCGGCTGTGGGGGCCTAGTGTCTATCTAAAGCAGGCCATTAGAGAGGCCATTCTCCAGCTAGGTGTGAGCTCGTCAGGGCAATTAACAGGGAAGGTGTTTAACATGGCAGTATATTAACTCTGCAGGAGGGTGTGTGTGAAAGGTCCATAAAGAAAACAAGAAGACCATGTGTGTTCCTTCCATGTCCACTCCACATACACACACACACACACACACACACACACACACACACACACACGCACACACACACACACACGCACACACATACAAATGCACACACATACAAATGCACACACGCACACACACGCACACACACACACGCACACACGCACACACACACACACATACACACACACACACACACACACACACACACGCACACACATACAAACGCACACACACACACACGCACACACAAGCTCCAGTGTCAAACAACTAAAAACGTTAGTAATTCGTGTTCATGTCGACCAGGTTCAGACAGTGTGCAGCATACATATTATGCATACATATTAATGCTTTATGTGATGTGATAGCACAGAGTCCGTCCTGCTCATCTGGATGGTCTTAAAATTAAGGGAAAAATCAGATCAAGAAAAATGTTAAATATTTGGTTTGATTCATGTGCCGTCTTAGTAAACTCATTGTAAAATATTTAAGGTACATCTAGTTGTACAAAGAGCCCGGAGACGATCACAAAAACATTTTAAGACGTTTAACTGGCCACTAGTGAACAATAGCACCACATCTAAGCAGGACTGCTCTGGAAAAGAGCGAGACAGGGTCTGCACCTGATGTCTAGAGGGCCATCCGGCATTAGTCAGCTTTTACCCACAATTCTCTACCCTGAAAATGGGCACAAATCAAAACATTAAGACAGCGCTTGAGGTCCACACCAGCAGACACATTGCGTGTTTGTGTAATCCGTAATTCATGTTTTTTGGGGGGTTTTTTTGTGTGTGTGTGCACCAAACGCTGTCCGATATGTGCAAATACATATGCAGGCACAAAGGGGAAGGAAGCAGAGACCTAGAGAGATTGGCTTTGCCACCAAATCTGTTTAGAATTTTAAATGCAGCAGTATAGGCACTGCTGTCCAATTACATACATCTTTCATGTATGAAATCATGCACGGCTCTTTCTCTCTCTCTCTCTCTCTCTCTCTCTCTCTCTCTCTCTCTCTCTCTCTCTCTCTCCTTCTCCCTCTCTCCCTCCCTCCCTCTCTCCATCTCTTTTTTCCGGGAGGCCAGAGAGAGCTGGCACAAAGGGAGTGACCCCGACTGCAGCACAAAGTGCATCCCACATGCAGAGCAGGGCCTGCCGCCAGAGCCCAAGGCTACGAGCACTATTCCATTAGCGCTTCTGGACTAAGCCAGGGAGGGAGGGAGGAAGGGAGAGAGAGTTGTGGGTGGGGGCAACTCTTCCTTCTGACGGGGGCGTTTGCTGGTTATGACTTCTGCAGCATCTCTGGCCTGCCGTGCGCTGGCTGACCATTTGGGTCCAGCGTTCACTGGGGCACTAAGCCTAATTACTAGCAATGCATACCATTTTGGGCTGATGCTTGTAACGGCTTTATTTTCTGCACTGGGCAGGAATCTATAACACACCCAGGCCTTAAGAATGCGCACAAGGGCTCAGAGCTCTGCCCAGGCATTTATTTATTTATTTACGTGCTCTTTCCTGCACAATTGGCAGCGCCCTGCTGTGTACTTATAATTTGCAGTGACCTAAATTTGGCGAAATTACTTTGAACTTTTCAAACAAAGGCCCGTGTTCTCCTCAGAGCCCCAGCTGATACGGAGGGGCTCCTGTGGATCGCCTGTTTTCCTTTTTATTCACATAATTCCATAAACACCATTTACATTCAATCAGGATTACGCAGGGAGCACGGGACGGCATTATTCTGGGGTGTTAAAGAGCTAGCATACCAGCCATGAAGCACAAAAAACCCAAAAAAACAACAACAGTAACATTGAAAAAAAAAGAATCTCAGCTGAGCAAACATTACAGGGACAATTGAACTAATGCCCCTGTAAAGTGAAACCACACTGTAGCGTGGACATTGCCCAGCTGCAATGGGAAACCCACTGCTCTGCAGAAAAGCACACACACACACACACACACACACACACACACACACACACACAGTGATTGAGGTTTGTGGGTGCACGTGAAAAACGTGCCGTGAGCGCGGTTGTGCGCAGCCGCATCCCGTCCACCACCGCACGGGTCCGCTGAGCTGACACGCATCTCCCAATACACGCCACGGCACGCCGGTGCAGGCGCCTCACGGGACGGCCGCAGGCCATGGCCACGGGGTCTCTGACGGCAGCCCTGCACGAGCTGTCCCTACGCAGTCAACAACCTATTACGCATCCCCCAATCCCGAAGGAGCAAACAAAGCCAGGAGGCTTGGGAGCCAGGCCGCATATCTGCAGGCTTCCCAGTGGGTGGCGCTGTGCAGAGGCACTAGCAGGAGGGCTCCCTCGGCCCTTGGGAAGGCCCGTGGGTCCTGTGGGGCTCGGCAGGGACCAGAGGCGATCATGCTTCCTTACCTGATGTGGTTTTAGGTTCGATACGCCGCCGCTCGGAATCCCCTCTCGGATTGCTCTTCTTTTCCTGTTTGAAGCGTCTGTTTGAAGTCGGCGACAGAAAGGTCACGACCCCTCGCAGTCACGGCAAGATTCGGTGCAAGGGTTGGGGCGTTCTCTAAGGCTAACGCTATCGCTAAAGTGTTTTATCTTCTATTGGTATATGCAGAAACAATAAAGAACAAGGCAAAGCTTTCGCATACAGCGCCAGGGCACTAGGAGGAAGTCCCTTGGCAAGGGCTTTGAGTGACGTAGTCCCAGAATTCCAGGTATTTCCAGGGTTTGTCAAAGCTATGAGCCCCAGCAGTGGGACTGGGTTTGGTTTGGAGTACCCACAGTCTGTGGAGATGTTCAAAGCTTTTCAGGGTAAGAGCACCACCTACGGAAAGAAAACAGAAGAAACAAATTATTAGGACAGACCTGCGCTAATGTAATAAACGTAGACTGAGACCAACACGTCACACGGTCATTTATGCTGGAAAACGTTGAGGACATGGAGAATAACCACACACGAATGGAGCTGAGATGACAGAAGTTCAAGCCAAAGTTAGTTATGTGTTATAAGTGACTGCAGGTTTTCTGTGTGACGTGCCACTTTCCCAGTGCAGAGAAAATCTCTTACAGGAGGCAACACACAATATGGCTTCTATCATAGCTTTCGAATTCCCTATTAAGCCATCTTAGTGAACACAAAATTAATATAGAATTATTCCGGTTATTACGGTTGGAGGACAAAACCTTATTTTCCAGATTCCAGGTCAAGCAATAAGAGCATT
>NC_137499.1:1950000-1967500 GCF_041902795.1 Electrophorus electricus | reverse complement strand
CGCCCTTGTTTTAAGTGAATATTACGTTGTTAGACTTTCAACCTTTTTAGCACCGCACACCATTTTATACTGGGCCATTTCTACATGTAGGTGGGCGAGGTCCCCCTCTGCCCTGGCTGATCTGTCTTCCCAGCAGTCATTAGTAGTCCATATCAGAGTCGTTTCCATGCCGCTTTATTGCCGTTACCTACGGCTCTGCTCTCTATGCCCCTACGCTTTCTGCACCTACTTATCTCTCCCTGTAATTGCTGAGTGACAGAAAGACAATACTGACCAGTTCATTATGATACCGGCCCACTGACAACTCCCCTTTCCCTAAACCGCTTTTTACACCTCTATGGCCAGTCTGGCCCGTGCTACCCAGGTCAGAGGAGGTCAGTCACCCGGAATTCATCAGTCTGCAGATGACCACGGTCCTTCCTGAGGGGTCAGCGACCTTAGCGGACTGCTTCCATCAGGTATTGATCTGCGGGCGTCTGCCTCAGTTAGGGCTAGACTACAGCAGCACAGTGCAGGACATGGTGAGCAAGCAGTGAGTAAGCTGCAGGTGCTTGGAGATATGTGGCCATGTGAGCGTTAGAGAGACAGCAGAGAGACAGCAGAGAGACAGCAGAGCTAGAGCAGAGAGAGAGAGAGAGAGACACAGAGAAGAGTACAGTATCTCCAGGTGTGTGGTGTTAACTGGCACCAAACCATGGAGCTCGTCGACATACAATACGTTCTTGAAGATGAAAGGAAACATCCTTTATTCAAAATCAGACTGAAGTGTTTGGCAAAAAGCCAGTGCACAGAACATGTGACAACTCCGCAGACAAGAAAAAAAACCCCGCAGACGTGATGACAGAGCCTCAGAATGGCAGAGATCTTCGGCACTCAACCGAACTGATCAACTGACTCAAATCCACACGGTACATGCACTCCGATATTAATAAGGCCCTAAAGTTTCCCAGTTTTGTTTTTATCAAAGACAGTTATGTTGTCCTCGTCCCCCATGTCACCAAATCTCCCTTTGAAACTGGTCAAGCGAAAGGGAGCAGGGCACTGATCAATACTGGTACAAAGCAGTATTAGTTACTCCCGAGGTCTCGCGGGGTTAATCCATCTGCTCAATCAACTAGCTGTCAGTCTGCGTCGTCTCACTGAAGCTCAGAACATATGCCAGGGTGAAGCACTTTTAAGACAGAGTCTGCGCCTGTGCGTGTGTGTGTGCCAGGGTGTGAGAGGGTTTCTTGTGTTAGCACACGGCTCTGTACGTTGGATCCATGTCAGATCTCGGCCTCGCGCTCCGCACCGCACTGCGCGCATTAACTGACAATAAAGGCCACAGAACCACAAAGCAGGAGAAAAGGAAACTCTTCAACTTCCCCCCACCTTCATCCGAGGCCTCCCCCAACCGTGCCCCCACAGCCCCCTCTACTCCCCTCAGCCCTTTTTATTATACCTTGGTCTTTTTAATCAAAAACGTGATGTGCAAAGATAACCTTTTTTTTAAAAATCCCAAATAAACAGCAGCGATCGTGTCTTTAAATAATAAATGACGCCCCAGCTCCGTAGCGTCGTGCGTATGAGGGGAGAATAACTGAAGACAACAATGTCCTATAAGAGACCCACTTTAGCAATGCTGATTCAGAGAGCTCTCTGACTTCAAACGCTGCAGCATAAAGTGTGGATATCCTCTACAGAAAGACATGGGTCTGTTTACAATCTCTGTCTAATTACGGCTGCAGAATGGCTGTTACCTTTGTTCAAATTGATCTGCTGGTTAGGGTTTGGGCGCAAACTGTACCAACTGGCAAATTAGGAAGTAAACAATACAAAACGAAGCAAACACTAACATGCTAATGTGATCTACCCTCTGGGAATAAATATTGCAGGATCTGTCTTCATTTGACGCACTTCGAGAGAGAGCGAGCGAGCGGAAGAAGCTTTCAAAATAACAAATTAAACAGACTTGGTTTAGACAGTAACCTGTGCGACCTGCCATAGCACACAAAGCTGGGTAGGGATTCCTACACAGGGACCACACAACTGTCATCAGAGCACTCCACAGTTAGAGCCGAGAGAGAGAGACAAAGAAAATCTAGACACTTCTTTTGCTTACTTGTTTGTCAACTTAAACCGGTTACAGAACAAATCCTTCAGAGCAGATGACATGAGAACGGCCTGAAAATAAGATCCAGGGGCGGGGGGGGCAATTAAGTTTGGACACGTCCCTCACGATGTTCTCTTGGAAGGGCGCGTCAGACGGCAATCGCTGGATCTCAACAGCGGTTTTAAGAGTCATATTGCACGGTAGACACTTACGGGCACTGCTAAGAAAATCCCTGAGCCCGCCATGGATATTAAAGTTCTTCCACCACACAGTCCAGCGCATGGGATGTGGTAGCATTGCACATGACGACATTTATACTGTTCGTAAGTGTAATAATGTTGAGGACTTTGAGAAGGAAATGGAAGGGACTGGGTTGTGTGACTCATCTGTGGTCAGACTCAAGACTTTCACCCTCATACACCAACAATACTTCTTGATTGAGCTCAGAGGATAATGACAGCTTATGACAAAGCAGGAAATGCAAGATTATTTTCTTGCATTTGTCACCAACAGAGGCCCACGTCTGCATGGGGAGAAGTGTGTGTGTGTGTGTGTGTGTGAGTGTGAGTGTAGCCATACCTGTTAGAGGTGTTGTACCGCATGCTATGCCTGCAACAATGCATGCTCAGTCCACCCTCGGCTCCACCCACCTCTCTCAACCATGCCAAAACCATGTGAAGCCATTCATCAGTCTACCCGTCAGGGCGTGGCTGTGCAGGAGACCGCCCCCGTGCCGTGACGCTGCTTACGTGATGGATACAGGGCACTAGGACCATGTCTGAGGCTGCACCACCACACCTGAGACCAGAGAGCACCTCTGTTATCCCTGTCCAACACTACTGCCCCACGCCAGGGACCCCTCAGGGAGCCCAGGAGCCCAACTCAAACCCTGGGGTATGGGCTATCCAGCAAGTCCAATGTCTCCGTATATGGTGGGCAGGAACTCTGGGACCTACTTTGAAGTGGAGAGGCAATGTTTGGCCCTTTAAATCATGGCAGTAAAAACGAAGGGGGTTATTTTAATAACCTCCATTATTTCTTATTGGAAATATTCAAATCCTCAAATAAAACCCAGAGCTTAGCAAAGGGAACCTATGAAAACAACATGCTTAAAAAAAAGAAATCATTACAAAGATTAATAGCAAAACTGTGCCGGAAAGAGAGAGAAAAAAAAACAGGGTTATTCGAGTACCCTGTTGGAAATAACATGGCAATAAGAAATAGCAAGAATTTCTTGAGCTTCGGTTTCTGTTGTTGTCGTCTTTATTTGCTCTTGGCTGGAATGAATATTTTGGTGGGCTTGAGTATTAATATGGCGTCAGGGCTGGGATTAGGGTGCTATTGTGTCCCCAGAACAGAGCCCCCATGCAGAGATGTACAAACCCAGACTGCAGCCTCTCCTCTGTCCCTGCATCTAAAGATAACAGCCAGAACCTCTCATCCCTTCTCTCTCTCTCTCTCTCTCTCTCTCCCTCACTTGTAGACAGAAAGGAGGAGTCTGAAGTCTTTCCACTGCACATTTCCTCACCGATTTTGCTCTTACGCCGTGTCTCTTCCCTGAAAAGATCCAGTGTATTTTTCCGAGTTTATCAGAGACTACAGCGGGGTTACGCCCCAGCCGTTCTTCTCCAGGCGAGAGGCATCGTTTAGCCGCACTAGCGCTACCGTGGAGGAGCCGCGCTGCTGCGTCTCGCTGCCGAACAGTGAGACATGAAACCAGCGTTACGAGAACGCACTGCGCCGCTGGCTTGACCTTTCCCGCACTCATCGTCTACAAACAGCTCTCCTGCCTTCTCTGTACTTCACACACTGCGCCTGGTGCTCGTGTGCCTTCCCTTAGTAAGATCTTCTCTCCCTCTCTCTCTCTCTCTCTCTCTCTCTCTTTCTCTCATGTCTCTCTTGTCTGTCTCTTTCTAACTCTCTTGTCGCTCTCTCTATCTCATCTGTCTTTCTCTTACTCTCTCTCTCTCTCACCCCCAATGCCCCCCTCAATCCAGTGTGTAGAGAAAAACACAAACATGCTTGCTTTACGCCTCACACAAGCAAGCGGGCATAAATACACACACAAAACACACAAAAAACATGCAAAAAATGCAACACTTTGTCCAACACACATACACCCCCCAAAAAAGCAACTGGAGGGTACTTTTTACTTGCTGTGTCTTTTCCTGTGCACAAAGCGTGCTCACTCACACACAATAGTTCCTCCTGCACACCCAAACGTACACACGGCCTTCCATATTGAGTACACATATATCCAAATGTAACACACGCAGGGACCTGTAATGAAAAAGGATTCAGTCCTCCAACCTGTTTTTCACACACTCGCCATTCTTCCAAAACCTGAATAGGATCCCATACTACAGGTTTTTTTAAAAAATATTGCTAGACAATAAAACTAGCACTTGTGACACTGATGAAACCCCTAACTCATGTAACCAATCTACTAAAGTGGTGTACTAAACAAGAACCAAAATCTAAACGCCCTTTTTGCACTAAACACTAAAACAAATTCTCTACATTCATCACGTCATTCAAAACTGAAAACCCTGCGCTTCTTTTGGAAAACACTGGGAGGCTAATGCCACACCCATGTATCGACCACCCAAAACTGTCCTCACAGGCGAAAATACTAACGGCTCATCTCTACATGCAGAGATCAGAACCTGCGGAGGTTAGACATCTGGGTTTGGGTATCAATGAAGGCCAATACTGGAGAGAGAGGAAGAGGATGAGGACGAGGAAGCGCGACCAGCACGGCCGAGATCCGTGCGGTCAAACAAAGGCAGAGGGGGCACAGTGACCTGAGCTACAATGAAGCATCCATCATCAAGGGCTGTCGTCAGGGCAACAGCATACTGTGCGCAGCTGTTAGCCAGAATGGTGTCAGACACGATCGTGCCAATCTCAGTCCCTACACCGCTGCCTCCATCAATACATCCCCGACGCACTACGCAGCACACCCAGTGACCAGGGCAATGGACCACAGCAGGCCAGATCTCCACCAGGCTGACCTGGAAGCATGTTCACTGACCCCCCGGCAGGCATTGGTACCTCCCCTGCCGTCATAGGTGGGTACCATGGAGGTGGAAGGTCTGTGATAGCTGACCCCACCAGCCCAGGTGACAAGATGCGCCGTGTAGCAGTGATGAGGGAGGAGAATTGGTAACCCCAGCCCAGGTTGTGCCCCTGCTGTCTGGCCAGACACGAGGAAGGATGCCCCCTCTCTTTTATCATTTAGTCCACAGAAACAAGCCTATATTTGTTCTCCTCTGTCACAGTGTATACGGCATGTGTTGTCTGTTACTGTTCATGCAGAAAAAAAAAAAAGAAAAACGATTCCCCAAGAAATTGTTTGACTTTATGGTGTAAATGGATGGAATGGTGCAAACGCAGCCTGTGTATTAGTGAAAATACGTGGACGTGTGTGCACTATGACACACTTTTACACCAGATCACTGTGCCCTGCAAACTGAAAACACACAAAACACAAACTAATAGTGTTTTGCATTTATCACGTTAGTGTGTAGTTGGCGTGTAGAAAGAGCTGGTCATTTGTACACATATTTGCGTATAAATGTAAATATTTGTGTGTAGAGTTCTGAGGCAAAATTACAATTTTGAAAAAAGCTGAAATAGTTTTGGATTAAGTGTTCGCTTTTTCACGAAGGATGTAACCGTCTGCATGTTGTGTGTGTGGCCATGGGTTTCATGTGTTAACCTTTACACAGCTTCAGATAATGTGTCTAAGCATTGGTAAAAAAACAAAAACAAACTGTAAACCAATTTATAGATCGAAATGCCAAGCGTAATGCCAAGCGTAATACCCCTTGGTAATAGTTCCCGTGAGACCTAAGAGACATGTCTTCCCTCCATCCGTGGGAACACCAGCGTAATCTGGCAGTGCCAGGTGTGTGTGTGTGTGTGTGTGTGTGTGTGTGTGTGTGTGTGTGCTTATACAGAGAAAGACCCAAACACACAGAGAGGAAGAAGTGGGTGACTTGATCCTCAGACTCCACGGAGGGAGAGCGGCTGTGATCCACAATCAGACTCCGGCATCCGTGGGGAATACGGAGGCAGTGCCCATGCATGTGGGCACACTCATTATCTCCATCTAAAGGGGTTATGGGAAATCAAAAACAGATTGATATGGTTGTGAATGGACTGAGGAGCAGTCGATGAATGAAGGAGACAGAGAGAGAGAGACAGAGAGAGAGAGAGACAGAGAGACAGAGAGACAGAGAGACAGAGAGAGAGAGAGACAGAGAGAGGGGGGGGAGAGGGAAGACAGAATACAAAAGGAGATAGGGACTTTGTATCTTGTGATAGCTACAGATTTTCCAGATGTTATCTGTCACTCAGGAGAAGACTCTGGTAGCCAGATGTTAAGAGTCAGTGGATGGACCAGTGCATGTTCTGCACCATACCAGTACACCAAAATATTTCTCTCTCTCTCTCTCTCTCTCACTCTCTCTCTCTCTCTCTCTCTCTCTCTCTCTCTCACACACACACACACACACACACACACACACACACACACACACACACACACACACACACACACACACACACGCACACATCAAGAGAGGGAAGAGTCACACATTTGTGATATCATTACACACTGTGCTCTGAACCCGGCTTGCCATGGTATCCATTCCTGTTAGATATATCTTACGGCATTTTCGTTCTCCGTGTATCTGTGTTTACACGGGGGGATAAGAGAAAGATGCTAGGTTTTTTGGGCAAAAACACAGTGCCAAATGTAGCGTCTGACATTCCTGAGTGCTGTCCTGCAGATGAAAGACAGAGAGGTCAGCCAAGGTCATGTCCCTCGCCAATAACCGAGATCTGTTGAACGCATCGAGTTTGTAGAGAAGACACTGGCTGACTGCTCTGTGTGCTTCTCTGAGCCCGACTGAGAAATTAGCACTCTCGTTCTGCAGCTGTCTGCTGATGAAGAGTTAGTTAATCATCATCATCATCTTCATCAATCCTATTCACCCCCATTGGGACATTTGGCAGACATTACTAAAAATCTGGGATATTAAAAAAAAAAAAGAAATTCACTTATTACTGATGCAATGTTGCCTTGATGCTAGAGCACACCATCACAAGTGGTGCATTAATTGCATGCAAATAAATAATGCAAAAGCTGTGTAATTAATGCAAATAACTAATGCAAAACTTGTGCAATTAATGCAAATAAATGTGCGGTTGTGCTGAGAAGGACACAGGGCTAAAGGAAAGAAGAACCAGCAGCAGTACTGCACGCAGAAAGCAACGGAGCTTCACTACAAAACTGCATGTGTATAGTAATGCCAGTTCATTAGCTCCTTCATCACTATGACTACCTACAGAACCTTTGTGGCAAGGACCAGAATCATATAAAGTTCATATATAAATATACAAATGTGGCCAACAACGCCAGCATGGAGAGGAAGCAAACGAGCAGGGATGAGGTGGGGTGGCACAGAGCACAACGCGCTTTAATTTGTGCAAAGCTACTTTGGGCTCGAGTTTGGTTTTTATTTTCAGAAACACGCTTAGAGAGTTCGCTGCTTCCCTCGTGTGCCGAAGCCGCTTCGCTTTTGTGCATTCACTTAAACGCACGTCCTGTTTCTCGCCGATAAGTTGTGTTGTTTAAAGAGCGTCCACGGCTCTTCCGCCGTTTTGTTCAACGGCGGAACTTTGCGCGGGGATTTGCTGCACAAAATTCATCAAAGAGCAGGAACTGAGTTTTCCTACTCCCCTCCCCCTCTTCTGTGCTTTCCTGATCCTTTTTTTCCGCAGATGAAAGATTTGCTGTTCAGACTCATTAAGATTAGAAGCTCTGGAGTTATTTAAGAATGCAAAGACCTCCGCGGCCTACTGAGACCTCCGCGGCCGCACAGCGGTGGAAATCTCATGGACACTCGGTCTTGGTCTAACAGGGCCACAGAGGTCCGTGTGTGGTGTCGGGGTGTCAGTGACTGAGTGACAGCTCGCCAAACGTCCACTGTTGCAGGCGCTCATTAGGAAAGATGCCCGCTAATCCCGTCGTCTGACAGCGAGAGGCACGTTACGCGGTACAGGAAGAAATAACAAGGCCGGCAGTTTCGCTACAAACATGTAGCTAGCCATGAAATCTGGGAGCCTTGCGCATCGGTAGAGATTGTGGGAGGGGGGGCGGGGGGGCTGGTCATGGGGGGGTGCTATTGTTTTGACTGACTGAGTGTTACAGTTTTGGCTAGAAGAGGTTGTGTTTTGTTTAGAAACGCGAGTTTCTTTAACAGGGCTGCCAGGGTGCTTTTGTTAGGGAGACTGCGGCCATCCGATCGGAAAGGCGGGAGGTCGGAGGCATGGAAGGGTGAGACGGAGGTCCGGCGAAGGTCTGCTGGCTGGGTGATAATTCCTCACCAGGGGAAGTGCCATTTTTCAGGCTCAGGGAAGAAGCGTTTCTCCACCTGGTTGTGCAGCGGTTTCTGGCATCATATGCATCGATTTGGCTAATAGAGGGTAATATCATGGTTGGAATTTTTCCCCTATTTTCCCCCTTTTCTTTCTGATGAAAGTAGGTATGATCTCTTGGCAAGAGCAGCAGGAGTCGTTAAACTGTGGAAAGATGTGTTTTGGTTTTGGGGAAGCAGAGGTCTTTGGCCTGAACAATAACAGCCTTTTAGATGTGGAGGGCTAAGGTTTCTCCACATGTCGGGAGGGGTGAGTGTAGATACAGTGTTTCGGCCAGAGGAAGGGGGGGCAGTAGCCGATTGGATACGAGGAGCCGGGGGTTGTGGGAGCGGTAGTCTTTGGCCTTCGGACTGCAGAGGGATTCGGGTCCCAGAGGCGTTTGAACAAGCAGGCCAGGGTCTCGGCACCTTTCCCAAACTCCTCAACTCTGAGTGTCGCAATCTGGTTCCATTTTACAGCCGGCCTTGAGATCGTATCGGAGCTCTGCTTCCTCCCTCTCCAACCACATATTTAATCCCTGCGCTTATGTCAACCTTAATTACGGGGCCTTGTACGAGGGAATAACAAGTGCGCCTTGTAGGAGAAGGAGCAGGAAAGGGGAGGTGTGGGATGAAAGAGGTAAAGGGGAGGAAAACTGAGCCGGGAAGCAATGGAAAGCTATCAGGGGCGGTGGGCTGGTGGTGTTGGGGGACTGTGGTCTTCAGGCAGTGCGCCCGACAGCGCAGACAGAGTGGAGATCTAAAACCTGCCCTCCTCTCCACCTGAAATAAAAGCGCGGTGCATTTATCACTTAAACCAAGAAATAAACGTAGTAATGGAAAAACCCATCTGCCAATATCCACTGTGAAGAGTTGCTGTTGTGAATAGTTGCCGTGGCTCTGGCGAGTCATTTATAATCTTGTCATCAGCGTTTATAATCATGTTAGGATGGGTTCGCCTCCTACCCACACATGTTGTGGTCTGTGGGGCGGAGCAGGCCTGCCGGAGACCTGGCTGTGTTCACGACGTCGGATGCAGCAAAATCATTTGCGGTTATGGTAGCTTTTCTGTAGGACATGCCAAGAATCTTCACAACATAACAATCACTGACTAACAGTAAGATTTACTCCCCTGCTCATGAGCATGTGTGTGTGTGTGTGTGAGTGTGTGTGTGTAAGTATTTACTATTCAGAAATGGAAGAACAGTTAAGAAGAATGATGTTTAGCCTAACTTCAAATACCAAAAATGCAAACTCAACCTGCCTTGCGCGGACAGCGAGGGAGGCGCTGTGAGGAACCAACTTTTGAAAGTCGAAATCAATTTTCGGAAGGTACCAAAACAACTGCTTCACAGACGCTCAGCACTGCAGCTCCCTCACGCGTTAAGTAGCGCACGCATCCGCGCGATCTTTGTACAGTGAAAACAACCTAAACGCAGTGATCTTAAACTCTTACAGAAGCAATGTAACAGAAACAGACGGGGAGGAGGGACTCTCTACAGGGACGCAACAAAGGAGACAATTAGGCTCTCACGAGGGAGAAGGGGTGGGAGAAGTGAGAGAAGCGCTCGTACGCTCCTCTGTCTTCCGTGCTGGTGTTCCCGCCAGCCTCGTGACACGGCCTGAGTCTTCCCAGAGTGGTGGGCGGAGCCTGGCGAGGAGGCGGGGCAGAGAGGCTGAGGTTCCCATGGCACAGCCGATGGGACCGGCACACCACCCAGAGGTATTTATAGAAGCGGGGCGGCGCAGAGCCAGGAGAGAGGGCACGCTTGTTTTCCCCCGGTGCTCCCGCCAAGCCTTACATGTGGCTGGTAAATATGCACGCAAAGACTGGGGGGGCGTATACCTCCACTCAGACCCACAGAGAGGGTGGGAACCAGGGGAGAGAGAGAGAGAGAGAGAGAGAGAGAGAGAGAGAGAGAGAGAGAGAGAGAGGAGAGAGAGAGGGCGAGAGAGAGAGAGAGAGAGAGAGAGAGAGAGAGAGGGGAGAGAGAGAGGGAGAGAGAGAGGGAGAGAGAGAGGGAGAGAGAGAGAGAGGGAGAGGGAGAGAGAGAGGGAGAGAGAGAGAGAGAGAGAGAGAGAGGGAGAGGGAGAGAGAGAGAGAGAGAGGGAGAGGGAGAGAGAGAGGGAGAGAGAGAGAGAGAGGGAGAGAGAGGGAGAGAGAGAGAGAGAGAGAGAGAGAGAGAGAGGGAGAGGGAGAGAGAGAGGGAGAGAGAGAGAGCTGGAGAGAGAGAGAGAGAGAGAGAGAGAGAGAGAGAGAGAGAGAGAGAGAGGCTAAACATGTAGGTTTGGGTAAAAACATGGACTATTTAGACCACCTTAGAATGAGAAAATCAACATTAAGCAGAAGGAAGGTTGAATGAGCTGGAAAATCGAAGACAAAACAACAGTATATCTTCTCCAGCCCGAGGCAGCTAAGCCAGGTGTGGGTTCTGAGCATTCCCAGTGGACCGGGCCTAGCTCCGGCCGCTAAGACAAGCCTGACCCCTGGCCCGGGTCAGACCTGGGTCAGACCTGGGTCACCTACATCCCAGCAGCAGCGCAGCCCCGAAAAGCACATTCTGTCCCCGAATCCGACGGATGTACGAGGGAGGTGAACTGGAGGGGAACGGTAAACTCTCCTCCCTCCCTCCCTCCCTCCCTCCCTCTATCTCTTTCCTTTTCTCATCCCTTGTATGGGAATTCCAGAGTGATAATATAGCTACGATGAAAACAGACACTATAAATACTGGAAGCTATGATGACTATAACAGCGCTCACACAGGCTCACATAATTACTGCAGGAAGAGGAGACCGGAGTGAGGGGTGAGGGGTGAGGGGTGAGGGGTGAGGAGTGAGGGGTGAGGGGTGAGGAGTGAGGAGTGAGGGGTGAGGAGTGAGGGGTGAGGAGTGAGGAGTGAGGAGTGAGGGAGTGTGAGAAAAGGACAGGTAGTAACTGATTCTGTCCCGGGAAGGTTTCTTTCCAG
The DNA here is from genome assembly GCF_041902795.1 of Electrophorus electricus. Taxonomy (NCBI): domain Eukaryota; kingdom Metazoa; phylum Chordata; class Actinopteri; order Gymnotiformes; family Gymnotidae; genus Electrophorus; species Electrophorus electricus. The sequence goes on along the minus strand of NC_137499.1, from coordinate 1,956,017 downwards.
CGGGGAGTGTATGTGGAATTGCGACGGCTAACTCAGGTCTGCCGGCCGCGTGCCGCTCACCCTCCATTCTCTTCTTCCTTGACTCTTTTGTTTTCTCTTCATTCCCTCGCTCCCCTGCCTACACTCTCACATCTCAGTAAGGGACATGGTGAGCTTGTCTGCTTCTCTGCTGGCCGGCTGGATGACGAAGCCTTAATCGCCTGCACCCGCTGATCCCCCCGGCAGAAGAATCAAGCAGCAGGGCCAAGCAAGTTGTCCCCCAGGAGGGAGCTGCTGTTTATACTCTTCCTGCTCTCTAGCCCCTCCCCCTTTGTAGCCCCTCCCTCTCTCCATACCCCCCCGCCCATGCTGATGTCACACCCCACCCTCTCCTTTTCCACCTTGTTGCTAGCGCGAAAGCCGCAGGACAGCAGACGCCTGTCTCGCTTTCTTTTTTCCTCTCTCTCTCTCTCTCTCTCTCTCTCTCTCGCTCTCTCTCTCCTTCTGTCTCTCCTGGCCTGGCCCTTGGCCGTTTTGCCTCAGCAGGATTCCACAGACCTGCCTTCTTCTCTTTTTTCGAGCTTGTGGGAAAATAGCAGTTCATGTTTGCTAAGAGGCGTCCCGCATTCCTCACTCCATCTCCAGCTTGCGGAGAGCCAGTGAGCGGGAGCGGGACCACTTCGCTTTAGCCAAGGAGCAAGAGAAGGCAGAAATAAGGCATTATTTTTGTTTACGGCTTCACTCTGTGTCTGATCGGTTGCCAAGACTTAATAGACTTTATAACTGGATGTCCAAGTGCAGAATGAGCCAAAATGTTTTTGTACGTTTGTCAAGTTCATTTTGTACTTTGTAAAGTTCACGTGGGTGATGAATAGAGCTTTGAGTCAGAGGGGCTAACATCTGGAAATGGCAGAGCAGCATGTGAACACATTTCAGGGTCCTCACTCACAAACGCCAAAGCCTTGTAAAGAAGAGAACTTTCACTGTTAATAACAAAGGAAGTTATTCAGATGTTTAAAGTCCAAGTGCTGGGGGAAGAATGAATTATGGACAGCTGCATCTGGTCAGCCTGACGCTCCGAGCTCTGGGGAAGTTTGATGAGACGAATACGAGGGCAAATTTGCGGGTCAGACTTGGATGACTGAGTGTTAAGGGAAAAAAGAGGAGGAGCAAAAGGAAACTTCACAGCAGGGCCACAAAAATACGCCAGTGACACCTCACGACAGTAAATCAGGAACCGTCTGAGGTCTGCCGAATGCCACACGCACTAAACTCCGTACTGAGGGCTCTACGTTCTCTCTCACACACACACGCACACACGCACGCACACACACACACACACACACACGCGCACACACACACACACACACACACACATACACACACAAACATGACTCTATGGATAAATTATGATATGCTGCTAAATTTGAGAGCTTGTGGAATCTGATCTGAGAACTGGGGGAATAATATCTGCATTTATATCTACACCGTCTACCATAACAGTGAAAAGCAACACCATTAAGAAAATAAGATGTTAGTTAATGTTAAATACATAAAGACAGTAAGCATTAGTATTACTTCGTCCATTTGGGCTTTTTTGTCTGTGACTATTTTCTGTGAGTAAAAATTACAATTCAAAAGAGGTTTTTTTTTACAAGTTCTCATATTAAAAATACAAGTCCATATTTTATCCTGCCAGTTCAGATTCTACAAATTCTCTGGTTGTGCAACATAATTCCATCCATACTTGCTACTGATCATTACAAAATGCTGCAGAAGGCAGGGCTCCCTGGCAAATGTGCAATCCCACACAATCCCACATAATCTTGCGCAGACAATTCCTGGAGCTCGTTGACCAATCTCAGGTGCTGCCATTAAGTGCTTAATTAGCATTCCGATGGCTCCCAGCCAATCAAGAGCAACTGTCTCTGTCATTCTGTCATTTTAGTCCAAATAATCCATCCCTGACACTTGGAAATGTTCACCAATATATATTGCCAATGATCTAGTAAAGAGAATGTTGAATTAATAATAAGATGATATTGAGATAATATTGTGGAAGCACACTCACACACACACACACACACACACACACACACTTGCACACCTGCAGACAGAGAAGCAGACAGCAAATATTCAAAGTTCAAGGTTATGGAGTGAAGTGACCATTACTGTATCTGTTTCAGTAATGTAATGATCTGAAAAGCTCAGAGCAATGAAGAATAATGTCTGAAACCACTGGAGTCAAGTGAGGTGAGACACCCCCCCACACACACACACACACGCACGCACACACACTTTGTGTGACGTCGGCAGAGGTGCTGTGGCTAGAACACTGTGAGCACCCGTCGTCCCAGGTGACTGAGGGCCATCACGGCGGCTAAGCGTCGCAAATTCTACGTTTTACAAGCCCTGTTCGCTCTAAATCTTTAATGAGTGCGGGTTGAGCTGGGCCAATTAGGAGTTTGGGTCTGTGGAGGCTAAAGACCAGGAGCTTGGGAGCTGGCACAGAGACCCCTGCCTGCCCACAAGATGTGAGAAGGAAGAGCAAAGATGTCAAACTAGCGACCGGGATTCTTAACAGCCCTAATGAGTGAGGTTCGCTCGAGGAGTGAGTGAGTGTGTGTGTGTGTGTGTGTGTGTGTGTGTGAGAGTGTGTGTGTGTGGGTGCTTGCATGTCAAGGGGGTCGGAAGGGGGTCTTCATACAAGTCTAGCCTAGCCCAGGGCAATATGCTAAGTCTCCCTCACCCAACTGTCTCTCTTACTCTTTACACACACACACACACACACACACACACACACACACACACACACACACACACACACACACACACAATCATTTACCCCCCGTCATCACTGCAATTGAAACAGGGGGTCCGTTGGGAGCCACATTGAGATTCAACACACAGTCATCCCCACCAGAAACATTATTTCATTACATATATTATGCATACAGCAAGAAAGAGTGAGCGGCCAGGCAGAGTGTGTGTGAATGTGTGCGTGGGTGTGGGAGAAAGCTGCTCTCTCTGTTCACGTCCAATACTTTGGCAAGCATGTGGCAAGATCAGGGTTTTTTTAAAGGCTGGAATACCAAAAAAAGAAATTAATTCAGTCCGTGAGGGACTGAGCAGTGATAGAGCCGTGCAGGACTATTACAGGACGGCCTTGAACAGCGGGACGCCACGCAGTCCTCTCATGAATAAGCAAACATTGGGTGTTGACTACATGGATATCTGAAGCCACCAGGCTGGGGAGATTTGGTGCATGTAATGAGTCTGTGCTTGTTTGTGTATGTGCAGGTCAAGGGCCTGGAAGAACACTCTGTGTTGTATGTTTGAAATGTCTTGGTAAGTGTGTGTGTGTGTGTGTGAGTGTATGTGAGTGTGTGTGTGTGTGTGTGTGTGTGTGTGTGTGTGTGTGTGTGTGTGTGTGTGTGTGTATGAGTGTGAGTGTGTGTGTGTGTGTGAGAGTGTGAGTGTGTGTGTGTGTGTGTGTGTGTGTGTGTGTGTATGAGTGTATGTGAGTGTGTATGTGTGTATGTGTGTATGTGTGTGTGTGTGTGCGTGTGTGTGTGTGTGTGTGTTCCTCCAGATGTCAGCTGAGCTGGTTCATTTGCTCATTTGTTCTGTTTTACGAAGTCTTCTTCAAAGAGCAAGCACACACACGCGCGCACACACACGCACACACACACACACACACACACACACACTGAGCCATTAAGTGGCTCAATTAGAGCACAAGACAGCTCTTGTCCGCGCCAAACTGCAATCAATTTAGAAAAGAAACCATTTCACGTTGGCCTTAGCCACCCTCTGTCTGAGCTCTGCTGTGGTGACCTTTCCTGCGCTCAGCTCTGGTTCTGGAGAGAAGGCCAGCCAGCTGATGGCCCAGTCTAATTAAATGCACTGACGTCAGGCTGTAGAAGGCTGGGTGACTTATGCCTGAACCCACGTCTGCTCTGTGTGGGTGGCGAACACAACACCCACCGGACTCAGTCATTTCCCCAGCTCAAATCTACCCTGGCCTGACTCGTCTTCTACATGCACTCTACTCCTCTTTCTACATACTCTCTACTCCTCACCACACACACACACACACACACACACACACACACACACACACACACACACACACACACACAGCCAGCCGCAGCAGTGAGAGTCAGAGGTAGATACCAGAGAGGGTAGCTCCTCCTCTCTCAGCCTGCACAGAAGGGCACCAGTCACAGACTCTCAACAAACATACTGTTCAGCTGATCACAGCCAGTTCAAGATCAGACAGATCGGCCAGACCAGGAAACAGCACAGACTGAGAGAGAGAGAGAGAGAGAGAGAGAGAGAGAGAGAGACAGAGAGAGGGTTAAACATCCTGAGCGCAGCTGTCTCTAATAAAGAAGGCGTCTGGTGGTGAGACACCTCTACAAGTTCAACTGATTCTTTTGGCCTTTAATACAGACTTGTTTGGCCGCGGTAGGAGAGCACTTGTGCCTGACCCCCAGGGCGCTCATCCCATCAGTTCTCTATCTCCTGAAAGGCCCTCTATAATAGTGACATTTTTCCACCTCGTCAATAAGTGTTGAAAGTCACCCTCTGCCTGCTACTTGACCATTTAACTTCTTCCTGAAAAGGCCCTTTCTGTCTCTGTCCCTCTACTTCACACCAAAATCAATAAAACAGGAGCAAGGAAGGAGGTCAGAATGGGAGTCACGTTAACCGCCGAGCCCAGCCGCGGCAGCACGGATGCCGGTCGCCCCGGCGTGGGGCCTGCGTTTCCACCAGTGCTCAGATCAACGTGCCGTGTAATATATGCAAAATTATAACAGTGGCTGAAATCACAGCGTGAAACAGTACACAGGGTGCCCTCCCCCCAAACAGGTCTGGAGCCCCAGGACGGACAGGGTCAGTCTGGAAACCAGGAGGTCAGATGATTGGATTTTTGATACTGTGGGTTTTGGTGTCAAGGATACAGGTTAGGTTGTCTTACTTGCAAGTGGGTGTGGCTGTTTAAAAACACATGTGTGCCTGGGCACCCACATTTACCTGAGCTAGAACAACGAAGCATTCACTGTCATCTGTTTCACCTAAATCACACATAAACACACCACACACACACACACACACACACACACACACACACACACACACACACACACACACAGCCCTTCATTTAACAGTCACAGAGAAAACTGTATGGAGACACGCTTGCATACAATCTACCTCCATTTTGTTCTCAGTTGCTAGGACTCGGCCCTCTCTCATTTACCAGCTGTGTTCACACCTCATCACTTGTGCTCGGTGATTGGCAATAATGGCGGTAGGGTGAGAACAAAATGTCTCCCAAGGAAGGGAGGAGGGGAGCGATGAACAAGCACGTGCGCACGCGTTTGAGGTCCGGAGGCCGAGCCTAAATTGATTTCCACGTAAGAAGAGGGTTCCCCGACTCCGACAGAGTAAACCCACCCCTGACGCAGTAGCGGCGCGGTTCGCTGTGGTTTTGGGCCAGAGGCAGCCAGACAGCAGTAGTCATGCTCCACTGAGAGGGGATCACAGAGGCGATGTGCGCAGATACAGAAACAGACCGGCCTACGTTAGCCCCCACTAGCCCCATGCTAGCCCCAAGATAGCTCCATACTAGCCCCCACTAGTCCCATGCTAGCCCTAGCTAGCCCACACAAGCTCTAACACTTAAAGTGATGCAGCATTTTTACGCAACGGGAGAGACCAGAGATCAAGCCATGTACACGGGCCATGGAGGACATCACGCTATGGGGGGCAGATTTGTCTGCCCAGATTACTGGACTAGGGTCACTCAGAGGGGCAGCTATTGGGGGGTGGTGGTGAAATTGGGGGGTACTCCAGGGAGAGCCACTCAAATATGAAAGTCAGAACACACAAAGATACACACGCACATACATATGCCCACGCATAGCAGGACATACATCTACAGGAAGCTAATGATTACATATGCTTGCATGGAAGACAGAATGGGTTCCCAGGGACCAGAGGGAGAGCCAGGGAAAAGGCGAGCAGGGCTGCTG
>NC_137499.1:1925000-1942500 GCF_041902795.1 Electrophorus electricus | reverse complement strand
GTGTGTGTGTGTGTGTTTAGGGGCGGGGGCTGACCTATCAAGTCCTGCCGTCAGAGAGCTTTCGGACTGAATCACAATACAGCAAATTACCTTCTGCTGACAAGAAAAAATGAGCACGGCCCCCATATGGAAAGAAAAGGCAGCAGGATTGCCAGGGAGAGGTGACACATTGATTGCTTAGTATGCACACACTCTGCCGTCTGGCCCGCACTCCTCCATATATATGTAGACGAGGATCGGACCACGGAGCAGCCACAGAGAGGATGAGAAATTGAAATGCCACGTTATATTGGGGGGCCCCCCTCTAAAGCCCGGCACTCACACACAAATAAACGCAGACACACACACACACAGACGTGCGCGCACACACACACACACACACACACAGACAGACGCGCACGCAGGAAACGCGCACGCGGGACGACGCCAGCTAAGGTCGCGGCCATACGTGTGCAGGAAGGCCATGTGTCACACACCTCTCTTTCTCTCATTCTTTTTCCCCTTTTTCTTTCTTTCTCTCCTTCTCTTGCAATCATTCTTTTCCTTTTATTGTGTTCCCCACTCTTCTGCACTCCACTGCCTCCCCCCCCCCTCTCTCATGTATGTCAGGGTTCAGATGAATCAGTGTCAACTATGTTGAGAGCATTTGCTGTCAACCCGAGTGCCCCGGGCCATGCCACTGATGGACACAAACTATAAAATATCACCCCCCTGGGGAGATATCGCTCAAGTACTGCCCCACAGCCCTGAGGTGAGGAGCCAGCACGCTCTCTCTCTCTCTCTCTCTCTCTCTCTCTCTCTCTCTCTGTCTCTACATCTGTCTTTTGACTACTTATGTGCAGACCTTGTGTGTGACTGTTCAAAGACATGGCTGGGGGTGTCAGTGAAACAAAAATGTAGCCAAATGTCAAAGGATAACCATTTCCTTTCCCTCTGCCCATACACCCTTGGAGACGGAGTGGGTATGGAGGAAACCTCTCAGAACATTCTAGAAATAACTCCCTGATGTTCCACGGAGCAGACCCGCTCCGGGGCTGCGTCAGGTTTCCCAAACTAGGAGTGCATCTCCAGCCTGGGGAGTAGTGTGTCCAGACCTGGGCCCCCACCAGAGGAGCACTGCATGAACGGCCAAGCCCCTCCCACATTGCTACACCATGACTCCGCCCACTACCGGGTTAAATAATGCAATGGCGTGCATGCAGAGGGAGACATTAATCCCAGCCTCAGACAGTACGGGCGCCCGAACCGAGAGTAGAGTGTGGAGAGAAAGAAACACAGACAGACAGAGAGATGGAAGGACAGATGAGGAAGTGGAGGAGAGAAGTCCTGCCATCTTTTGCTGATAGGTCACTGACCTGTTGACCTTTCCTCCACATTTACAAGGTCGAAAACAAGGAGCCCACGAGTGGGATTTTGCATTCGTGCATGTCTTTGTGATTCTGTGTGTGTGTGTGTGTGTGTGTGTGTGAGCGTGTGTGTGTGTGTGTGTGTGTGTGTGCAACAACTGAAGGAGGTCACGTCATTGCTTGTAATTGTAGAGTATTACAGTACACACACACGTGACCTTTAGAGCCTGTGTGAATGTAACCGACTGACCACTACAGACCATGGGGCTCTCAGAACAACTCTCTTAGATTTTCAAATCTCGCTATGGATACGAGCATCTCACACGTGCCGTAAACGTAAATGTAAATGTAGGAAAAAGAGGTGCACTCAGAAACAAACACTGTCCTAACCACAAAAACTCGCAGAAGAAGAAAGCACTTTTGCACAGAAACACTTACTGCCCAAATCCCAAATACTGACCGTTTTTGCTTGAGGATCTTGCAAACATGGTGGCAGACAGGAAGAGGTGTATGTGTATGTTTGTGTGTGCTCCAATCAGAGCTCATGTTCTTAATTACTGTTTAAAATATAGACTACCATTTTTGGTAGTCCTGGCCACTTCCAAGGAACCCAGTGTGCGCATCCAAACAAACCTGATTTGTGATAAAAACATTTGGTTTAATGAATTGATTTTATTCATTACATATATATTGAATATTTATAACCGTAAATATCTGCTATTAATGCAAAAAGAACTTAATTTTTTTTTCATTTTTATTTCAGTTTATTTTATTTCAGTTTTATTTTATTTCCAAAGTGTTGCCAGGGCTGGAGGTAACGTTAACTAGAGCAGGCGTCCAAACAGAAAAGAGGAACTGTGTTTGTTTGACTCTACATTTATGTGACCCAATAATTCCTTTTCTATAGTTCCCCAATTGCAGCCAATCCTGTCAGAAATGTCAATCCCAGCAGAAGAGCAGACAAGATGGGGGTGGTTGCCCAAGCAACAGAATTCCAGTGTGAGAAAACGCAGGCAGCCTATGAGCACTAGCAGACTAATGTTGACCCTATCTGCCGTACTGTGTGTGTGTGTAAGGGCGTTAGGGCTGACTGATGTGGGGCACTGCTGGTGTGGGTGACCTCTCTACCTGTAACCCCCAACCCCCTAACCCCCAACCCTGGCCCTGCTCTGGCCCTCGGCACATGGGCCAGTGTGGTGCTTGCTCTCGGGCCAGCGCCCAGAGACTCATCCATAATTCCTGATGAGTGTAATGCCATCTCTACCTCATAATCATGGCCTGCGGCTCCACCTCCAAGACAGCCAATGAGCCCTGCGGCCACACAGGGACCTAACGAGGTGCCGCAGAGTTTAGGATGCAGTGCAGGGCTGGGGGTGGGGGGCGGATAATAAGAGGAGAGGAACAGAGAAGAAGGGATGCTGCTGGAGCCATAAAGCGCCGAGACGCGGAGATGATAAATGCGGCCAAACACCATCCATCAAACACCATCAATCACCGCCTTCGGGCCCCGTTGTTATTAGTCATGTTTTTGATCGCGCCCTTGGAGAGACAAACGCGACGACCTAACACGTGAAAAGCCGCTCCGGGTACAGAGAGCGGAGTCCGCTCGGCCAAACCGCGCCATCGAACCCGAACCACGCCGCAAACAGACCTAATGAACGTGCGGCAACCGGAGGACCCGCCTGGCGAGCTAGCCTTGAGGGTCACATCTGAGTGCACGCCACCATGACCCGTCCCCTGTGTTTCCGGCAGGGCCACAAACGCAGAGATAAGGAAGCAGCACCGTATGTCCCCCCTCGCTTAATCCACGTGTCGGGCAATTAAGAAGCTGGTAGTTAGTGGAGGTTTTTAACTCCCTTCATCCTTATTATTGTTACAGAAATGTCAGGCTCTTATTTAACTCTGGGATGAATAATAAATAGTCTGTAATTACAGTCTTAAGCAAGCTGATGTACTGAATGGGTGTCTCTCTCTCTCTCTCTCTCTCTCTCTCTCTCTCTCTCTCTCTCTCTCACACTCTCTCACTCCCTGTGCTGCTCTCTCTAATTAGATCTTGTAATTAGCTTTTCTGGGGGATCAGGCCGGAATGGGGGGCCGGCAAAGCGTGTGTGGGCCGAAACAACTTTGCTCCGTCCCCCCCCCCTCACGCGGGGTTCATTAGCGCAAAGCTCCGGCAGGGTGGAGGCACTTCTTAGTGCTTCTGGATCCTAGACCTGCGTGATCAGCTCTAAATGACAGGGAGCACCCACATGACCGTCATGCCTAAAGGAAACATCAGACAGGCAGGTGACAGACAGACAGGTAGGTAGGTAAACAGACAGACAGGTAGGTAGTCAAGCAGACAGACAGGTAGACAGTCAGACAGACATACAGATAGGTAGTCAGACAGACTGCTTAAGTGCCTCAGGTGAAGACTGTTATGAGTGCAGCATTCACACTGCTGAGGTTTGAAATATGAATCAGGAGACACTATACAGGTTCAATACTACATGTAGCTATAGAGGAATGTGTTTCAGGCTGGTTAAAACGTTCTAATTATAGCAAGCATACAAGTATTCACCCAGTTCCAATAAACAGACACACGCTTAATGACCTCCCCCCAATCTCTCCTTCTCGCTCCCTCTATCCCTCCGTTGGCCAGGCTACACTAGACATCTCGTCCTAATCAGCAGGCTCGTTGCGCACAGATCGGTTGCCATAGTAATATGCTGCCTGGTCGACATGGCAACCGCTCTGAGGTCCACTATTAAAATGATGAGGGGGAGAGAGAGCAATAGAGAGAGAGAAAAGGGAGAGAGAGAGATTGCGCACGAGAGAGAGAGAGAGAGAGAGAGAGAGAGAGAGAGCGAGAGAGAGAGAGAGAAAGAGAGAGAGAGAGAGAGAAAGAGAGACTACTGTCCAAGGTGGTGTGCGGACTTGGAGGCATATGAAAGAAATGGAAAAGAAAAATGAATTTAAGCAGTGTGTGTGTGTGTGTGTGTGTGTGTGTGTGTGTGTGTGTGTGTGTGTGTGTGTGTGTGTGTGTGTGTTAGGGTGGGGGGATGGGGAGTTGGGGGGAGATAACAGAGAAAGAAAAACCATCCCCAAGATTGCTTACACTACCTAAACATTGTATTGCAGGATTCTGACACATGTCGCTCCAACACCATTAAGATCATGTATTATGCCTGGGACTTTACAGCCAGAACACAGATATTTATACTCTAAATACATGCACGAGAGCTCTGCTGCTGTCTAGAGGAACAGCTGCAAACTAATATCATATTTTCAGATCTCCTCAGATTATGATTAGCAATACGCATCGGACACATCTCCGATACAAAACAAAGAAACGAATATGCATAAAGTGATTTATGGAATCCTGAAATATTAGAATTATGGCTGATCATATAAGATTTTGTAGAATGGAGCTGATCTCAAAATCTGCCTGTAAATGACTTCAGAGTCCTGAGTCCCAGTGAAGGTGTAGCCCACAACAACCACCCTGTTACCTGGTGTAGCTGCATGCACGACTGCAGGGTAATGGAAGGGTTTATGTAAACATGTACGAGCCATTTCACTCAGTTTGATTGGACGGACGGGTGTGTGTGCATAAAACTGGTACTTTCACACTACAATAAGATCTCTAGCAGACTGCCCCCCCACCCACACACAGACTCATAGATATCACTAGTGCACTTTCCCTGAACTATGTGTTAATTCACTAGGGTCTCTCTCTCTCTCTCCCACTCTCTCTCTCTCTCTCTCTCTCTCTCTCTCTCTCTCTCTCTCTCTCCACCTCCCATGTCTCTCCTTCTCTCACTTCTCCACCTGCTGGGGCGACTCCACTCCTCCGCTTTGTCTCTCCCATTTCATGACTGTTCGTTTGTCTCTCCCGAATAAAAGACGCATCATTCCCGAGCCAGGTACGCACCACTCAGGGTCGGTGACGTACGCGGGCACGCTTGAGATACGGGGCTGGTTTCAGACGCCTCACCCCCCCGCCCCCATCGATCTACGCTCTGTGAGTGATGTTCCAGTGAAGTCCCTGACTGCTGCACGTCTGCCCATCACCCTGAACTTTTCCCGCACACCATTCACTGTCAATTACAGTGAGTTTGAGCAGGGTATGAAAATGCATCATCCTCATAATGAAATTACACACACACACACACACACACACACACACACACACACACACACTACAGAGAGTGGGCAGAGAGAGGAGAAGAGGTTGGCATCACACACCTTTGAAAAACTCAAGACACAAGAACAGGATCTTAGGGCAGCCAAGTGCCCTCCAACTGTGCCAACAGGTTCAAAGTTCAGACATTCTAAGGGTCAAAGTTCAAGTACTTTCACTCTTTTTTCTATGTCTCTCTCCCTTCCCCCTTCTCTCCCTCTCTTTCTCTTTCCATCTCTTTCTCTCCTGTGTCTCTCTCTCTCTCTGGACCCTGCCAGACAGCTGGAGACTTTAATTGTGAGTCTCAGATCCCGGCATGTTCCTGCCCAAAGGCCCAGACACGAACAATTACTACTGCTTAACGACTGATTAAAACCAGCAACAGCCTTGTTAAAAATGTCCAACCTCACCTCGCTTCACCCCAAACTCAGGGCCCAGTTGGCAATCCTCTGACTGGGTCAAGACTTCCCCAGCCCAGGTCTGGGATGAATTGCTTCTGGGAGATTTGTTTGGGTGTGCTGAGAAGTGTCCCACTCCTCACAGACACACTGCAAGGAAAATATTAGGGTTTAGTTAGTTAGCTAGGTTTTTGTGAATGTGTGTGGGTTTGTTTGTTTGTTTTTTTTGGTGTGTGTCTGTCTCTGTGTGTGTGTGTGTGTGTGTGTGTGTGTGTGTGTGTGTGTGTGTGTGTGTGTGTGTGTGTCTGTGCTTGTGTACAACAGGGAGTGGGACAGAGAGATACAAAAGTGCAGCAAAAATGTCAAAAGAGAGCACTGTTATGGAGAGCACTGTGACTGGGGTAGTTTCACACTTCAAACTGCACAACACACACACACACACACACACACACACACACACACACACACCCTTTCTGTTCTGGTCTGGTCATGTGTCAGACATACCAAAGAATGAGTGGTACCTTTTGTTTAAGGAGGAGACCCCATAATTGGTATTGATTTGCCTATAATGGTGAATTAGCCTCCAATTGGGTTTACCTAAATTTAAAGTCAAGTTCATTGGCTCACTTTAAGTGAGCTATTGAACCCCCCCACCAAGGTGATGAGATGGTGCAGCCCGAGCAGTAAAGCATGCTAGAGTCTCTAAGACCAGGGCCAGGAAACTACAGCCCAACCAGCAGAGTGTACACAGAGAGTACTGACGCAACACAGCAGAAGGCAAAGTTTGATTCAGTCCACTGCTAGATCTCATCTCTGATGATGATTAATTATTTCTGAAATATTCTGGTTAATCCATTATCCCCTTGTAGCCCAGAACTAGGGCAGAGGTTGCCCACGATCGAGAGCATCGCGTCGACATCAGCGCTGACGTCCTCAAAATGAAAGCACCGTTGGAGTGATATCATTCTCCTGTCGCCGAAAGCTCTGCGTCATACCCTGGCTCTGTGGGATAGGGTGGGCGTGTCTGAGGGAGAGGATGGGCGGGTCTTAGAGAGAGGATGGGCGGGTCTCAGAGAGAAGGTGGGCGGGTGTGAGGGAGAGGGTGGGCGGGTCTCAGAGAAAGTGGGCGGGTCTCAGAGAGAGGGTGTGCGGGTCTCAGAGAGAGGGTGTGTGGGTCTCAAAGAGAGGGTGGGTGTGTGTGAGGAGAGGGTGGGTGTGTGTGAGAGCGTGCGCGGGATCGTGTTTGTACAGATTCAATTAGAACGTGCAGACAATGGCAGCCCTTAATGTGCTGCCGTAATACAAAGGCTGAGTGCGGCCTATGACAGCTTTCTATTCATTAACCCTCGGAAGAATTTAATAAGCCCTCCAGCACTGCTATGCAGAGATGGGGGGGGGGGGCGCTGTGGAGATACGGATCAGGGGAGACAGAGTTTGAGAGGAGGAGACAGGGAGAGAGAGAGAGAGAGAGAGAGAGAGAGAGAGAGAATGACACAAACAGAATGAAAGGCAGAACACTCCAGGCACTGCATCATGGGTAGCTAACTTTACCTGGCCGGCCCATTCACAGGTCACATGACCACCCCACTATGCGCGACCACAAGCAATGCAGACAGCGTACTGGCTGGTGTGTTGCTCCTCACAGTGTCATAAACCCGTGTAGCATAGACAATGACAGGGACCCCTCCAGTGCCTGCGACCCGCCCCAATTAAACCCCAACCGGGCCCTAACTCTGCCTGCTCCACTCCCAATTAAATATGGGGCAATTTATCAGTCCCCCCCCCCCCCCCAGTGGCTGCCCACAGCCCACCGCCCTGAGTTGCCCCACATCACCCCATGCTACCATACCCTCCACACGCAGATATCAGTCTTCATTTAGGTCATGGCACTCAGCATTAAATGGAAATCAATGGTGTAAGTTTAGCAAATAGTTAATTACCGCTGAGCCTCTGATTGACCCAGACCACGAGTGCTGGCAGAACCACATGGTCGTTTGTCTCTTTCATCTGCCATTAAAAATGAGGAAGGAAGCGAGAGAAAAAGAGAGAGAGAGAGAGAGAGAGAGAAATGGTGTAATAGCAGGGAGGAGAAGCGCAGGATGGAGGCAGATGAGGAAGAACATGAATAAGAAAGGAGCAGCTGGTGTGGATGTGGTGGAGCTGAAACAGGTGTGCATGGTGACATTCAACAACAAACAAAGAAAACTATAAATAAATAAATAAATGTATTAATTAATTTATAAAGAAATTAATATTATTTAATAAATGTATTATATTACCTAATATACAACTAGAATGAATGAATTTCTAAAAAAAATGTTAACGGTTAAATGGTTAACAATAACTGTTGAGTCACATCAAGAGCTATTAGCATGTCTTTCACATTACTTCCTGTTTGTTAGCTATTATCATTTCACTTATTGCTAATTGTGTTTTTCTTCTGAATAACACTGAGCAGAAATCATTTATGTTTTAAAACTGAAGTGAAAATATATTTGATATAAATTTTTGGCTTGTTTTAAACTGGGGTAGTGGTGGCTATAGCCGCCGTAATGACACAGCAGTTATTAAATGAAAAATGAAGATATAAGATATTAACATATTGCTCAAAGCCCTGTTGTATCCATATGTATCCATAATTTAAAAAACCTAAAAAAAACATGAAACATTCAGAGGTCTCCTCCAAGCCAAAAGCTTCCTAAGGGCACTGGAATCAGAGAACCCAAGAGGACACATTTCTCTCTACCCAGACCCAAAATGAGCTAGTGGTACTGAACTCTGGCCACGCCCCTTTCAGGACTGACCCCCACACACACAGCTAAGCCCCGACCCACCTGACCCCCTGACCCCTGAAAAAAGACAAGAAAAGCCTCACAATTCTAAAATGTCCTTGAGTTTTGGTTGATTGCTGAGTGCAGGCCAAGCAGCAACAAAGTGATGAGGACCTAGAACATAACAAAAAAACAAAGAAAGAACAAACACACAAATCTGGAAACCAGAAAATGTGTATGATGGGCAATGTGTTTGTGCGTCTATGTGTGTTTGTTTGTGCATCTATGTGTGTGTGAGTGTGTGTGTTGGGGGGAGGACCTGTGATCTGCAATTACTCTCTGTCCCCTCCCTCGCCTTGTCTGAGCTCTCCAGCTCTGGTGTGATTTCTGACAGAGGAGGTTATTAGTTTTATTGGAGGAAATAGGTGCTGGGATTGTGGAATGGCGCAGTAATGTGTAGGGGCCTGTGGGGGCCCCGGTGACCTTCTCCTCTCCTGAGACCCATCAAGGCCGACTCAGAGCGAGACATCACGCCACCCGCCATCTTCCTCCCACCCACTGACACTCCTGCCCGACCTCCAGGGTCAACAATCCTCTCTCTGGCCTTGAACCTGTCGACCCGCCCCCGTCTCCGCCCGCGCGCCTCCTCTGACACGTGCATGCCAGCCGAGACACCTTTTGGCTTTGACATTTTCAGCAAGAGTCCGGCCTCTCATTATGCGCCAGCCACACAGTAGCACTAATCAATACGTTTGAGTTCGTTAATTAGCTCTCATTTGGGTGTTCTAAGGGTGGTATCCACGTTTCTCATCACAAGTTCAAAGGCTGAATGCAGAAATTGTGAAGTCCAACTTAGGAGGAGTTGTGTTGGGAGTGCATGTGTTTAAAAAGGGGTTCTTTTCTTTCTCGTTTGTTCCAGCCAGCCTGGCTGTAGCATGTTTGCTTTGGGCCCTTGTGCGTGTGCATGCATGTGTGTGTGTGTGTGTGATAGAGACTGTGCAGTGAAGTAGCAGGCCATATTTGCTTTGGTGCGGGTGGGAAGGCTTGTGTGTGTTCTGCAGTGTGTGACATGAGTTTTGCATGTGTAAGCTATGAGCTGTCTGTGTGAGTGTGTGTGTGTGTGTGTGTGTGTGTGTGTGTGTGTATAAAGTGAGGGGAACGGTCTACTTGCAGTGTGAGAATCAGGTACAGGCTCCATGTGGCAGCCATCTTCTCTGACCAGATTAAATATGAAAGACAACAGAGAGCTCTAACCGTAGTGTGTGTGTGCGTGTGTGTGTGTGCGTGTGTGTGTGTGTGTGTGTGTGTGTGTGTTATCCATCCTTACCACGGCTTTGCTAATCAGTATTCTAGGCAGGTGGACTCTGTTTCACTAATGGAGCACCTGATGGGAGTCTGATGTTGGCCACAAAGCCAAACACACACACACACACACACACACACACACACACACACACACACACACACAAACTTACACCACAAACTTGCAAACACTTTATCAAAATACTTATTTTAAAATGTCTTATACAGGCAATATGTATCAAGCAATGCTAATTTACCAACAGTAAAATGAGCTAATAGATAATATTAGACATTTTTCTTAGCACCTTGGGATACAGTCTGATCAATGTAGTCATCTCACAGAGTTATTGAGTAAGCAGTTATGCTTCAGGGCAGGTTCTCTCCTCGCCTCTCCTCTGAAGTTACTCCAGTGTTATTTTAACGTTCCCTAACTGCCTCCTCAATAAGCACTCTCAGCTGAGCACTGCCTCTCTTTGCTGACACACAGGAAGTGCAGCGTCCGTGTCGTCAAACCAACATGCATTTAGACGAGGGAAACGCCATCTGGCTACACACCTAACCAAAAGCTGTAATTATTTACAAAGATGTGATTTTATAAAAATAAATAGTCATGTACTGTTGTGCTGGCCCTGGTAGTAGACTGACTGTGTGTGTCTCTGTGTGTCTCTGTCTCCGTGTCTCTGTGTCTCCGGGCCCCTGGTCGGGTATGCACAGTGGTGGGGTTGTGTTCAGTCCTTTGAATCTCTTGCCTGCAGCCAGGTCTCCCGAGGGCCACGAAGGAAATTTGCAGGAACAACTGGAAGAGGCCTGTGTTTATTCAGCTCTCTTTAATGAGGAGAGAGAGAGATTATCGCCCACCAAATCTCTCCCTCTCGCCAAAAGAGAGAGAGAGAGAGAGAGAGACCAGGGAAGAAAAAAGAACATGAAGAACAAACTAAAAAAGAGAAGATGCCTGCTCCAGATGTTGCTCTACCTCTGACAATTCTAACAGACCATAGTAGGGAGGAGAGAGAGAGAGAGATAAAGAGAGAGAGGGAGAGAGAGAGAGAGGGAGAGAGAGAGATGGGCTTGGGCATGCAAAGGCCTGTAGGAGTTCAGCCCCTCCCCCTTCTACAGGCATGACCCCGCCCACCCCGATGTCAGCTAGCTCAGCTCCACTCAGCCTTTCAGCCATATTTGTGCTGCCTTCAGGGGCAAAGGGAGGCTGATTCCTGACTCAGTAATCCCAGCGTTAACGTGTTTTACACACGGTTTTATTATAATTCCATATGAAGCAGCAGAAGGGGTCCAGGGCGCGACAGCGGGACGAGTCAGGCCTCTCGTGCCCACACACGGACGGCCACAGGGTCGAAACCTGTGTTTACGAGGTCATGGGAGTACGCTGTGGTGTAGCGGAGCTCTACCTGTGGAGTATGGGAGCTAACCCCCCACCCCCACCCCCCTCTAGGGTTTAGCAGGTCACGTCTCAGAGCCGACCAGATCGAAAGACGCTTGTTGTCTATTGTCTGCATGTTGAGGAGGGGATTAACGGCCCAGCCACCTCGGCTTGCAGTGGGTCAGAGGTCAGGCCCTGTGGCCCTGTGACACGCAGCTTACATGCTGGGTAGCGCCCATCACCCGAGGCCCAGGCCCGGGGCGGTGAAGTGGGTTGGGCCGTAGTAGCTCAAGGCGCCAAAAAGACAGAGCCTTCTTAATCCGTGCCGCCACGCCGACCTCAGGCTCGCGGGCTGACCTATGCCCTTTCACCTTCAGCCAATGATGCTGGGTTCAAGTCTAGGCCAGGTGGGAGGGGGTGTGAGCAGCACAGACATGTGTATGTTTGCATATGTGTGTGTGTGAGTGTGTGTGTGTGTGTGTGTGTGTGTGTGTGTGTGTGTGTGTGTGTGTGTGTGTGTGTGTGTGTGTGTGTGCAGGACCAGCCATATGGCTTCAGAACAAAGCTGAGCATCAATGACTATTAATGAAAAGAACGCCCGCATGCAAACACACGCGTGTCACAAAGAATAAAAAAGATTTGCATACATTGTTTGTATTACTGCGGTGGAGACAGCAAAGCGATCTGTGTGTGTGTGTGTGTTTCCAGAACCATGCTGGAAACACATGTCTCCCTCTCCATCCGGCTCCTTTGAGAGAGTGGCCCTGTTGGTTTACAAGTGTACCACTTCAGATCTATAAAACTCCACTCAAGTGGATTAATGAACTGAAAGGCCAGAAAGACCCACTTCACTGGTGTTGATTAGTAAAGGCACATAATGTAGATATCTAATTATGCCAGATTACTTCAACATCTGTGAGTTACATTAAGGGTCTCCAAAATGCTTATAAAAGAAAGCCTTATATTTATATGATAATTACTTGTGCATATTAAAACCAGTGGGACATGAATCTAAAGTATTATAAGGCAGCACTGTTTGGAAGTTCCTGTGCTTTTAAAACAGCCATAAAGTCTTATTTAGCCTCCATGAGATCAGGGGCACTTTACGCACCTGTCATTTACAAACAAGGCTACGGTTACGCACTCCTGTTCCTCAAAGGACCCCTCCAGACGACGAACAAGCCGCCTGCCAACCTGCGTCTACGCACAGACCAGGGGATGGCAGAGAAGACTTCCACCTCCCAGAAACCAGAAGAACGAGTGCAGCTCGGAACAAAAGAGCCATGAGGGCAAGCACATGGGACCAGCACGGACCCGTGGGGGCCACAGAAGAGACGTCGAGAAGTCCACAGGCATACTGACCACGGGAGGTTATATCAGACTGTGTGGCTGTGTCCAATGCGGACAGAGGCTCAGAGAGGGAGCTATGGAGACGGTGGGACATCAAACCTGACTCAGCACCTTCTAATCTGCATGACTATCCAGAAAGTCCTCTTGAAAAATTCTCAGTTTTGCATGAAAATTATTCATTAACACAACCACCATTTGCCTTGGGTAACATAACATGCTAATTCATATAAATCCATCCAGCATATAAATATTACATTTAAATTTTATATTTGAAAAACATTCAGCAGGCAGGAAGATGTTTATATATGATTATATATTATATATGACACGACAGGAACAAAATAAACAAAAAAATGTTTGCTTGCTGAATCATACTTCAGGTTGCTCGTGTAAGCTGAACAGATCGGACCGTAAATGTTCCTGGTCTGATTCTTCCCCATCCCCGGCTGTGACATTTTGTCATGCGATGACACCCCATTTTCTACCCATAATTCACAGCCAGTGACAGTGGCCAGGAATAGCATATTGCAGACGGCTCCAGTGTGCGAGATCAATACTGCAATGAGCACTTCCAGATCTACTGCCAAGGTCCAAATCGGCCCAGTTCTCACTATCCCACTCGGATAATTCACTCCACTAGCCAAACGCACAGGACAATACGCGGCCGAGCGCGAGAGCAGAACTGGCTGAGAGGCGGGGAAAAAAAAACGTACGAAAGTTCTGAACGCCTCCTTTCAGACTTCACTCTTGCCAAGGACGAAAAACCTCCATTTTGGTGTTTTTTTGTTTTTTTTTCCCTTTAATGCACACTCACACACTCACCGGCCGGCGCCAAAGAACCGCCTCCCTCGTCCTCTGCTCCCGAACGGACCTGAAGGACACAAAAACAATCACAGAGCCTTCAGTCAAACGCTCGCACTGTTTCTGCCTCATCCACCTCGGTCAGCGTGGTCAAAGCAAGCTGCCAGCCCTTTAAACGACCACGGGCGGGCCGGCGGCCATCTCGTTCTCAGGTCTCCGCTGGCCCTAGTCACACCTACACACAGCGTACAGACTGGCCCGGGAAATCAGCCGTCCGACACACATGCCAGAGGACCACATTCCAGCTGCACATCCCTGGCAATGAACAGTGTAAGCACTCACACATAAACAAGCCACACACACACACACACATTGCATACAATACCAAGATACCCTCTTCACCGAACTATTCACACCCTCAGCAGCTGTGGACAGTGTAACCACTGACCAATAGTGAAACTTCCATGGCTTCCTCTTTTAATTCTCTGATAAGTACAGAACTGATGCACCTGATAGATTAGGTGACATTAGACACTGCAGTGACATTTAAAGCTGATTATGTGCAAAGCCTGATGCATTTTATTTCACAGCTGAGAGATGAAAGCTTATATATAAACGATATTGAGAGCATATTGAATTGGCAACCTTTAAGACCATAAAGCGTATTGACCGCATAGATGCAATTACGCAGGCTTGGTCAAAAGTGACTGGCTTCAGGACCAACAGTAAGAGGCATTAATTAGGTATCGGCATTCTGATTCTGCCACTGAACTGGCGAACAGTTTATCATCACATCTCTGAGCCAAAAGACTGCTGTTACACTCTTACAGTGACACACACACACACACACACACGCACACACACACACACACACACACACACTTACTTATACTTCCTTTCATAAGAGTACATGTTTTTTTTTTTTTTTTAGCAGGTCTGGGGTTTCAAGATAATTACTGGTGTCGTTTATTAACACACACTCTCTCTCTCTCTCTCTCTCTCTCTCGGACAGATTTATAGTGCCCTGAGGAGGCAACAGTAAGGACCCCTGCGTCCCTCGGCACCTCGGTACCTCTCACGTCTCTCCTGCAGAGTGAGATATAGTGTTGTATTGATCTCCATGCCACTTCATTTCCCAATAACTATTCCAGCACATTCTCCTGACCGTGCTTGCCCTCTGATGTATGCTGCCCTGCTATTTGCATTAGCAGTAAGTGTTTTTCTATACTGGTGCAGAAAGGGTTTCCAAGACCCACCACAACACACGTGCTCTCCCAGGATTCTGTGGGTACACACCTCAGAGCACACACACTTCTTCCCGTCTCGATCTCTCTCTCTCTCTCTCTCTCTCTCTCTCTCTCTCTCTTTCTCTCTCTCTCTCTCAAACACAAAGAAGCCCTGAAATGCACAAGCACTGAAACATTCCAGCTCCCGAGGATTTGCGATATATGAGAAATGTATGAGAAATATGTCTCCAGAAATATGAGTGTAATGTGAGGTATTCACGCGTGTTCGTTTTCTCTAATTTCGTACATGAAGGCCGTGCATGCGATCGTCTCCGTGTAGGATAATGAGGCAGAACCTCTCACTGTGAGACTATTCTGATATACAAATTCTTCTTTCTACCACCGCACCCTTCACAGCCAGCAAACGGCTCCGGCTACAATAACCCGGACAGACGGTGAAGGTACAGTAACCGTGTACTGTGAGCAAACTGGAAGCTGACTAACAAAAGCTTTCCATATTGGCTCTCTGTTTACGAGGAGATTGGTGGCTCTGCTGGCATGCGAGCCACACTCCAGCTCCCAGTGTCTGGCTGGTGCAGGCCCACCGCCCACTGACTGGGAATGGTGTGTTCAGGTGGGGGGGTGGGGTCAGGGTAGGAGGGGGGTGGAGCTAAGGGGAACATACAGGCACGTGCTCTTACTGAAATTCCCACACGGAGCATATGGAAGCTGTGGGATTGGGGCATGTTTGGCCAATGCCAGACCCCCCCCTACCCCACACCCCTCCCCCCTCTCATGCCCATGCTAAACAAAAGCCCCAAGCAGCACTAATTACCCACTTGGCTGTTTTACATACGACGGGTGTCGATCTTGGCGGCAGCATGCAAATCGGCGCTGCCCCTCCCCCGCTCCGCTGGCACCGCCAGTCCCTTAATCTGGGGGCGGGGCGAGCGCATGACACGGGCAGGGCCGGCTGCCAAGTCGCGCGGGGTTCCTGAGTGCCGATACGAGCAGGAAGACACTTGTGGCTCCACCGCCAGCCTGTTACACCAGCTGCGCACGCGCACACACACGCACACACACACACACACGCACGCACGCACGCACACACACACAGACAGACTGGTGCTGCCACTTTAACGGCAGCAGGGGAGAAGAGGCACGTGGCGAACCGGCCCAGCCTCACCCTGCCAGCACACATTCACTTCATTCATGAAGAGAGCCCATTCATATGCATGACCTAGGCTAATTTTATGCTAATGTGACAGGAGGGGGTGGGAGGAGAAGGGGGTGACTGTGTGTTTGTGTTGAATACCTAATTGTGTGTGTGTGTGTGTGTGTGTGTGTGTGTGTGATTTATGCATGCTGAGGAAAGGATGGTGCTAAACTATTTCATGAGAGCAGATTCTTTATTAGAACACTGTTAAAATGATAAAAACACATTGAGAATGACCCTGGCATCTTTACAGATAAAAGATTAAGGGCAATTATGAGGTTTTGTGGCAGAGAGATATATTTCCACCTTTACAGTCTGTGAGAAAATTAAATTCTTGGACAATTAAAATTCAGTAGATTGATGCAAAATGCATTTTCATTTTTTAATGAAACTATACATGCAGCCGACCCAAGGCAGATACGTACTTTTACTGAAATATATCGATACACCTTCCTCAAGGCCACTATGGGTCAAAGCAAATTTACACGCTTTTACACGAATAACAATATCGCCACCTAATTCAAGTTGAGATTTACAGCGCGCAAGTCTGCAGTGGGGTGGTAAGGTGCTGAAATGCCGAGCCTTCTGTACTGTGTGTGTGTGTGTGTGTCAGTAACACGGACATGTCCCCCCTAGCTGTAAGAGTCACCGCGTTCAGGCCACTCCCACCGCGGCGCGTTTTAATACCTCCCGTTCTGCCGCCGTTTCAACCCCACTTGCGCCCGATGATTTAGAGGCAGCAACAAACCTGTCCCATTCTCAGACGGACATTATTGATAGACTGTCACGTCGGACTGTAGCTAACTGCTAATGGTTATTTTATAGTGCATATGTCAAAGCTGGTGGGATGTGGAGGGGGGGGGGGTGACTCTTTTTTCCTATTCTATATCTTTCGCCGCTTGATAGCAGCTACTTCGCCTTAGTGCTTGATGCTAATAGTCGGCCTCTCTAAGAAACCGTGCTATTAAAATCACGCTTGATGTTAAAATGTGCCGACCATTCAGAAAAAAATGCCACTGTCAAAGCCGCCTGCGCGTATTGTAGAGTTTTGCATGCTGTAATGTAATATTATTTCCATTAGCGCTCTCAGAAGCTCACGCGCTTACGCGGCTCATCTTCCCCCCAAAGCGCGCGCTAGTCTCGTGTTTTGATAAACATTCCTCTCACGTCATATTAAACGTGATGTCAGAACTGGAGAATATGAGCTCAGAGGTCTCGGGCTATATTCCAGGGTGCTTAATGGCGTGTTAACTCCGGGGTTAAGATTTGCATACAGGCTGATCTGTTTAGGGCAGGGGCTCGTGGGTCCAGAGGAAACCTGAACTCGCTCCCTGAACATGCGCACGCCGCCCACAGCCTCCTGCCGCTCTCCTGCCACAGAGTAGACAAAGGACGAATGAACAAAGCCTCTGCTCGGCACGCGTGCATGTCTACGAGAGAGAGTGTGTGTGTGTGCGTGTGTGTGTGTGTGTCCACGTGGCACAGGGAGTTGAGTGGGGGCTACACTCCCACTTGTGCTCCGATCTTAGAGGACCCCAATTTGCGGAGCATTA
>NC_137499.1:1907500-1922500 GCF_041902795.1 Electrophorus electricus | reverse complement strand
TTTGCAAAATTATATTTTGTATAGTCATGGCAGTGAAGCCATCCTTACTTGACTTGCGTGTTCACCGTGTGAATACACCACCTTTAGCTTACCAAGTTAATACACCACCTTTAGCTTACCAAGTTAATTTCCTCTTCAAAGCTTTTGCAATGCAAATATGAACAATTGTCATGTCAATAACACACCATTGAATTGAACTGGGAAAGAGTGAGAGAGTGAAAGAGTGTGAGACAGAGAGGGTGAGAGAGGGTGTGAGAGACAGAGACAGAGAGGGTGAAAGCGTGAGAGTGTGAAAGAGAGTGAGAGAGAGAGTTAGAGAGGGAGTGAGAGAGAGAGTTAGAGAGGGAGTGAGAGAGTGAGAGAGTGAGAGAGAGAGTTAGAGAGAGAGTGAGAGAGAGTGAGAATCCTTGCCTTCACATCATTCCAGTCTCCTAAAAACTATGACAATCATTTTCAATCTTGCTCAGCTGTGCTGTGCTGCTTGGTGGTGTGGGACTGAAGGGGAAAGTTATAGGCATTGTTCTGTTTGATGAAACTGTGTGGTGTTTGCTCGCTGTCTGCAGGGACCGTCTTGAAAACAAGCTATCTGAAAACTCCCCCTGCTGAGCGAAATGTTAAATAAACAAAGGCGCGGATAAACAAAATCTCCCCATTTTAATGTCACTGAGAAGAAAGCCCACGCTTTAATGCTACGGTTTCAGCTGGAAATCATGGCAGCACGTGAGCAATTTTTCTATAAACTTTACCCATCTCCGTATTGGGGATTACAATTGCTTCATGTAATTATTGTGGGTATGAAAAAATAAGTTGGGTTAAAGGACAAGGCTAAAAATGAAAAGGTGGAAAAATCTGATGGGAAATGCTGTAGAGTAGGAGGCTCATGCCGTGGTGCGGCTAGGGGAGCAGGCCCAGGAACGATCCGTCACCCTGCAGGGTTAACCTATGCAGTCAAGGAGAGGTCCATGCTCAGAAACGGACTGTACAATGTTCGCTTCCAAATACGCAGGCACTGGACTCGAACCTGGCCAAAGCTACAAAGAATGAAAGGGATTTTTGATGTTCAAACCCACAAAGGTCACCCATGAGGTATCCATGGTGGAAATTTAAACACAAAGAGAGTTCAAAATAAATAAGTAAAAAATTTATCACCAGCTACTTTCATGAAGCCATTTGGTGCCCATCTGTCAGGGAAGGAAGGAAGGAAGGAAGGAAGGAAGGAAGGAAGGAAGGAGAGAGAGAGAGAGAGAGAGAGAGAGAGAGAGAGAGAGAGAGAGAGAGAGAGAGAGAGAGAGAGAGAGAGAGAGAGAGAGAGAGAGAGAGAGAGAGAGAGAGAGAGAGACCAACCATAGAAGATGCCAGTTTCTCCTCTGGACACACTGGACACACTATGCAACAGATATGTGAATGAGCAGAGTTGGATTCTGTAGGGTTCAGTGGGGTTTAGTGGGGTTCTGTGGGGTTCTGTGGGGATCAGTTTGGTTCTGTTTGGTTTCCAGCACACTGGACTTGGAATGTAACATTTAATATGAGATTAAAGTGTAGAATGTCAGCTTTAATTTAATGAGGTATTCATTTGTATTTTGTATTAAATAAGAATCATACCACCTTAAATTCTCACTCTCACCCTCAGTTCAGTAAGCTTTATTGGCATGACCATATACAATAACAGTATTGCCAAAGCAGCATTATAACATGAACATGACACAACATTACAACTTTTGCAATTATGGAAATTAAGAGTTAGAGAAGCTGTGATTGGTCTGAAATATTAATAAAGGGAGAAAGTGAAAAGAAAAGAAAAGAAAAAATAATATTGGAAAATAATAAATAGCTAATAATAATAAATAGTGAGGTTACTGTTTATAGTGTGTGTGTGTGTGTGTGTGTGTATGCTTGGGTGGGTTACTCACTGCTCCTCATCTTATGGCATCTCTCTCTCTCTCTCTCTCTCTCTCTCTCTCTCTCTCTTTCAATAAGTAATTGTATTATATATGCTTAGATCAATAAGACCTAAACCATTTTATTAAGTTAAAAAAAAATTCTCTCTCTATAAAATTATTACCAGACTAATAGACACATTTTGAAATGAGACTGCTTTGATTAAGCACCCGAGTTGCACAAACCTTTTTGTCACCAATCGGCCACAGTCCCGAGCAGACAGCAGTCAGCTTGCAGCAGCTGACGGTGTCCGGAGACACACAGCAGGGTCTCCACGGTTACACCGATCCAGCCAGTCTGGGACATTCCTCTCCTTTCACTTCCTAGTGACCCGAAGGCTCTTATGACCCAGGGGCTGAGGGGCAGTTGAGAGGAGCTTTCAATCAGCCCATAATTAATCATTCATGTTACTGCTTCACTGTGTTTGCTCATGTATCCTTTGTTTTATATTTAATGTTTTATTCTATTTTATTGTAATAGACTATCTGTAATGTACTTTGTAAACCTTGTTCAAAAGTGTGCTATTAATAAAGCAGATAATAATAATAATAATAATAATAATAATAATAATAATGTGTGGGGGGTGTGATCAGGAGGTGATCAGGAGGTGATCAGGAGGTGACTGGGGGGAGAGCCGAAGCCCACCAGCAGTTTCTCCTTCATCTCTCCACAGTTCCCTCTGATTTTCACTCCACCATCTGCGCCGCAACTGTCTCTGACCTTTAACCTCCACAGGCCTTTTAAATGTCTGTTTTAGGAAATGTCACGTGACCAGCTTACAGCTGGTTTAAATCACCTGATCACATGACCAGCTGGTTTAATTCACGTGATCACATGTCTCTCGTTTTTTTCTTTATTCTGTGGTTATTCACTACTGTGGTCCTCCGCGATCTGCTAGTTTGATCACAGCTTGGCTAAGGGTTAAGCTGTGGACTCTGACATGTCTTCGTATTACAGACGAGCACCACACACTCGGGGATGTTCCGTGATTGCTCTTTGGTTGACCCAATCAAGCTGCTATTTCGTAATTTTACATCAAAGCCTTTGTTTCACTTTAAATCCAGAATCCAATGCAACAGAAATGGTCTCTGTCCAATTACAGATGACCTGTACAATTACTAGAGTGTGTTCGGGGTAACCTGTTGAGCACACCGTGCAGACGGGGTCCAGGCTCCTGGGCGGGGCGGCTGGGTGGAGGTGGGTGGTGAGAGGCCCCACGCGGGGGCAGTCATATAAATTGGCTGCCGTGACCGTGGCAACTTCCAGAAACAGTTTAATTCCCCAGCTCCAGCCATCCCCAGCTGATCTACCCCTGCAAGGTCATTAAACCCGCCCCAGAAGGTCACATGATTAATGAGTGACAGAGCCCCTGCGCAGTAACGTATATGAGTGTATCTCACACTCATTAGATGGCTGGGGGGGAGAGAATGTCCAGGAACAGCCTGGCGGTCACAAAGGACCCCAAGAGTCTCATCACACCAAGCAGGAACACAGGAGCTGCCACAAGACACACCACACACACACACACACACAGACATACATGTGCACACAAAGAGGAAAACATATTTCACTGTGGGATCCAGCATAGAAATGCCCCATTGTTTCTATGCGTGACCGGCCTAAACAAAGCAAATATCCATCCAAGGGGGCAAGAGACTGACTTTTGTGCCTTTTGGCTCGACTGAGACTGTGTGTTACATATGAGAGAGAGAGAGAGAGAGAGAGAGAGAGAGAGAGAGAGGGTGTGTGTGTGTGTGTTGCAGGTTTGAGAACACTATAGCTATCAGTGCTGATAACCGCCCCACACTACTAAGGGTAATCGGGGAGAGTAAGTGTAGGAGAGGAGTGTTGAGGAAGAACAAAACCAGGACATTATAGATGCTCAGATCTCACAGCCTAATTGATGCCCACTGTGTCATTTCACAGAACGCACTCAGAAACACGTATTATCCTCGACCAGCCACTAGTCAATAACACTCAGATCCGCCTTGATATAATTCAAGATTAAATCATTATTGACTTCAGCAACTGACCAAAGGGTCAGAAGCAGCCAAAAATATGTAAATATGCTCTCTTCTGCACACGATTATGCTTAATAACGGAGAGAGATGGTTTTGTTGTTGATGGGAAAGAAGCCATTAGGCAAAACATGGGGGGAAAAAGTCTAAACAATATTAATAATCAGAACAGTTTTGTTGTTGAAGATGAAGAACTGTGTTTCAAAATGGAGTTGTGACGCACGCTCCGGGGAGAGGGGGACGCGCTGCAAATCCTTATTTCACACTTATTTAGGACGGAGGTACAAGGCTGAAGTAAAGGAAGAATCACACGGCCCGGGCTTGTGGCGAGGGAGGGGTTACGCTTCCCAAACACCCCTGCCGACGGCAGGACTCCCAAATCAGGAAGTGAGGACATGGAATCACGTCTTTCTCGCTGGCCGTGAAAATCCTCACGCTCCCTCCATTTCGCCTCAGCTTTAGTGCGAAACAAACAGGAGTGTTTGCCTCTCAATATCACATCACTACCTCTCATAGTGCACTCCACAGCACCTCTGGTGTACACCAGCATATGAGACGCAGCAAAATAACAACACCAATCACCACTAATGTTTCAACGCCAGTGTGTGTGTGTGTGTGTGTGTGTGTGTGTGTGTGTGTGTGTGTGTGTATATATATATATTATATATATATAGGGACAGCTGCCATATTTATTACTTCATATTCATAATCATTCATACACATCTAACCCCAACACTCTCCTTTTCTCTCTCTCTCTCTCTCTCTCTCTCTCTCTCTCTCTCTCTCTCTCTCTCTCTCTCTCTCTCTCTCTCTCTCTCCCTCCCTCCCTCCCTCCCTGAAATGCCAGGTCTTCTGAATGTCTCTTGACCGTGCAGTAGAGCAATGCTCCCCTAAGTTAACAGTGCACCTGACACAAGCCTCAGTCAGCATCAAACAGGAAGCTGGAAATGCCGCTAGAGCATGTATACACACACACACACACACACACACACACACACACACACACACACACACACACACACACACACACACACACACATACGTAGACACACCCACACACACACACCCACACACACACACACACACACACACAGAGAGAGAGACACACACAGACACAGACCACACACACACACAGACACCCATATATATATATATATATATAAAATCAAATAATATCTAATAACCTCTTTCCTAAAATAATATAATAACCTCTTGCCTAAAATAATACACACTAAGTCTTGGCAAGTGACACTAAACCACCTCAGCATTCTGTCTGTGTTGGAGATTGTATACCCACACGCACTCGCACGCGCACACACACACACACACATACACACACACACGCGTAAATATGTTTCTTTTACATATTCAATTTACTTGTTTTTTTTCCTTAAATTTCACTCCTATTATATAAGAAAATCTAACATGAGAGGGTAACTACTGGGTTAGTTGCAAATAATAAAAATTGTACCTTTCTTTTGAAAGATGGTGCAATATGAAATATGAAAACATACTGCAGTACACGGTAAATAAGAAATACCAATACATTCCAAGTCTGGTGATAAACTCAGGAAAAATATGTTATACATTTTCAAATATACATTTGAAATTCATATACAATAGAGCTGCGTTAGAGCAAGATGCAGGGCAATACTGTAACTACCACGTCTCTCCCGTCAGACTGAATTTCATCAGTCCTGCAATTACAAGCAAATGCCACACCAAAGATGCAATGACACATTGATATGGTTTATTTTCATGTCTTTCCTGGCCTTTTAGAGCAAGGACGGACGTGTACACACATACACACACGCGCGTCAGGCCATAAACACACGTGTGTGTATGTGTGCGTGTGTGTGTGTGTGTGTGTGTGGGTGTGTCTACGTATGTGTGTGTGTGTCTCTGCACGCAGAGAGGCAGGAGAGGCAGTACAGAGTGCAGGCCAAGCTGAGAGAGAAACAGACCAGAGGCCATTTCACGCTCCTAGTGGCCAGTGAATTGAAATGACTGCAGCGTGGCATGATGTGAAGGTCAGGAGTCACTGGATGATATTCCAACAGTAGAGGCAGGAGAGGGGATGACAGCGTAGAGGAATAAACAGGCTGCCTCTCTCTCTCTCTCTCTCTCTCTCTCTTCTCTCTCTCTCTCTCTCTCTCTCTCTCTCTCCCCCCCCTCTCTCTCCCTCCCCCCTCTCTCTCTCTCTCACTCACTCTTTCTCTCTCTCTCTCTCTCTCTCTCTCTCTCCCCCCCCCTCTCTCTCCCTCCCTCTCTCTCTCCCTCCCTCTCTCTCTCTCTCTCTCTCACTCACTCACTCTTTCTCTCTCTCTCCCCCCCCCCTCTCTCTCTCTCTTGGTAGAGCTCCACACACATCACATCCTCTACACACACACAGATGTAGCATGCAAAGAAACTCTCCTTCCTGGTGAATTACCTCCCCACACTGGTTACTGCCACTTGTCCAAAAAAAGGAAGGGGGGGGAGAGAGAAAAAGAATGAGAGGAAAGAGTGAGAGAGAGAGAGTGAGTGAGTGAGAGAGTGAGTGAGTGAGTGAGAGAGAGAGAAATTGAGCAAGATAAATAGAAAAAGGGAGAAAGAGGGTGAGAAGAGAGAGAAAGAGAGAGAAAGAGGGGGAGAGAAAAGAGAGAGAGAGAAAGAAAGAGAGGGAGGGTAAGAGAAGAAAGAGAGAGAAAGAGAAAGAGAGAGAGAGAGAGAGAGAGAGAGAGAGAGAGAGAGAGCATGTTTTACACAAACAATAACAGTTCTCTCAGGCGGAGCAGCCCATTCGGAAAGCAAGATTTAATAAAAACAGCGAGATTGAATTATCATATTTTAACTGGATGTGTTTTCAGTTAGAATGTATGATTCTGGGCTACAAATGATCAAATGCTTTTCCATGGTGGAGCAAGTCTCTCTCTCTCTCTTTCTCTCTCTCTCTCTCTCTCTCTCTCTCTCTCTCTCTCTTTCTCTCTAAACAAATGCAGAAAACAAGAGAGGAAGACAAAGGAAGTACAATCATCCCCCCCATTTAGTGACGGTGAGGATCAGCAGTGATGGCTCCCAGGGCTCCAGTCCTTGTGTGAGCCTCCTGAAGAGACTCTGAGGTGAGGCAACCCAAAATGGAGTGACCCCCCCCCCACACTCCACCCCTGTCTCCATCACTACCCCCCTCCCTCCTAGTCCACAGTAATCAGGTGTAGCCTTAACTACACCTACAACACCATTTCTCCTCATCTCCTCTGACAGCTTTTACAGATATGACTAATAAGGAGTGTGACGTTCAGTGATGGAGAAAGGGGGGTGTGTGGGCAAGCAAGAAACAGTAGTAACAACAGCTAAGGAATATCAGTGGGAATATCAGTGGGAATATCAGTGGGAGAACGCGTGAATCAAGCACACTTGCCTAATTCCATTAATCCCAAGGAGACTTTTCCATCTGCTGCGTGTAATCTGAAAAAATGACGCAGCTCCCTGCATCCTTCACATCTATGTCCTCGAGATCACAAAACAGTCTGCCTGGAAAACATAAAAACACTGCCCTCTCTCTCTCTATTTTAATCACCGTTTCTTTCGGTACTTCACCTTTTCATTTCTCTGATAAGGGAAACATTGTTGGTAGTAACTCTAAATCAAATGCTGGTGTCCATTTTGACACATCCCTTTAGTTCAGACCACCGACTGTAAAAGCAGATGTTTCTAGATTATACACTCTCACACACACACACACACACACACACACACACACACACACACACTCCCTCACACTCCCTCACACACACACACACACACACACACAGGTACGCATACATACAAACACATACACACACATGCCTGCGCACACACATATAGCACCAGCATCCAATCCACTACACCTTTCAGGATGGACATTTGATAGGCAGAGAACAGGTGTCAGTCATTTAACACAGCCAATGAGGTGGAACCAGGGGAGGCAGCATGCTGACCACAAGCTCACTACTATAAACAACAGCCACGAAACCGCATACATCCCTAAAAAAAATAAAATAAAACTATATATATATATATATATATATATATATATATATATATATATATATATATATATATATATATATATAATTTTATTTATTTTTTCTTGCATTTTTTTTCAAAAAAACATTTTAAATATGGGAAAAAAATGAAGACTCTTAATTAAGAGTTATAATATACATTGTAAAAATTATATTTTTGTAAATCTAATTCTGTTGTAAAACTGCATGGTAATAAATATGTAATAATACATTTTACTAATGTAAATAAATAAAAATAAATTCAATGTCCATATGAAATTTCCATATGAGCTGCACAGACTGACACAAGAGTCAATTGAACTAACAATTACCAAACTCAACTTCATCCTTTTCTCTCTACTATGGTCAACAATAACATCACAGTATACAGCACAGAAAAACACACAATTAGATTCCACACCCAGCACAAAGAAGCAGGAAATCAACCTTAACAGGGGATTTGTTGATCAAATTCACAGCGACATTCCTAACAGGAAATGACTAATTACTAATCTTATTACTTTTACCTTATTACTAATATTGTTAGTCCTGTAGTCATTTTTGAGCAATAAATTAAATTAATTTTTCAAATATGTTAAATAGTTAATAACAAGGTAATACAAAAAATACGAATACTAAAAAAAACTAAAGCAGAATTGTGATAAAATTGGAAAAAACATTACATTCAAATTAATATTACTGTTGAATCATGTATTCTCACAGTGTGAGAATTACACATTTTTATTTTATGAACTTTTTATTACATTTTATTCAATTTTATTAAACGCAAAAATCCGTTTCAGTGATTACTCAAAATTATCAAAGACATTTAGGCAAAATCATTACTATAAATCATTCAGTGTGGATTGGGCTCATAACCGTCTGAATCAACCAAGCCATCCCGAAATTCCCTCCATGACAGTTCATCTCGCCTCACACATGAAATCTAAGACACGGATCGCATTTCCCACAAGCCCTTTCACAGTGATGCAGAAGCAACGGTCCAGGACGTCACACCAGCTGGTGCCACAGTGGGAATACGGTACCACACACACACACA
This sequence comes from Electrophorus electricus, assembly GCF_041902795.1. Taxonomy (NCBI): domain Eukaryota; kingdom Metazoa; phylum Chordata; class Actinopteri; order Gymnotiformes; family Gymnotidae; genus Electrophorus; species Electrophorus electricus. The sequence goes on along the minus strand of NC_137499.1, from coordinate 1,913,459 downwards.
CACACACACACACACACACACACACACTCACACACACACACACATATACACACATATACACACACTCACACACACACACATATACACACATACACACACACACACACATATACACACATATACACACACACACACATACACACACACACACATATATACACACACACACACATATATATACACACACACACACACACACACACACATATATATACACACACACACACACACACACACACACACATATACACACACACACACTCACACACACACACACTCACACACACACACACACTCACACACACACACACACACACACACACACACACTCACACACACACATACACACACACACACACACTCACACACACACACATACACACACACACACACACACATACACACACACACACACACACACACACTCACACACACACACACACACACTCACACACAGACAGGTACACAAACTCACACACACAGACAGGTACACAAACTCACACACACACAAACAGACAGTTACACAAACTCACACACACACACACACACACACACAACACAAACACACACAGACAGGTACACAAACTCACACACACACACAACACACATGCGCACACACACAGACAGGTCAAGCTGCACAAGAAAGGGCCAGGAAAGAATATTCGGTTCATGGTCAGAATCGGCCCCAGTCTTGTAAGCGTTTGAATGGCCGGACTGCCTCCTCAATCCCACGCCTGTGTGAATAGCTGCCCATGTTAATCCCATAAAGCTGGCATTAATCCTGCATTGGACGAGCAGAACTCAGGCTTGGGTTTGTTATCAAAGCAAGGCCTAAATCTCTCTGTTTAGCAGAGCAGAAGGCCGGCGTGTACCCGCCCAGCCCGACCCAGGGGGGTGAGGATGACAATCACAAACTTCCATTTGACACAAAAATAACCCTGTGTTTGCTCAAAACGCACCGTGCTGTCAGAAGCACTGCAGTGTGGGATTTTTAAACGATGACTTCAGAGGTACACAGGAAGCCGATCCTTAATAAGAAGCATGTTTGCTGAGAAGTGGAGCTGATGTGAGCCAGTTATCCAACTCACGCTCAGTTTCACAAAAGTCTAAGCACTGGGTGTCTTCTTAAAAAATGTGGCGCTGTTTAATAAACCAGTTAGTTTGGGTGTGTTGTGCAACTGCTGTCTAGGTCTCACTAAGTGCCCCCCAGTCTCTCTCTCTCTCTTATTATCTCTCCTTATCTCTTTCCCTCTGTCAGCTCAGAAGCTCCAGTCATTGATAAAGAAAAGCCCTTAGACAAGCACGCAGAGGCCCCAGAATCAACCACTGCACCCAGCACAGCTGCACATGCTGAATCACATTAAACTGACAAATATTTGCATACACACCCAAAGAAATATAATAACAGCGACCTAAACTTCCACAGGTACGCTGACAAGCCAACGGACAGACACACAGACGAAAGCCAAAGCCCTTGTCTGGATATAGTGACACGCTAGAGTACACACACACACACACACACACACACTCACACTCACACACACACACACACACACACACACACACACACTCACACACACACACACACACACACACACACACACACACACACACACACAGCCTGAGCTTTGGTGCTAGGCTTTTGAGTGTGCAGCAGGGCAGTAGAAGCAGTATGGTGATGGGCTAGAGTGTGTGTTCACACTCTGATAAATCTCCCTGCACGGTGAGGGACCCGGGTTATCATCCGAGATATAAAAGAATGACAGCGGAAAAACAAACAAACAAGCCACAATTCAAGACAGGCCAGAGTGGAGCAAAAAGAAACCACACACACACACATTCGCGCACACACAAACTCACATGCACACAAAGCAATGCTGACAGAACTGCATATCACAGAAACACACACACACACACACACACACGTACATGGAGTTGTACACATGTAATTCAAATCATTCTAGCCCTGACCAAAAAAAATTAAAAATTAAAAATGAGAAAAGCCCCATCCAGTGAGTGTGTGTGTGTGTGTGTGTGTGTGTGTGTGTGAGAGAGAGAGAAAGAGAGAGAGAGAGAGAGATTCTATGTATGCTGTATAGTGGTGATGAGCTGCACCACAGCACTCCGTGTGGTCTGGAAGGAGAATTCAGCCTTCTATTCACAAGAATGTCCAGTATTTGGATTGTGATATTTCATCCAAAAATGTAACATAGAAAATACAATATACACACTATTTAATATGCATATTGGCAACTATCATTTAAAAAATTGTCCAATGAATTTTAGGCAAAAATGTATCACAACACAGGGCCCAGAATGCTGTATAAATGTACATGTCTGAATGTTAGTGGGCCATTTCAGGATGGTAGCGTGGGTGTGGGTGTATGTGTGTGTGTGTGTGTGTGTGTGTGTGTGTGTGAGTGTGCATGTGTGTGTGTGTGTGTGAGTGTGTGAGTGTGTGTGTGTGTGAGTGTGCATGTGTGTGTGTGTGTGTGAGTGTGAGTGTGTGTGTGTGAGTGTGTGTGTGTGTGTGTGTGTGAGTGTGTGTGTGTGTCCAGCTACTGCTTCTTTCACCATCGCAGCTCAAATGGGCTCCAGCACTGGAATAAATCACTGTCGCCGTAGCAACGCAGCGACAGCCATGATGGATGGCTGAAATGTTTGGGTTGATATCTTTAGTGTGGCTGACAATTTGGTTGTCCTGGCTTTTCCAGTTTCTGCTTGGCATCCGTGCGTGTGTGTGGCGCGGGACATCCAAACGCTGACACACACGCCGAGCCTGAATCTCACCAGCGACTGGTGTGAGAACACAACCCACCCAGCAGGGGCAAACTTACCAGAAATAAAAGTCTTGAAATTAATTAAAAGATTGAAATTAATTCCAATTTTCCTCAGTTAGAATTAACCATGCAATTCGAGAAACAAGTAGAAACAGAAATGGTGATGAATAATTCAGAAAATTATTATTAAAAGAACGCATTCACAAATTCTAAACAGGTCACTTCACTTTCCCCAACAGCAGGCTGGTGTGTGTTTTCCTGCTCTGCTTCTCCAGTGTGCACTCACTGAGTTTCAGAGTGTGTGGCTTCACCCCCGCGTGCCGGGGTCAGTGTGTGCTATGTCATGCGATGTCTATGAAAGTGTGTGTATGGCTGAATGTCAGGCGCATGCCGTCGGCTACGTCAGAATGACGACGTGCAGACACACAGGGAGAATCGCGGTGGAACACGTCATTTCTCATTTTTTTGGCCCAGCCCTACCCGTATCCAGGTCCTGTTTTGTTATCTGTCTTAAGTGAAAGTGGCAAAGCAGAGAGGAGCATGACACCATCTTTCCAAAACACACACGTTTACATCGCCAAACCGCCCAGCACACTCTCACACAAGCGGAGGGTGTTCAGACCTCTCTGACCCACACGTTTCACAACACGAGCATTTAAAAAGAAATCTCGCTCTGTGAACACACACACACACACACACACACACACACACACATTTCCTAGTTTGCTTATTTATTTGTTTCTGCATGCTAACACATAAGCAGCACAGAGCTTCTGGGCACACATGTGCTTCTGCTTGTAAACACACACCAGTCACTACAGCTGGCCTGCTACACACACACACACACACACACACACACACACACACACACACACACACACACACACACACACACACACGCACGCACACAGTCAGTGCTTCCACCTGCTCCCACCTGGCAGGATCAAACAAGAGTGCACTTCCCACAAACTCTAACACAATCAATACTTTCAGCCACACACACACACACACCAAACTCCCCCCAAAGAGCAGAAAGAGAGAGAAGCATCATACTGACCTTTCTGTCTGGCTGGTCTCCCCCTCCTCTCCTCCTTCCCTCTCTTTCTCTCTTTGTCGTCCAGTCCTCACTTTTCTGCTTCCGCTGCTCTGCCTAACAGTAGTGGAGCGCTACTGGCTGAGACACTGCGTGAATGACTGACTGAGGGAGTGAGCGTGTGCGTGTGTGTGTGTGTGTGTGTGTGTGAGGGCGAGGGAGTGTGTGCTCCAGCTCAGACTAACTGGAGAGAGAGCTATAGTGTGATTTCACAGCCGGACTGCAGTCCTGCGTCCTGTCCTGATGGGGTTCCTGAATGCGGTGCTTAGTTAGAAAGCCAGCGCACTACCTGGCCACTTAAAGCAGGAGGCAGTATCCATCCAGAGAGGAGAATACCCCCTCTCTCTCTCTCTCTCTCTCTCTCTCTCTCTCTCTCTCTCTCTCTCTCGCTCTCGCTCTCGTGCACCCACACACTCTCTCTCTCTCTCTCACACACACACGCACACACACACACAGACACACGTGCGTACGCTCGCTGCCTGGCTGGCTGACGAGGCAAACGCCGGCTCCACCGCACACGCATGCACACACGCGGGTTCGCCGAGGTCTCTGTGCCTTGGCAAGGCTAGCAGGCAGGCGCGAAGGCACACGCGCACACACACTTGCTCACGCACACGCACGCAGGCTCCCGTAGACGTACGTACGCTCACGGCCGCACGGACAGGTCTGGCTACACCCTGGATCTCTCGCGCTCTAAATGTTCAGAAGACAATTTCAACTGGGGATTGCTCTCAGTCGAGTGGGGGATCCACGTGGATGAGTTATAATATGCTTTGCCACTCTCTCACTCTCCCTCTCTCGCTCCCATTTTTGCTCATATGCTTAGTTGCTCTGCCAATCTCTCTCTCTCTCTCTCTCTCTCTCTCTCTCTGTCTCTCTCTCATGCCAGTTGATTTAGCCTATTATCACACCAACACTGTTCTCCCCGTCTTCAGTTCAGTACACCCCCACCCCTCCACACACACACCCCCTTCACGGACAACAGGCAAAGGGTGAATCAAACTCAATCCGTATTAGTCAAATTTATTATTTATTGCCAAGCTGCATTCAAATATATATATATATATATATATATATATATATATATATATATATATATATATATATATATATATATATATATATCTCTTCCATATGTGGTTGTATTGGGGGTGGAGAATCACCAAGGCTGGGCTGAGGTTTTGGGGGTTATCGGGGGGGAGGGGTGTGTGGTCAGGATTTGGGGAGCCCTGGAGGGAGGTGAAAAGAATATATAACATATTAATTTAATTTATTTATTTATTCGCCCAGCCACCTCGCCTTATCAGACAGGCTCTTGCTTAATGACATCACTGCCAGCTTCTCTGAGCTGTCCAGAATCAACCTGAATCATTCTGTGTGTGTGTGTGTGTGTGTGTGTGTGTGTGTGTGTGTGTGTGTGTGTGTGTGTGTGTGTGTGTGTGTGTGTGTTATTGCACATGGCAAAAATTTACGATAATGATATTCCATTGCTCTGCACTTCCATTTAAGTCAGACTCTGGTCTAAATGCTGCTAACGTCAAAACCCCAGAACAAAACATCCAAAACAGAGAATAACAAATTATTTCAACAATAAACTAAAGATCTCAAGCATTTAACACTTTATCAGAGTTGGAACTCAACACTGTCCATAAAAAAAATATTATGTTTGTTTGTCAATATTCTATTATTGAACTTTTATTTTTCATTTCATAAACACAAAGCTGATAATTAAAAGCAGAAATTGCAACACATTCAAAGCATTCCAAGGCATTTATAACAGCATATAAAAGTGAGTTCGGACATCTGCATATGCATTATAAACCATGTGTCATAAAATCCATGTTGCGCAGCTCTAGTTTAAGCATCGACATATTGGACATCAACCAACGAGCACTGGGATATTAGTGGGGAGAGAGCACACGCTCTAATTGACCATGCAGGAGTGTTTTGGTGAGATTTCGGGCTGGTGCACTGGTAATGAGCACAGCAGGACACACACACACACACCCAGGGCTCAATGCTGCACTTAGGAACTGTGACCAGACTGCTGGACTCTGTATCCAGTCCACCAGAAAAACCCATTCTC
>NC_137499.1:1900000-1902500 GCF_041902795.1 Electrophorus electricus | reverse complement strand
CTCTAAGATTACATGTAACTTAATCCACCCTCACACACTAATTTGTTTTTCTTCTGCTCCTTTTTGTCCTCTGGCTGGGTGTAACTGAGACCCTGAATATATACAAATTTAATAGAGCAAATAGAATCATTATCAAATTCAAATCAATACAAATCTAGCGCCAGAGACCTTAAAAGGCAGCAATATTGAAATCCAACCCTGCTTGGACCCCCACCCCCCCCAAGACCCGTCTTCCTCTCGTACATCTGACGTTACCATCAGGCTTGAACAAGCAGGCCAGGGCATTACAGCTAATCAAACTCACACAAAACAGCTTTTATTAATGTCGGGGGTGGGGTGTGTGTGTGTGGGGGGGTCTACTTTGATCGGGGAGGGGGGGGAGAGGCACTTTCAAAGAGAAAGCGCCAGACGCAGCAGCACACAGATACGCGGGGGCCCATTACCTACGGGTGCTGCAGCACATTGCAGGAAAGAGGCTCACGACCATGAATCTCGCCCTCGCAAAGCCTCACAACGCGAGGAAAAAACAGAGGAGGGAGAGTGGCTGATGGGAGAGGAATCCAGGAAAAATAAATAAACAAACCATGAAAATGCACCATGCTTGTCTGTTATTTGGCATTTGTATTTCATCGCATATTTTTCTGTTGATTTATATAAAAATGTTGAGAAGCAGTTGTTGACAGTTGTGTTGAGTCCAGAAGATCACCAGGGTGACTGATATGTTCAGATACAAAGACAACCAGCTCACTTACTGCCAGATCACTTTTTTTTGATGTTAACACTTCTTTTATGTGTCAAAATGACAACTTTTATACACTGGCGAATTACAAAGGCAATTTGCATGATGCTACAGCTGCATTTGGAAAAAAATATTTTATTGCACTGGATACACTAGACCACTACGCACAGATCAGTGCCTGTATGTTGGTGTAATTTTTGTCAAAAATACATAATTTCCTCTTCATTTTGAAAAAAGCCGCATCCATCTGTTTCAAGTGCATAAATAACTTGGTCTTTCTGACCGAGGTCAAAGCCGCCCTCAGAAGTGAGAGAAAGACTTAGGGAGAGCCACTGAAATGTGGATATTAACACACAGCTACTGATATAAATACACAGCTACTGATATAAATGCACAACTACTGATATTAACACAGCTGTAGATATTAACACACAGCTACTGATATTAACACACAGCTGGCATACGGGGTTTTTTTTCATTTGTGACAATAATTCACACCATGTCTGTCTGTCACGTGTGTCTGGAAATCCTCTGCTCATTTGCATTAAGACATTGCACCCTGATTACCAACCAGAGGTCGCACAAGCAATTCTGACATCTTCACCCTCACCATCATCATCATCATCATCATCATCATCATCATCATCATCACCACCATCCAACATTTAGTCTTAACACCACAGACTTAAAAAGAAACACAAAACACTGAATTACATGACTAGACTACATAGTTCATTAGTACATTCCTGCTTTGTTCTCTCTTACACATGGTGCCTTATATTACACCACATGACGCTTTATGGTTTAATTGTGATATTTTCTATTTCTGCTTCACATATTTAGGTAAACCAGCGTGTGTTTCTGTACAGGCCTGTAGCATTAATAAAACTCTTGAATTTAATGAATGTATGAAATGGTAATATGCTCACGAAAAAAACCCAAAAAACTCAGAGCCCAGAAAAGCACATGCCTGCAGTGGGGTCAAAGGTCAGTCTGTGAAGGCTGAGCCAGACTATGTGGGAGGGTCATGTGGTCTGGCACTACTAAGAGGTCCTTCCACACCGAGACATTGAAGCAGTCATACACCTCTGATTTCAGGCCTCAGTCCGGTAAATGTGAAACAATCATGCGCGTCCACACAAGTTTAACTTCCCACCGCTGCCATTTTCGCTATAAAAGCCAATAAAAGTCTTTAACAATGAAACAGACCAACAGAATAATAATATAATAACTTAAAACAAGATAAAAGTCATGAAACTGCAAGGTATCTTAAGGGTTAAATAAAGTGTTTTAATAACATTAATGTTTAATAAACATTTTTAAATAAACAATAAAATTTTTAATAGCATTAAAAACGCTTTCTCTGTTATATGCAAATTAGTTTCATCACTATTATGTGAAACATAAATATTATATTTAAATCATTTCATCTGTCTCTTTATCATGTACAGTTCAAACTCATCTACGGTTTGAATTAAAAGCTGCCATTTATTCAAATCAACATAACTCACCTAATAACATATTTACTTGTGTGCATTCATTTCTAATATACCATTTCACTGTTGCAAACGAAACCACAAGCAAAAGATTTCTGCCAACAATCGGAGATGCTGGGTATAGACAGGACTGAAGACATACGCGGGTGCTCTGCGCAGCTCTCTGGACAGATCACAGATTAATGTCTGTCTGATTGTGTTATAGAACAAAGTCCTGAATTCTGAGACCCTGTTTGTAATGGCAGGGTTCCCGGAGCCGTGTGCA
>NC_137499.1:1852500-1895000 GCF_041902795.1 Electrophorus electricus | reverse complement strand
GAAGAGAAAAAGCTCAGTAATGAGGGTATGATTATAGAACGCAGCCGCCCAAACGTCTGGCTCTCTCCCGCCACATGGAAACACACACACCACAACGACAGCCGTGCATCACAAAGCTCTGCCACCATGTCCAGCATGTCCAGCATGTCTAGCCCGTCAAAAAAACCAGAATCCTAAAGCTCTTAATGTTGCCATCTGATATCACACACTAAAATTATGCGCGTGCACACATATATATATATATATATATATATATATATATATATATATATATATATATATATATATATATAAGCACTTTGCTTTGCTGATGAAGGACCTCTGTCTGAAATGTGCTGTTTCTCTGGAAACTCTGTTGTACTTTACTACAATGTTGAATATCTCTACATCTCTTATTACAGTACACTGCACTTACTCGCCTGGAATCTTCTTCGGATATATATATAAATTATGTAATTATTAAATATATTGTAATTGTGATGGGAAATGTATCTAATTGCATTTAAGAATAGATTGACTGAATTAATTATTTTAATTTCTTACATTTTATAGTAATGTGTATAAAACACTGTAGCTGTGCATTAACCTCCTGTGATTACAACCGACACAAAAAGACTGGTGCAATTCTTGCAAATCTCAGATAAACTCCAATAAAAGCTTACAAGTCTTGTTGTGTTCATCTTTTTTACTTCAGAATTATATGAGGCCTGCATGCTACAGGACATTGTAACCAGACAGAAAGAATAAAGTCTAAAATTAAACTGACTTAAAATCTACATCAACATGTGAAGAGGAGATATGGGAAAATATGGATGAGAGTGCAAGTACAGGACAGCCAGCAGCCACACACACACTCACACACACACACTCACACACTCACACACACACTCACACACACACACACACACACTCACACACACACACACACACACACTCACACACACACACACACTCACACACACAGACACACACACACTCACACACACATACATACACACACACTCACACACACACACACACACACACACACACACACACATACATACACACACACTCACACACACACACACACTCACACACACTCACACACACTCACACACACACCCACACTCACACACACACACACACACACACACACACACACACACACACACTCACACACACACACATACACACACCCACACTCACACACACAGACACACACACACATACATACACACACACTCACACACACACACACACACACACACACAGGTGCGGTGGCGGTGTGTTTTAGGTTAAAGAGGGAAGTGTGAAGCCTAGAGCTGGCTGACCCTCTCTCTGGCTGTGTTCACAGGCTGGGTCAGTGGTGCTGGAGCCATTTTAAATGGCCGTGTTCCTGCTGTTCACCAGGGAGGAGAGCGCGTCACACCCTGGAGGAAAGAGCAGAGATGCTCCATTAAAAGAGCCTGCAGCTAGACAGCGCCGGAGGGAGAGAACCACACTCACCCACTAGAGGAGGGCTGTGGATCACGCATGCATACACACACAAGCGCACTCACACACACACACACACACACACACACACACATAAAAGCACACACGCATACACACACGCACATATACATGCATACAGACACATGCGCATACACACAAACACATAAAAGTACACAAACACCCCCCCCCCCCCCCCACACACACACACGCAAGCACATATGCACACTACCACAAATGCTCATACACACTCACACACACACACACACACAAAGCTGAGTTGGACTTTCACCAACAAACATGTGACTAGTGTACAGCCTACCACTCATGGTTTTGAGAAGTAGAGCACAGCAGTCTCACACACACACACACACGAGTAAGAGTCTGTGTTCTGTTCTCATGTGGGCGGCCATGACCTGTCTGCACTTGGGATGAAATCTACCAGCATTTACTGAGCCAAATATAAGCAATAATACATCTGAATAAAGCAAATGACACAACAGAGCTGAGACTCTTCGAGGATGTAATTTTGAGGAATGTTGTAAAAACACGTGCGGTTACACAAAGCCTTGTGTACTGCAGGGAAAAATATTATCTTTGTCTTGAATCTTAATTGGTATCTCAAGCTCAGTGCCACAAACTGCAGGCGCAACTGGGATCTTCTTTTCCTGCGGAGAAAAAGAAGTCTAGCTACCCAGGCTGAGCTGGGAAAACGGAGCTGCCGTGTATATTTCGGGGTGGGAGGGCAGTCCAGGGATTCAGCAGAGGGTTCGGCTACAGCACGGTGCGGGCTGACTTATGAGAAGATCGTCAGTCATGCCAGCATGTTAAAAATACATCTCTGTCTATTGTGTCTCACTAAGATCACTTTCCTCTGATAAGGGGTTCCCTAGGGCTCCTCCACTTACCCACAATCTCCCTCCAAGGCTCTTAAGGTTAACGCTAGCAGTTTGACTATCAAATCAATAGTTGTAAATGACTTCATCGGAGAGGAGAGGCAACTTTCCAGCTAGAATTGGTCCCCCAATTACCCCTGACAGAGCACTGCTGGGAGAAGCTGCCCATTCTTCTGACTTGTGGGACTCCATCATAGGCCGGACGGCGTGAAAGCATCCACTGAGTGAAGAGGTGCTAAACTCTGCTCTGTTTTAGAGAACGCAGGGACAGAATGGTCAGGAGATCGAACACAGCTGGAATATTTCAAACACTCTATTCAGAGTTTATTTCAGGTGATAGGCATGTTTTTTTTGTGTTTGTCGAAACTATTAACTATAACTATCTTAACTAATTCACTAATTCCAGACTATCCACCAGAAGGCCACTGTGATTACAGGTATCAAGTGTTGTGGTAGTCATGCACATGATGGGTGCGAAGGCTGGGATCAGGCTGAGGGACAGCCACGGACACCCTGTGTTGTTCTAACTGCGAGGGGGAGTTATCAGACCACTGCCAGTGCCCGCAAAGCCTGCAGGCAGCGTGAGTGGCAGTGGGTAATGAGTGCTGGCAGAGTGTTGCTTAATAGAGGGTACTGAGGGACGCAGCACTGGAGATGTATTCACGTCCACAGCGTCGCGCCCCAACCCAGAGTGACAAGACTTCATCCGCTCAGCCTCAGGCCAGGATTAGTCCTGTGGCCAAGGAAAGAGAGAGAGAGAGAGAGAGAGGGAACTACACAAAGCTGATAGTAATGCAAAATCATTTTCATATTAACCTGGCCTCCAGTGCCTGTGCCCCACAGTGGACACAGGCCTGTGCTCTTTGGGTACTCAAATTATCCTCAATTACTGTGGAAAGGCCAGTGGAGGGGACGTCACCTAACCTTCACCATCTGTTAGCTTCAACGACAGAGCAGCAGGCCTGCCCTCCTGTCTCCTGACTCCCTCTGACCTTTCGGGGCCCGGCCCCCCAACCCCGCCCCCCTCAAAAACCAGCCCTTCAGCCTAACACCCCCACATCAGCACCCGCCCACTCCAGACACAGCTGGGAGCTTCGCGCACACGCATCACATCACAGGCGAAAAGGTTACCGAGCTTTGCAGGTTTTCACACATCTGCAAATCAGATATGAATATTGAGTACCAATCACAGAGGCCTCCAAGCACAAAGGGGGAGGGACAGCACAAGAACGTGTGTCTCCTCCTCCCAGCACAGGACAGAGCGTCCCACACACACGGCACAGGACAGAGCGTCCCACACACACGGCACAGGACAGAGCATCCCACACACACGGCACAGGACAGAGCGTCCCACACACACAGCACAGGACAGAGCGTCCCACACACGGCACAGGACAGGTTGTCTCTCACACACAGCACAGGACAGAGTGTCCCACACACACGGCACAGGACAGAGCGTCCCACACACACGGCACAGGACAGAGCGTCCCACACACACGGCACAGGACAGAGCGTCCCACACACACGGCACAGGACAGAGCGCCCCACACACACAGCACAGGACAGAGTGTCCCACTCTGACCTCTAGAAGACACAACACTTTGATCAATTGAGTAATGCATTTTTATTTATTATTTTAATGTTCAATGTATATCATATTTTATCATGTTAAATATTGTCAATTTCATGCAGAAGTTCTGATTTTTAAATCTCTTATTAGAGGAGCATTTATGAAACTCAACAGACATGGTGATGTATGAAGAGATATACAGGATTTTTAGTGACTTACACAGCCTCTAAAAACAAACGAAAAAACTGTTCTCACACATTAAGGCTGAAACACAACAACTGTTGTTCTTTGGCTCGATTCAGTGTTTGATTCTGGTACATATGCTCATGCTAAATGCTGGATCTATTTTCTAAATATTATTACATTGCTAACTTCACCTTTCAGGAGACTGACCATCCAATTGCAGTAACTGGCTGTAATTAAAAATACATCTGGCTTTGGCGTTGTTCTTGTAAAATATTGAGCAGCTCATAACGTCTCCAAAAGCACGTGCACTTCTGAATAATTGAAGGTGTATTTTTTGTTTGTTTTTAAGATGTGGTGCTTTTGGAAATCCAGCCTGCTCTCTGTGTTTTTTTCTTCTTCAGTGGCTGCTGTGCATTAGCTATGCTGGACAGTCAGGACACTCCATCACAGGTCATCTAACGGGACCTGATGGCACTGAAATAACTTTTAATAAGTCTGATAAATTATAGATGCAGTATATGCTAAAACCATGATGGCCATGGTCCTGCACAGCAAGCTAGGGAAACACACAACACTCTAGTCCCTAAGTAAAATCATGCAGCTCTCTCTCTCTCTCTCTCTCTCTCACACACACACACACACATACACACACACACACACACACACGCGCGCGCGCGCGCACACACATACACACACACATTTACTCCAGACAGGTCAGGGGTCATGGACTTGACCTTGGGATTCTCAGGAGAGTATTCACTTTTTTTTTTTTTTTGTATCATTTTGGACTATTCAAGAGGCCCTCACCCCCTCCCCCAAACCTCAGACCCCCTCTCAGCCCCACAGATCTCTACTCAAGACCACCAGACCACCTACCAGAGCCCCCCCCCCCCCACCCACACACACACCACATACTGGCCAGCACCCATCAACTCTGTTCTGTTTACACTTTTAAAATCCTTAAATCAATACCTCACATTGACAGAGTTGTCCATTTAAATGCATTTTAATTCCTATTACCTGCTTCTGACAAGAATATCTGTATTTCTGGATTTTCCATCGCTATCACAATGTTTCATTTCATTTAGGTTTAAACGAGAATTATTTTTATTGATGTCACTACTATGCATTCATGTATAATAAGATACAATAAATATGCATCATAAACACAACTAGCAAGAATGTGAAACCGTTTTATACACTTTAGTCCAATCATGCCAGACTGACAGATGACAAAAATGTCGTCATCAGTCTTATAGGTGCCTTAGTGTGGAAATAGTCCCTGTGGGGCAGTTTTGGGGCAGTTTGGGGGTAGACGTTTTTTTATATATCAAACAGACAACATTGCACAACATTAATACTGCATCGGCCGCAAATCCGCTCGCACCAGTCAGCATATCGTGGTATATTCTTCTGATGAACGAGAATAAAGATAAAACAGCAAATGAATCCGAGCAGCGTAATTTAGAGCGCTGTATACACGTGTAAGATAGCGATGTATGAACGTTTCGACGCATCCGGCAACATAACGAGTGCAGACAACAAAGCGGTTTAGGTCAGAAATTCGGCGTATTGCACCACAAAGATGAATGCCTCGGGACAGGGGGTCGGACACGCATCGCTAATCATGGCCAGTGGTGTTGTAATCCCCCCCCCAAAAAAAGAAAAAAAAAAGAAAAGTGAGCTCGGGAGGGGGTGCCAGCCTCCCGTACAGAGAGGAAGAGGCACAAGGTAAGATTCTGGGAATTACAACGATTCTTGCCACAGTTACGTTCATTGCTTGCTTACTTGTTTATTTGCACCTAAAATAGGACACCGATTATAGTAAAAATGTTTTTCAGCGCAGTGCTTTTATATTTGTATCCGTGATCTGGAAAACTATGGCGTTCATATATTATTGAACAAAATTTTAAGAACAACAACAACAAAAAAAAAAATCTTCAGAAGGTTTAGGCCCGAATTATTTCAGTTTTGCGGGCTTTTGAATGACGTATCCCTATTACATGGCGTAATGGTGACAGGGTGATGTGCTGCCGTCGCGCGCGGTGCCATCCACAGAATTAACCCAGTGAGTCCTGAGCACGCGTCAGGTTAATATATCAGCGGGGAACAAAGGGGACTCCCAGTGTTACCCCCCCCAGTAACTGCAGGCTTGAGTCTGTGCCAAAGTTAGTCCCTCTCATTTGAATATGAATAGTGTTTACCACTGAGAACAGCTTGTAAGGAACGGCTGCAGTGAATACACAACAACCCCCTCACACAAGGGCTTTCAATTAAGCTCTAATAATTAGAAATAAACCCTCTAAACCAATTAGGACCAATTAGCCTTTATCCTTGTTTAATTGTCCGCATTAATTACCCCTTGTCAGAGGAATGTTCAGGAATGTGCAAATGGTATTCAACAGAAACCACAGGTCACCAATGCATTTAGCATATAATAATAATAATAATAATAATCATCATCATCATCATCATCATCATCATCATCATCATCATCATCATTATTATTATTGTTGTTCTTGTTGTTCTTGTTGTTGTTGTTCTTATTATCATTACATTTTAATCGCACATAGGGTAATTTTCTGTACACAAATTATTATTATTATTATTATTATTATTATTATTATTATTATTATTATTATTAATATTAAATTTTAAAATTATTATTACAAGCCGTTAATTACTGTGATGATGTTTCCTTTAAATTATGAATTTGAAAAAGTGTCAAAAGTCATAGCAAGCTCCACACTGAACACCGCGATTTCCTGGCACTACAGTTCATGCAGGCTGCGGGCATCAGCTGACCCGTGCGAGGTGAAAACCAGTGATCCCGTGCAGCTGGCCAGTTTTCGCACCAGCAGCACTACACATGTGGAGATGGTTTTCGAATGGTGACTCGCGCGTTACTTGGGCCGCGTGCGAGTTTGTTTGGTTTTTTTTTCTGTCGTACCTGGCCCAAGAAAAAAAGTGCGAACATTATGTGTTAAATCAGACACGGATTAACCTTAACCCATTGTTTTTGCTGTTCAAGACGAGTTAAGAGACAGATCCGTAACAAGGATAAACTAGTATTTAATATCTGTTACAAAATATGTTTTAACAGTGTTCAGTCTCAACAACATAACCTACACTTCTGGTTTCAAATTGTGGCAATATATAATCGAGTTAATTCATGCAATTTTCCTTATAGATTTCTCGATCATCGCGAAAATACAGCATTCAGTGGTCTACAGAAAACTATCATTTCAAAATTGCTTCAAAATCGTGGCACAACAGCCTGTACGGCTAATGATCTCGTTTTGTTAACCCTACTCACAAAACCCCAGCAAACACTGAGAAGTTTTTCTTGGACCTCTTTGTAAAGGTATCCGCGCGCGGGAAAAGCCTGATCACTGATCAATTAACATTTATGCAACCCTTGGGTAAAGAGTGAAGTAATGGAGCAGGGCAGGTGGACGTGTGCGTAATACTTCAAGGGCGCAGAGGACAAACTAAAGTGTTTCTGTTTCCCCAGGTAGTAGTCCCACAGTGGCTCACGTACCGACACTGCGGGAGGGATTGATGGAAGGTCACGTCGTGTTAATTACAGCATACACGTGCAACAGTGGCACGTGCCATTATTTGTTCGAAATGTGTTATTTAATCCTGAATATACGCTATCATGCTAAATGAAAAATAATGCGACTGTTCTGGAGGGGGGGGGGGGGGAATTAAAAAATGAAACCTTGAACGAGTTGCAGGGCGCGTTCAGACGCGCGCGGGACAGCACAGAGAGACCCTCACGCTGCTACAAGTGAACAGCTGATTCCTCTCGGAGCTCCAACCAGCCACCGGTAAGGTCAAGGTCGCGGAGGTCGGCACGCATCAGCGGGGTCAAGGTAGGGGCGCGAGCGGGTGCCCCCATGCCCAGACACGCGCCACTCACGTGGGAACATGTAAGGTTCCAAGCCAGCGATCAACGTTGAGCAAAATGACTTTTTTAAAGAATCCCAGCAACCCTAATGAAAATAATTTGGTTATGCTGCGATTAAACTCGTTAATATCTCATTTATTGTTATGAAAAAAGTTACGCCAAGTTGCACGAGCACTTAACGTGGCGCTATTTTTCTAAAGAGCATTTAAATATGCAAAACTAAAATATATTCAAGATTTATTCGGCATCAGCACACGTGCAGTTTTAAAGAGGAAAAAAGGAGATGGAAAACTAAGCAACAAAGCAAACGATAATAATGTAAATAATAATAATGCGATAATAATAATAATGTTATATTATAACGTCATGAACAAAAAAGATGTAAGCAATATAGAAATTAATTTCAAGAGTGAAAAAATTGTTAGAATTCAAAAGTAAGGTTAAAATGAGCGATTATGTGATTTATATTACCTTATTTAAATGTTTGTCATAAAATAAAAAAAAACCTATTCGAAAAAAAATCTTATTCCGTTTTCAGTGTTTTGTTAAAGCGTTCTACATTTATGTCTGCGAACATATTATGGAACGCAGCAGCTACGTGAGTAATAATAGTATTTATGCAAATGATCAGTTTGGAAACTACTGCTTAATTAATACTTCACGTTCCTGAGCTGTAATTAGAACTAGGACGCCAAAATGGATGACAAACGAAAAACGACATAAAATATTCATTTAAATCACTTATGTTTTTAAAACATCCATGTAACATTTTTTAAATTAAAGAGGCTAACTGTAATTAACTTAAATTACATATTCCGAAATTTAATTCAATAATTTACCTTAAACTGTTCACAATTTATTCTTGATGCACTGAACACTGAACACAGCTATATATACAAACACACACACATACATATATACATACATATATATATATATATATATATATATATATATATATATATATATATATATATATATATATATATATATATATATATGTATAATGATTGTGTGTGTGTGTGTGTGTGTGTGTGTGTGTGTGTGTGTATGTGTGTGTATGTATGTATGTGTATATATGCACATGATTGTAGTGTCCAACCAAATCCATATGTCATCACTATCCCTATATGCTCTGTAGAAATGTCCGATTCCCAGTAGCTTCCATCTCTGACATTATATGCCTTTACCGTAAGGCTTTGAAATTATTCATGGATTCTTTTTTGTGTCCTTTGCCTGTATGGCGAGTTTATCGTGTCCCTGTCCAGCTAGAATTTAAATAAAAAGCATTTGCAAGTATCTCAAAAAGAAATCCAAAGAACAGGGACTAAAACAGTAGAGCGTATGACTCCCAGTGCAGACCTCTGCTCACTCTCTGGGCTGTTCCATTAAACACCAATGTGGCAGTCTTTTAGTAATAAAACAAGCAGTCTACAATGGAGAATACTTAGAAAAGTAACAGCTAAAATACTTAATTGAATAAAATACTTGACAAACAAATACTTGGCAAAAAAGATACTTAAATGAAAAAAAACACTTAAATGAAAAAAAAATGCTTAACTGCAAAAAGAACTCAATGCAAAAATACTCAACTGCAAAAATGCTTCACTGAACAAAGCTTAGCTGCATAAGCTCAACATTTTAAAAAGATCACACAAGAGGTGACAAAGCCGAATTTTTCAACGTCTGAGTTATTACATCCACACAGTCCAGTCCATCTGTACGTGGGTGTTACAGGGTGGGGACTTCCACTCACCTGTTGTACCTTATTTACAAATGAAAGTGACTGGATTTGTCAAAGGCATGTAAGAATACGTAAGAAAACATAAGAAAACACACAAGACCAGAACACACCACGCAGGCTGCGTGTCCCCATGCAGACTCCCCCTGTCTTCTTATTTCTTATGCTGTGCAACTCTTATTGTTATTTCCTAATCAACACAAAATAACTTTGAAAGAGAAAGAAGCCAGAGAAAGAAGAAAGACAAGCGTGGGGGCCGAACAACATAAAAGCAAGCAGGAGAGAGACAGAGGCGCGAGACGGACCGACACTAGGACAGAGGTGGTCCCAGGTGTCTCTGTTCTTTTCTAAATCCTAGTAATGACATCATTAGGGCCTCTGTGCATGACCAGGGAGAGATCTTCTTTCCAGAGAGCCTCCCTTCATGGAGACAGGTCAGTGACTGGGGCTGTGTCTGACACGTAATTGCTGATATTGATTATAGGTTATCATATGCTGTGGGCTATTTGTAAGATAATGCCAGAGGGGTTAATTTGTTAGCCATTAACCTCTTGGGCCTGGGTCTGTGTACATGAGAATTAAGTTTAAAACAAGTCCTGCCTGGTTTCCTCGGTCCTTGAGCCTAAATGGAGACCTAATGCGGTTAAGGAGGAATTAGAATGCAACACCACGGAGCAGCACAGCACACCCTGGCTCCAGCCGGGAGGCCCTGGGCACTTCCTGAAGGCCCCTGCCAAAGCAGGACTTTCTACACACCAGTAACGAGCACTCCTGTGAGGGTGGCGTCTGGGCACAGCTTTGAGGGCCTTCTCTGAGGAACCTCCAAATGCATGAAGGCAAACAACATCCAGAGTCTCAGAGCAGCTGAGATGGGGTTATGACATCGTTAGTTCAGCCTGTAAAAATGACTCAATCCACTTAGAAAGGAAATAGTTTAGCTGCTTTAAGGAGACACAAGTTTAGCTGGTTTTTCAGAGTTTAAACATCAACTATGAGGTGAATGCTCTAGCTTGGAAGAAAAGCCTCGAAACCAAAGGAAAAAAATGTGACTGTAAACGAAACTATTACTGCACTTTCACCCAGATGATTTCTTCTGTATAAATAAACTTCCCTGTATTCCATATTTCCAATTCTAATACAAAAGGAAAGACTACGAGACATATTCACACACTTAAGCAGGCTGTCGCTTACGGTTCAAAATAGTCTGAAAAATAAAATCAACTATACCATAACATAAACTATAGAGAAGTATTAGCTTTCCTGCGTCGGACGAAAAAGCACATAAACTAAGTGCCACCCACAAAACCAAGCATGAGGAATCACAACCCTCCAAAAAATGACTTCAACCCCTCCATAAGGAAAACAGTCAGCCGTTCATCACAAAAAACACGGTAATAAGAGGTGTAAAGCACAGGGCACAGCACAGCGCAGCAGAGCACAATCAAGAGAGGCACACATCAAAACAGCAGCATTCAAAACTCCAACGCCACTCCAGACCAAGTTGGCAAAGGTGTGGGCGTGTGCTCGTCAGTGTGCACGTGTACATGTGTACAACTCCATGTGTGTGTGTGTGAGAGAGAGAGAGAGAGAGAGACAGGAAGCACAAGGGACACTCTAGGACAGCATGGTGCGAGAGACAATAAAGGCAGTACCTGGACTTCCCACCTGCAGTGCTGCCTGCTCCTCGCTCCAACTCCCTCAGTTATCCGACAGCAGGGCGTGTGGTCCAGGTTCTCTCCTGACCCAACTAAGAGCTACAGGGAAGAGGAGAGAGAGAGAGAGAGAGAGGGAGAGAGAGAGAGCCTGAGAAAGGAGGGGGGAATCAGAGCCACTGTGACACCATGACTGATCCATGTGAGATTGATCACGCACACACACACACACACACACACACACACACACACTCACACACACACACACACACGCGAGTGGATGCATGTGCACACACATGCACACACAACTTCACTTACAAGGGCTCTGCAGGAACATTTGGGATTCTCAAGGTGCTTTGTCTTGTTTAGACACACACAAACACACACACACACACACACACACACATGTCCTGACCAGGAATCATAAAATAATTTTGGGTCATATCATTACTAGGTAAGAAATTTACCTTTTCATATCCAACATCAGTATGACCATAAAAAAACAAACAAACAAATAAATAAATAAAAGTGACAGATTTTCCCATCTCTGCACATTTGGGTGCCAAATATATTCCAAAATGTATCTGTGGGACTGTGAAAATGATTTGGGGTCTCTGCAGAATGCCATTAGCATTCATTCGCAGGCACCCCAAAGCATCTGCGTGTCCTTTAACGCCGGCTGGCTGCATAGGGGGCAGCTGGAATTGGACAGCCACAAAAAGGAGGGTCAAGAGTCTCTAGCGAGGAGCTGCGCGAGTGCCAGCCACCCAGACAATGGACAATAAAGGCGAACGGCGTCTTGAGCAGCGGTGGAGCCCGTGGCCTCTGGCTCCTTCAGCCACAGCCTGATCCTCCTAATGACCCCCGCGAGCCGCTGCTCGCGCGCAACCCCCGCGCCCCGCCGGCCAAACGCGCGCCAGGCTCTACGGACCCGCCTTCGCAATCCCCTAACGGCAATTACCGCCGAGCAGCGGGGACGTCGGAAGCAGAAAAAAGGAAGGGAAAACCGAGATCTGTATCGCGGGATTTAAAGCACCGATTTAAGCGGACGAACCCGGCACGTGAAGGGTCGCTTCTGGATGGGTGTTTGACGATATTGGGCGGGGGGGGACGGGGGACCTTTAAAAACGAACGTAGATGAAATAAATACTCAACACAATAATAACTGAGTTGTTCCGCCCACAAGTTGATTTGAAAATCAATTCGCATTGCACGGAACACGTATAAAGGGATATTCCGTGCGGCTTGGCCCAGATTGCAGAAATCACGTTTTTCACCAAGACCGCCCTCCTTCCGTCTCCCTTGACCTGAGCCCGGAGAGGTGAGGCTGGGATGGGCCGGTCTCATTCAGCTGCTCCATCGTATGCAGATGCACCCATATGGCCACGGCGTCCAGACAGGCCGGACCCCCGCGGCTGAACTTGACTCTTGAACAGTAGTCCAGATGGGAGAGACGGCAGGCGGGACAAGGGCGGGAGGAGGAGCGCCCCCTTCACCTCCGGTGAACCCTGCCCTCAAAACAAATAATGGGATCTCCTGAATGGCCAACCTGTTGGTGGAGGTGATGGGCCCAAGGGCCGCGGGGACAGGCAGGCTGTGGCGAGGAGAGAGCGAGCAAGCTGAAGGCATAATGACAGGAGAGCTTTCCAGAGACAGACGCGCTGGGGGGAGGAGGGGCTATAGCCGCGCTCGTCTCAAGGCTCAGGGGTCCGACGGGTCACGCAGCTAGAAAGCTGATCACAGAGCTCCAGACCTTTCATGTCATTTTCTCTGACTCTCTCCCTCTCTCTCTCCCTCTGTGCCTCTCCCTCTCTCTCTGACTCTGTCTCTCTGTCATCATCTCACCCACTAAACATGCACTTTAATGTGATTCCAGGTAAAATAGGCCATTGCAACACAGAAGAAGGAGGAGATTCCATTATACTTAACTTTGACATTTAACGCACAGCATTTAAATATGCGGGAGCTCCAAGCTCAGAGAGGACAGGAGATTGATTGAAGAACAGATGAACCTACATTGATCTCTGTAATAGTGTGAATGATACTTTTGCCAATTACAGCAATCACAGATGCCTGGTTCAGTTTCTGAACAAACAGTATCTGAACGGAAGTGGTGGGGCTTTCTATAGTGGCACAGAGCAACTCAGCCATGTCCTAGGCAAGAGAATATATATATATTCTGAGTGCACAATACATTTGATCACACACACACACACACACACACACACACACACACACACACACACGCACACACAGTAAATTTAAATGCCACTTCCTCTGGCCATATGCTCTGCCCATTAAAAGTTGGGGCACACCAAGCTTATAAAATATCTTCAACACATGCCTTTAATAAGATATTTTCTTTGTGGGTTCGCAGTGACTTGACATAACAGTTTTGATCTTGGCAAAAACTGCAAACGCGAAGGGCCAGCTGACAGAACGTCATACCTGGGGATGAATGACACAGCCACTCATTTCCAACCTCGCTGTGATGTCAGCACTTATCAGCACTCGCGTGGTTTTGGTGTTTAAATCACCTCCGGGGCAAAAGATTTCCAATGTCTGCTTTTGAAAACAGTTTGGAAAAAGCAAACTGTCAAATCTTGACTTAGCCTCAACCTGTTCTTCTCCCCTAGGAAAACACTTTGTTGGACATGAAGCTGAGTTTATAATATTTCCAAAATATTGGTAAAAAGCTGTTAACAAAACCTTTGTGTGCATTATTTCTCATGTAACTGAAATATAAAAGTGAAAACTAATCCTTAAAAAAAGGCCAAGTGTCTGTAATCTTGGCCCCATCCCTCCTCACAGCCTCTCACGGCACACTGGCCTTGTCTGTGTGTGCGTCGGGGCGTGCTCTCCCGAGGTTGTCCCGTGTGGTCCCATTAGGTCCATTTGGTCCTGTGCCCTGCCACTGCCCACATCAGGGCGTGCATCTGACACATTTACCTGCTCACGAGCTCTCCAAACTGCAAGCCAGCGTGTTCATCAAACGCCAGTCAGAACGTGGCGGTGGGGGGTTATTGAGGGAAAGCATTATGAATTATTAAGATTAAAATCTTTCGCCCATTACTCGTTCTTTCCCCCTACACATCCGCCTTTTTCCCTTTTCTTTTTTGACACACACACACACACACACACACACACACACACACACACACACAAAGAAAAAAGTCAAATTTAAAACATTTATACCCCTCTGTTCCGGAGCGAACGAGCTCAGAGCACATCTTCCATTAAAAATAAAAGTTGAAGGAGAAGAGGAAGCGAGGTGGGGTTTAGATTTTAGTCGCCTCTAATCAGCGCCACAGCCTGTGTACGCAGGAAGAAAGAGGCAGATGAAACACGCGCGTAATGATTTTTCGTTTCTTCTGCTGGTTTGCAGCAGTCTTTGGATGTTGGCAACTTTAAAAGAGCCAAAGAGAAAAGACTTTTTTTTAACCTTTTATTATTACTGTCAGGGCTTCTGCTTATACCACGTCCCTTTGTTGGAAGGTCTTGGCAATTTTCGAACTTATTAAAAAAATGATGCATTAAAAATGTACCATTATACCAGGTCAGGTGTTTGAGAATGGTGGATTTTTAGCTAAGGGCCTGAGAAATGCTTTAATGATAGTCTTTGCAGTATCAAAGGAAACCTGGTCCTAACCCTTAGATATCATCTTTCTTTTTAGTTAACCAGAAGAGAATGGGACTCTCACACTTCCCTAATATATAGAAATAAGAAAATTTTGCGACTGAAAAAAAAACTGAAATTTTGTTTTAAAACTCTTGTGAGTGTGAGGTGCTTTGATGAGTTGTGCTCGTCCTCTTCTTCTATTTATATGTGTCTTTGATTTCACTCCTTCAAAAAGACGATTTTTTCATGGACCAAAAAAAAATACAGAAAGTGAAGCCTGTCGGGGCAGGAAAACTGTCCAGCTGTTAGTGCCCCTGACTCAGCTTAAAACCAGCATGCGAACGGCTGGACTGGACACAGGTCTCGGCGCTCAGCATCTAATAACACAACCGCTTTGGTTCTTTGATGCTCCGCGCGGACTTGATAAAGAGCCTGACACGTGGGTCACTACAGTGGTCAGCTCCACTTCCATCTCTATCCAAGATCCCTGGGGGGTGGAGGGGGGTCCCATATGTACCCCCACCGCCCCCCCCCAGGGCTTTGGCAGGCATTCAGTGACACCAGACACGTTCAGTAATCCTCAAACGTACTTTTACACATGCGCTGGCTTGTAGTCTGGCTAAACACTCTTAATAAAACATGTCAGAAGATGCCAGGTGTCTCTCCTGGATCGGTAGAGCCTGGCCCGTGAGTTCTGCCCAGTCCAGGGGGAGAGTGGTTGAGTCTGACTCACCTCAGCAGTCTCCAGCCATGGGCAGGTTTCAGGGGTACAGGTGTGGAAAAGAGGTCACAGCCAGTCAGATTGACATGGTCCAAAGCTCAATTTGAAATGAATTATGGATGAATAAATGAAATCTATAGTGTGCTGCTTTTAAATAATTCTCCCTCCACCATCATTGGCTCCATTGCCACTCTGTCTCCCTTTTTTGCTTGCCATTGTGGATGTGGATATTTGTCTGTGTGTGTATGCATGTGTGTGTGTGTGTGTGTTTGTGCGTGCGTGTCTGTCTGTGTGCTCGTGTGCGTGTGTGTCCACAAAGAACATCAGCACCGTTGCCTGAAGCTAAAGCCACATGCTCTTCGAAGTACGGCACTAATGCGGGAGAGAAGGCCTTGTATTTAAAAATGGATGTCTGTGATATGGTCAGATCTGCTCAAACAAACAGTGGCTAATTGGTTTGTCTGAAGGACAGGGACAGAGAGTGAGAGAGAGAGTGCACATGTATATGTGTGTGTGTGTGTGTGTGTGTGTGTGTGTGTGTGTGTGTGTGTGCCACTGATGCCAACCTGGGGGGATGTTTATCTGTATGTGGAGGCATAACTGGCAGCAGTGATTCAGCCCTGACTTTGGATGGGCAGGACTGCTGCCCCTCTGCTCTCTCCTGCACTGCTCTGAGCTCACACGCCAGGTAGCGCCACACTCGGGTTCACCACCTTCGCGCGGCTTCACCGCACGACAAGAGCCTCTTAACGACGGCGGAATACGGAATTCCAAGACACATATTCCTTTCACTCTTCCCAGCCCCGCGTTAATTTTCAAACCTCCCACATCCCGCAGCCGTCTTTGCTTCCGCGTCTTCTCCCGGAGGCTTCCCCCCGCGCCCTGTTTTTTTTTTTTTTTTTGTTCTTTTATTCTTCTCTTTTAAGACGAGGCGGGAGGCGAGGCAGTGATAGTGATAGATGGCTCTGCGCTCTAACACTTTATCCAATCCGCCGCAGATTTCATCCAATAAAGAATCACTTGTGCACTCTCAAACTAAATGGAAGCCAGGCGGCGGAGAGAAAGAGGCCGCCACGTGTTTCTGAGCTGCGAAAATCAAATTTTCTTAAAGTCGCCGCGGCGGTGGCTCACGGAAAAGGCGGCAACAGCCATGACTGGCCGGGGCCACAGTCGTCTGCACACACAATTTAATCCATCACAGAGCGCCTGACACCATATCAATCAAGCTTTCATCAGCACGACCCCCAAAAACTATATTTCCATCCGGCGGACACTGAACAGGCTACCCCCACAATCGCAGCTCGAGGGAGGGAGGAAGAGGAGATGTGGTCCTCCCATCCCACCCCAACGACCCCCAGCCGGACACAGACAAACTCTGCCAAGAGCAGACTGGCCTGTCCATCCAAAACATACACACACACACACACACACAGCAGAAACAGAAGTATCTCAGCACAGAAACATTTCAGCAGTGCAACCGAGCCTAAATATTTCTTCTCAATTTCAGTAAGATTGAAATAACAGTCCTTTATTTTCACAAGCACTGAACCGTAATTAGAGAAGTATTTGTGTGAGGTATTTGTTCTGATACCTCGACTGCTCCTGAGTCGTCAAGGAAAATGACTCAAAGCAAACAGCAAATAGCAATGTTTTAAACCTGGCTTTATGCCCAACGGACAAGACAGAAGTGTGTGAGAAATGCAACCCATAGCAAACAGATTAAACTCCCTCCTGCTACACACACACACACACACACACACACACACACACACACATAAACAGCACACTGTCCTTCATCATCCTTTCCCAAATGACATCCTGTCTTCTTACGCCTTAGACCCCCCCCTCCCTTATCAACCCCCCCCCCGCACCCTGACCCCTCCCTCACACCCCCTCACCCTGACCCCTCCCCTCACCCCTCCGCTGGCTGTCCTTTGTTCCGGGAACATGTCCCCTCACCCTCTCAGCCTCCCTCAGGCACTGCCTCTGCTGGCCTATGATTTATAATTCATAGGGGCTGCTCTAATATGGGACCTCCGTTTACCTGATACCCTGAGAGTGGCTCCTTCCCCAGGACTGGGAGGGATCAGGTGGGCACGTTACTCAGGACATGGCAGGACTGACATGACACGCAGCAGCAGTGAGGTATGCAGATTAACCCTAACAACCCCCCTGGCTGTGCACCCTGCTCTGATGACATCATGGATCATTATAAGTTCCTTCATTTCAGCATCTCTTCAGTCTGACAGCGTCTGCCTCCCAGACTTCTGCTCTGACCTGGACACTCTGCACCCACGTTTCCCACTCACTTCCTTCCGCTCTGTCTCTCTCGCTCTCTCTCGCTCTCTTCCTGCTCTCTGGTTCTGAACTCTCCAGTTTCAGGCTACGAGTAAAGGCCCGTGGTGCCGCGCTTCTCTCCATGGAGCTGCCTTTCTTCCCTGTGGGATCTGAGAGCCGCTCGCGGAGGCATTAGCCTGGCTCCTGCGTAGCACGCGGCCCCGTGGCCCCTAGCGGTTGGCGGGGCAGAGCGGGGCGAGAGGCCTAGGGAAAGAGAGAGAGAGAGAGAGAGAGAGAGAGAGAGCAGCGGCTCTGCAGTCCGAACCCCGGCGTGGGTTTCACGCTGCTGTGGGCTCTGGGCCAGGCCCATCTACGCTCTGAGCCCAGAGCTCCACGCTCCAGCGGTTGAACTGCAACCGTGCTCGACCGCTGACGCCTCCGCCCCCCACCTCCACCACCACCACCTCCACCTCTGCCACATCCTCGTCCTCCCCGGGACCGCCGGGGGTTGTCCGATCAGCAGCAGCAGGTTAAACGACAAAGAGGGGCTAACCTCAGGCCAGATCAGAGGCGTGTGTGGTTGTTGTTGCTAAGTGCTCTGGACTAAATATTCCACCCTGATTTGCAAATGGACACAAAGTGTATTAGCATTTCAATGCACAGAGAGAAGGGAGGGAGGTTACTGATGGGGGGGTGCAGCTAAGCTCAGAACACACACACAAGACCCTTATCCCAACAGCAAACACACAGCCCCCCACTCAGACTTTACCATCCCCTACTGAGTTAGGCTAATGAAGAGACGAAACAGAATGGCAGATTTTTTGGGGGGGGGGGGGGGGGGGGTATGGACCCGCGGAGGGAGATGGAGAGTCTGTCAAGTCTGTGGGCGGGCCCTGGATTAGTTCAGCAGTAACGTGACCCTGCACTCCACGGAGATCGTTTAGACAATTACCAAGAACAAAGACGGCAGCAGTGTCGAACAACTCCACTTCAAAGGCCTGCGCCGGGCGAACAGTTACAGCACACTGGTCAATTTCCATACACACACACACACACACACCCTCTCCCTCTCCTCAACATGCCTGCAGGCATTCTGGCAGTGCTAATGAACAGCAACACAGCCCCCCCAACACACACACGCACACACACACACTTCTAGCCATGATGAGAAGTTCATGATGTGCTCTCCACTGGCGTTTCGAGCACAAAGCGTGCACGCGATCCGCACCAACAGCCCCTACTTGACTCTTTATCGCGTGATGGTGCGTGGGGAGTGGAGCCCTTTGTCTCCGCACGCAGCTCCTCCTCCCCAAACACCACGCTGTTCCCTCCCCGTCTACAACTGCGCTCTCAGATCAAAAACAAAACCCTTTGCGTTTTGCGGAGGGCTGAGCGTTTGGCTCGAGATGGAGACTACAATAGTCTCACATGGGCAGATTGATGACTACCATCTCAGACTTCTCTCAGAAATGCCCCATTTCTACTCAAACACTGAACATTTAAAGATCCCCCAAAAAAGGAATTAATAGTAAAGAGGAATGTAGCGGATTTCATTTCTGCTTTTGCCATGTAAATTCATTTAACGATGATCTTTCATATTTTGGAAATAGAGAATGATGTTCTCTTTAATAAATGTTACCTTGAACCTCTCATACAAAACTCACACCACAGTATTAAGGGTGGCAACATGACTTATGTTGCCATTAAAATGCTAAAATGGCTATTCTCCCAAGACCGCCATGATAAACTTGTCATCGGACAGACACACACACACACACACACACACACACACACACCTCACTCTGGCTACACCTTGGCCTCTACGGGCTCGGGATCGTGGGTGAAGCTGTTAGACTCACTCAACTGTGCAGGAGCGAACACAAATGTGGGAAAACACAACGCCCTTCGTCACTTGGTGCGAGGATGATGGCATTTGCGTGTATGTATTCATTAGCTGTTACTTTGCAAAATGTTGCAGGAAACGTCCTGTGCTGAGTGAGATGTGCACCACTCCAGCATGCAAAAGGCGCCCAGAAATCAAAGTGTTTCAGAGGGCACAACTGGCGTCTCTTGACTGCAGGGTCGTCGAGGCCGGGTGGGGCGGCTCTTCAACCGCGCACCCATGATGGAGCTCAGCCATTCAAGTGTGCTCCCCTCCAGCACGAGCTGCTAATGTATTCAGCTGCTTTCGCCGCACCAAGCCAGTCTCCCATCTGCCCTGACACAAGCTTCAATCAGGCAGTGTCTTCTGAGGGTTCTTAGCAATAGCTTGGCACAATCATCGAGGAGTTTAAACCCGGCGAGGGCGCATCACCAAATCTCTAATCGTGTTTGTTCACCAACGAGAGGCTGAAGATAGCCGCGTCCTGACTGTGTTTATCATTCAACAACTTGATTGGAACTTGAGGACTGACTGTTTCAACCACAAACACTTGTGCTTTCTCCCATGCATACGCACACACAAACACACTACATCTGCTGCTAACCATCAAGAACAACAGA
The DNA here is from genome assembly GCF_041902795.1 of Electrophorus electricus. Taxonomy (NCBI): domain Eukaryota; kingdom Metazoa; phylum Chordata; class Actinopteri; order Gymnotiformes; family Gymnotidae; genus Electrophorus; species Electrophorus electricus. Next base: position 1,874,450 of record NC_137499.1, on the reverse strand, counting down.
AAGAGAAAGAGAGAGAGAGAGAGAGAGAGAGAGAGAAAGATTCTAACAAGGTTTGGAGACACACAATTAAAAAGCCAGCACTAGCTGCATCCATCTTGGCTTGTGTGGAACTGCAAGCCCAGAGCTGCTGTGTTGACAGGTTCGGTCAAAACTTCCGCTCAGGTGTCAGGTACAGTGACACGCTGCGTACCTCCACGGCCTTCAGGCTGGCTCACGCGGATGACAGCCCTTTGAGGTGGAGACGTTGGGCAGAGCAGTGCGCCTCTGTCCCCCACTTGGCCAGCGCTGGTTTGCGGGGTGCAGAAGACCCTGACAGACATCCACCACATCCAGACAGCCCGGGGTTCCTCTTCCATTAGTACAAGTGCAACACTGCCAAGCCTTTCCTCGCTCAGGACCGAGGTGGCTGTCTGTCTGTCCTCAGTGAGGACCGGAAAGGCTGTCTGCCTCTTCTCGCTCAGGACCGGGGTAGCTGTCTGTCTGTCCTCGCTCAGGACCGAGGCGGCTGTCTGTCTGTCCTCGCTCAGGACCAAGGCGGCTGTCTGTCTGTCCTCGCTCAGGACCGAGGCAGCTGTCTGTCTGTCCTCAGTGAGGACCTGAAAGGCTGTCTGCCTCTTCTCGCTCAGGACCGGGGTAGCTGTCTGTCTATCCTCGCTCAGGACCGGGGTAGCTGTCTGTCTGTCCTCGCTCAGGACCGTGGCAGCTGTCTGTCTGTCCTCGCTCAGGACCGGGATGGCTGTCTGTCCTTTCTTTCGCTCGTCCTCTCTTAAAGATCTGAGACGAATGCACTGGCAACCAGATCCTCCATTCAGGCTTGGGTTTCAACAAAACACAGACGCTAATCATGCACAATAAATTATTCAGACGCAGCAAAATCTGACTTTTGCAAAATGTTTATTGATATAGGATGGCTGGTGTCAGGCTGGTGACATGGATATAGATATGGCCATAGGAGTCAGGTGGTCTGGGTTGGGGGGGGGGGGGTGTTTCTCATAGGGAGTGAAAGAACCTAAAAGCCAGACAAACCGGGACAGATACAAGAAAGGACCAACAAGTGTAGTAGCTATGGACGCAATCGATACAGTGTGACCGGGTGGGGGAGTGAAAGGGAGAAAGAGAGAGACCGAGAGAGAGACCGAGAGAGAGACCGAGAGAGACGAGACGAAGCAAAGGAAGCCGATAAAACAATGAGAGCAAGGGCAGAGGAGATAGAGTCTTCGCCGGGGGGCTGCAGATGAAACGCAGAAGTAGAAGCACCAGGTTGGGATTAGACATCTTCTTTCTGTCTCGCGTTTCCTCACAAAAGCCATTAATATAATACAGCCGTTAATATCATACAATATGGAACATACAGATATATTCAAGCACCACGTTCTCATGATTATTAATCCTAATAAGGGGAGATCACATTGCGACGAACAGCTAGTGCTCCGGCACACGCCAACAGTCGCAGAACTCACAACGCTAATGTCACCAGACCCTTTCTTCCCGCGCTGCTCCACGCCGCAGACGTGCAATTCCCATCCGCTTATTCATCCGACAGCAGTCGTATTCTGCTGCATCAAACACTGGGGCTCTTTAGAACTGATAATATAAAATAATGCATTCTTTACATTTATTAAATTCACATGTGGAAATGTAATATGCTGTCACAATCAGCCAGGCCTAACCCCCCCACCCCACCCCCCCGATCAGAGCTGGTGTCGGAGAAATTGGCCACTATGTATTTGCTGGAGATGCAAAACTGTTTAAATCTTTAATAAAACGACAAGTATGAAATATCAGGCACAGGGCATTCGTATTGTGTCATCTGAAGGCCTAGAAGATGTATGCATATGTGTGTGCGTGTGTGTGTGTGTGTGTGTGTGTGTGTGTGTGTGTGTGTGTGTGTGTGTGTGTGTGTGTGTGTGTGTGTGTGTATCTGGTTGTGGGTGTTATGGCCCTATAAGGTTGCAAATTGCTCCGTGATGACATTATTCTTATTTGAAATATCCCTCTCAGCTTGCGTCCAGAGCAAAAGCACCAGAGGGCTGTTTCCATCGACAGCCCCTGGCAGTGGAGACTCAGACGTTTCCTGAACAAATCTCCCCCTCCTCTTAACGCGTTATTAATGCCACTTGGCTTTATTTCTAAATAAGTTATGTTTTGAGCGGCTGGCATACAATGGCGTATCACTTAAAAAAGAAAAACACACTGGGACAAGAGCATAAATGAGACTATTTCCCTTTTTTTCCCCGTTAAGTTATTATAAAAGCATCATTATGTTGCATCGGTGTGCACGTGAGTGGACTAATAAGCTCTCCTTTCCTGGCTCCAGTGAGGGAATATCGGAGCGGTTTGATGAAAAATTACTACGGCCATTATGTCTACTTATCATAATAGCTTGCTTGCCATAGACAATGGACGGCTTTTGTGAGGAATTCCTAATGTTCCCGCGATCCGGGCATTTAGAGGTAAATGAGGAAGGTCTTATGAGTGATGCTGTAGTCACAGGCCAGAGAAGGAGGGGGGGGGGGGGGAGATGGAGTGTGTGAGGGAAAGAGAGAGGGAGGAAAAGAGACGTAGAGAGAGAGAGGTGTGGCTCTATGCTACAGACCTCAAGCCAGCAGGACTCAGCATGCTGTGTACTTTGAGGTGTTGGTGACATGATGAAATTAGTCCAGGGAGACACCCGGCACGGCCTAATGGCTTACAATAGCTACAGTAAACTCATCAGACTCCATATCCCGTAAAGGATGCGTTTCTACTGACAGTTTGGGAAACACACACACACACACACGCCACACACACACAGGTGTGCACGCCAACACACTCCACACACTTTGCTAGCAGGTGCACACCCTTTTCCCATCTCCCCTTTTAAACTAAGAGTCCTGTGCAGCCTGTCCCAGGTGAGCAGTGACTGAGGGGAACTGGGAAGGTTTGTGTGTAATATCAAGCAGACGCCGCTCCTTCCGGAGTGTTCTGCTCACTGCGGGAGATGCAGGGGGTTTGTTTAGCAAGCCTGTGCTTTGTTTTTGGCAATGCACAACTCCAGAAATGTGCTGTAGCTGGGAATGTATGAAGACATGAGACTGCCAAAAACAAATCTCAGCTTTGAATAAAGGGGAGGGGGTTAAAACAACATAGGGAGGAAGAGAGAGAGAGAGAGAGAGGGAGAGAGAGAGAGAGGGAGAGAGAGAGAGGGAGAGAGGGAGAGAGAGAGAGGGAGAGAGAGAGAGAGAGAGAGACCAATGTGGGAGAAAAAAAACACAAACAAGGCACATGCATAGCTATATGTTTTCCCAAAACATCCAGTACAAACAAAAAGGAACAAAATTTCTTAAAGTGAAAACAGTGCTTGGAAAAGCAACTTATTTTTGTGAGTGTCAGTGTTATTCTGCTCGATCCCAATCGAACAAAACCAAACGCGTATTCATTCAACATCCAGCTCCAGAGCCGCACGGGGACGAGGCGCGGCGCTCCTCACAAGTCCGGCTTCAAACGTGTCAGGGCCGATTCCAGCAAAGCGCTTCGGTTCTGATTACAGTGCCAGAGATGTGTGGCGCCAACCTTCAGCCCGATACACCACTGCAACTTTAAAACGCGCAATAACCGGCACATGTGCGCATCAGTTGGACTAGTTAGCATTGTTATGCGTGTATACCTCACGCTCATCGCCTCAAACACTAACAATTATTATTTTTTTGCTTACATTTACATTGTACGCATTTACAAACAAATCGTGGGTTTTCTCATCTGGTCATCCACACAAAACATTTCGATTACAGTCAAATGCTACTAAACGAAGACGTGCTTTCTGCCCTGTCTTGCTCTTTCTGTGAAACTGGCTGCGCTGTCAGTGAGCCAGTCGCCTTCTTTTACAGTCTGACGCTGACACCATCAGTCTGCAGCTATGTGAGGGGAATGTGGTGCGAACCCATCACACTGACACTGGAGGAATCAGATCAGAGATTCATAGGCCTGCCAGAACTGTCATCATCCCCTATACTCGCTCTCTCTCTCTCTCACACACACACACACACACACACACACACACAGAGAGAGAGAGAGAGAGAGAGAGAGAGAGAGAGAGAGACCAGTCTGGTCGACCTAGTTATCTAAATATTGCATGACTAACACGGTCAGAGTGTCAGGAGCACAGTTAGGCATTTCTGATAGAGACAGATCCTCCCCGCACGGTCTCAGCTCACACAAGCCAGAGCTCAGAACTCTCATTCTGTGTCGAACATCTCGTATTCAGCCGGTCAAAAGGCTCTGGCTGGAGAGGAATGTCCGCTGGCTTCCGAAGTTCGGGAAAACCACAATTCCTGCAGCCGCCAGGGATCACAGGAGAAAAGCCCACAACAGGGGTCATACAGGGGTCATATTCAAGGATTTAAAAACCTCACCAGGACTCTTCACTCATTTGGTTATTTTTCACTTCCCTCCCCAAGATACTTGGGCTTTTTATAATTATAGTTTTGCGCTTTAGTGTCTTTAAGTGAGAAACAGACTTCTCTCCTGTACAATCATCCAAACGCTACCGTATAAGCTATTACACACTACAATAATGTTAGAACACTTTATGAACACAGACAAGGGCCAGTTGATTAAATATTTCTTGTAAGCGTAATATTAATGTTTATTTATTGTAAGAGTAATAATATTGGTGGCTGTTGTCGATGGTGTCAGCGCAGGACTGTTGATGAAAGCACAGGTGAAAAGGGAGCTATTAAAAAGCAGGAGCGCTCAGCGCAGGAACGTTGTTGTGATAGCACGCGATGGAAACTCCCCTTCCTGCCGAGCCAAAATGGCGGGCCCAGCCCTTTTCAGCACGTAGCCATTTGCCATTCAAGTATTCTCTCTGGTGTGTAAGAGGCCCGGGAGCGAATGTTTTCACTCTGTTATGTTGCTGGCCCGAAGACAAGCTGTCTGCCTGCCGAAATCTTCGCTAGTTCAAATAGTCAAGTGGAGATAAAGAGAGTGAGAGGCATCGCTGCGCTCCGCTATGCCTCTCAGAGAACTCCGCAAATTCCAAAAGATCAAAAAAGCGTCACGTCCCTCTGCCTGTGAGCAGTCTCAACATTGTGAAGTTTAATCCCCCCGATCTGCATCAATAATTACAAAGACAGGGGCAAGCACCCTTCCTCCATTACAACTAATTATATCTCCATCACTGCTAATCCTTTTAATAATCAGCAGACAGGCTGTGGAGTCACACTGAGTATAATAAGAATTAGCAGAATTAAAAGGGTGCTTTTCAGACTCACAGCCAAGATATGTACTTGTATTGGAAGACAGCTAAGAACAATAGCTCTATAAATTCAGCACTGGATTTTGTGTGTGTGTGTGTGTGTGTGTGTGTGTGTGTGTGTGTGTGTGTGTGTGTGTGTGTGTGTGTGTGTGTGTGTGTGTGTGTGTGTGTGTGTGTGTGTGCGTGTGCGCATGCACCTGTCAGTAGCCCCGGTACGCCTCACCTCCTTAACACATTCTCACATGCTATTTATTTGCACATATGAAATCCCACGAAGATGTCGGTGTACTGGGCTCAAAGACAGCCTGTTGAGAAGAGCCCCGTCAACAAACTTCAAATTTTCAACCAACGTATGAGGGACACCGAAGGAAAGGAAGACAGGGGAAGAGAGTGAGAGACAGACAGATGCAGAGAGAGAGAGAGAGAGAGAGAGAGTGAGACAGGAACCTGGGCCAGACCCAGTGCTCCCAGCAGCAGTGCTGATATAGTCCAGCCCCCATCCCTTTCAACTCCTCCCAACTCTCATCTTCTCCTCATATCCATCTCTCCCTCTGTCCAGGAGCTGCTGGGAAAATCTGATTACTTTAAACATGAGACTGGACTGGAGGTGGTGGGGCGGTGCAGATAAAAACGCAGAAGAGAGATTGAATGAGGGGGGTTGGGGGGGGGGAGATGCACATCAACAGCAGGGAGCAGGACTGAGAGGCCATCTATCGCATCCTGACGGCTGCAGTCACACCGAATGGCTGCCAGTACAGGGTTGTTTGGGTTTTTTAAAAGAAAGAAAAAAGAAAAAAGCTTCAGAAATTGTGGACTGAAAGTTATTTTTAAAAATGTAGGTTTTTACAGCCACTACCATAAATTGCAAATGTTAAAAGGTGTAAAATTGCACATTTAAAAAACAAACATCTATCAGTCTACTTTTTTTTTGGGGGGGGGGGGGGGTGAGCGAGTTGGATTTTTATTTACAAGGACTAAGGGATCAAACAGGAAGTCGGGGTAGGAGCAGCCGCATGCTCGCTGGTTCTGGCAGTGCAGTCGCTCTGCCCTAAAACCTCACTATGCCACACCATTTTAACTACACCTGTCATTTGCTCTCCACTCATTCAGCACTCTTTCTTCCTCTCTCGCTCCCTCTGCACTCACAGAGGCTGCTAACTGGAGCTGTCCATCAGACCAGGCCTATGCAGGAGAGGAGACAGGATGGAGCTGGAAGAGGTAGAGCTGGTGGGTGGGGTGGGTGGGGTGGGTGGGGTGGCAGTGAGTCAGAGGGAGGCCGTAGGCAGAACGAGTTGGGGGGGGTTGGGGAGGGGGGGTTAACGATCCAGAGGCTAACACACGCCAACACTGAGTCGGGCGTCCATCTTACCAGACTCTGCTGAGGGAGGGCTCTGCTTCGAAATGGCGCTGTGCGCATACAATTTAAGGTGCGCATCTCTCTCTCTCTCTCTTTCGCTCTCCTGCTCCCTCACACTCTCCCCTCTCTCTCTCTCTCTCTCGCTCCTGTGTTCTCACTCGTAATGTCATTTTCTCCTGCCTCTCTGCTGATCTCTCCCTAGTGCCTCTTAATGCCTCGTGGTCTCACCCAGGCTGACTGGCCTCTGGAAACTCACACTGCTTCAAGTCATTTTCTGAAGATACTGGCGAGCGAAGGAAAATCCTTCAGAACCTACACTACTGATTTACGCTCTCGCAACGTTAAAAAAAAAAGGTCACCAGGCCAGGATTGGAAATGGCGTGCACTTTGAACTTTCAACAGGCGGGTTTTTGATGAGAAACATGCAGGTAAGAACACGTCTGTGCGCATACGGAGCGTGTGCACAATCGCGGCACACATGTGCGTGTCCGTGTGGGTGAATGCCGGTGTGGGATCAGGCAGACACATGCAGGTTCGCTCCAGCTGGTCGGTTGCTCGCGTAGTCTCTGCTTGTGGGAGCAGGAGCACCGCTGCTGTTGCGATTGCTTTATTATTTCATAAAGTGTAAATCCTCGCAGTAAACCCCATCCCCCCCAACACACACACACACACACACACACACACACACACACACACACACACGCCAGAGCAGCCCTTTCATTCTGGAGTCAGCAGGTTAAATTATAATTTAATTACCAGACCTGAGCACCATAAGATGCCCGAGAGCTTGCGCCCGGCCAGAATAATTCGAGAAGACGGTCTCTCTGTCTGTCTCTCTCCGTCTGTCTCTCTCTGTGAGCTGAAAGCCAGCATAAACTAGCAAAAGTCATTTTATTGAAGCTTACCACTCTGGTCCTTGTGTCTTGCCCTCACTTAAGTTAAAAACACCAAAAGACAGAGGCACTCATCTACCAGCACACACACAAACCGACTGTTCAGAAAGACCCTAAAACGTAGTGCATGTGCGCAGGCTTTACAAAGCCTGTCGTGTTAGGCCACGCAAAACTAAATGGGCCAGACACAGCAAGGAGAGTTTGGCAAAAGAGCACTTTGTGAAAGACAGAGGCCTTTAAATGGTGTTCTCTGAACTCATTACCCCCTTAGACTTCTAGACCCCCCACCCTCCACTCTGAAGAGGTTGACATTGGTTCATGCAAAAGCATTGCACCTACCCTTCAATTTCAAGGTCTGCATGACCATTCCAGTCGGTTCATAGAACAGTCAACACACACTTCGCTAAAAAGCCTAAATCGTGACCCAAAAGCCTAAATCGTGTTGCTGAACAAAGCTAAGGGTCAAAAATCACTGTGTTTGACTCTTGTTGGGCATAGTGAAAGGAAGACACAGGGATAGTAGAGGTCCTTTACGCTGTAGTCCTACTAAAGCTTCCTGGGGTACCGGACACGCAGGAGAAACTCAGCAGCTTGTGCAGAGTCTGTTAGCGCTGCGGTTAGCTTCCGTCCCGGTCAGGGGAGACTCTGCACCAGGGCCACTTACATTGCACTGGGGCCCCTTCGACTGGATGAATGAAAAAAATGGTTTCCTAAAACTTTAACAAAAAGAAGTCGAAGGGAACGCATAAGGGCAAAGGTTTTCAGTGCACCAGAAACAGAATGTCTTTTTTTAAAAACGTTGTTCCTTCCTGGTGTAAGATATTGTCTCCAGTACCATGAAGACAAGCTCATAGAGTTTCAGCTGGCACACTCACGAGCAGATCAACAGCATTGGCAACCATAAAGGCGAGCAAAGCATTCGAAATTGTAAAAATAGACCAGCGTTGACCTTTGAAAGAGCGTCACAGCTCCAGCGGTTTCATCTAAGTATCAATTAAATTTATTTCATTGTAAACAGAGGAGGATATATTGTAACACTCAGGCTGCACTGATCAGCATGTAAACGCAGTCCAGAAAGCTCTTCAGTGGTCTGGTGCCAAGGACACCCAACGAAGGGATTTATATTCAAAGAAATATAAAAAATCGTCAGAAGAGGGGCCACACGACATAAAAATAGTATATAAGGCTTCCACTCTGAGAAGAATGGTGTAATTTTCTTTGTGCTAATTTGACACCACAAAATTGTACACCTCAGCCAGAAAAGAGAGCATTATACAGTGGGCTCTTGGGAAATGTAATTTGAAGAACTCAAGGATCTAATTCAGTGTATAATACCAATGAAAAGTGGAAAAGCACTCATTTGCCATTCGTCCTGTCTATATAACGTAAGCATTCACAAAGCTTTAACTCAACCATGTCAGAGCCCAGAGCGCAGTTAAAAACCTTTCTCTGCATGAAAGAGCCCCTTTTAAACACTTTGATTTTTTTTCCATTTTGAGACAAAGATAAGTAAATACAGGACAGATAATGAATAGAAGAGGAAAATGAGCGTTGGTGTTCTGTGCTCTGTTCAATCTCGGGGACAATTGCAGCATTTTGGGTGAAATTGCTAGCAGGCTCCATCACCCCCTCACACTGTCCTGCTCCACCCCTCATGACCCCCTAATCCACCGGTGAGGAGACAGGGCTCCTCTGTCCGCACAGACCCCCCACCCGGAGGGACCGTACCAAGGCAAATTAGACCAGAGGGGTGCCTTTTGTTTCGTGGCACTCTGCGAGGTGGAAAAAAATCCAAATTATTTCTCGAGCTGGAGCAATTTGACACGCTGTGATAACTGCTCTGCAAGAAACTTCTTTGACAGTATTGAAAGAGAAGATTTTCTCCCGTAAAATGCCCTCCCGCGCCTATAAGAACTACCCCCCGCCCCCCACCCCACCCCACCCGGTGCTTACAAAAGAGGCACAAACTCATTAGGCTGCTTAATTACACCTCCTTTCCGTCCTCCTCTCTATATCTCTCATCTCTGTCAAAACGGCCAGAAACTCTGGCCCTATTCAAAGTAGTTAGAGCCCTCATTAGAACTCTCGCCCAATCTCTCGCATCCTTCACTCGCTCTTTCACACTCCTCTCTCTCTCCAGCATCAGATTTTGACTTCCTTCCTTCCTCCAAGCGGTGTCTTGCAACCGCCCCCCACCCACCCAGTTGTGTTGTGTGCCATTTTACTGATGTTACTGGAAACCTGGAGCAAAAAAGGGCCCACCACTGCCATCTGAGCGCACACACACACACACACACACACACACACACACACACAGCACCACACCCCTTTTCAGGGAGGTTATTCCCACATTCTTCACGGACCCCCTCACTCCCCCATGTGGGCCCTGCTGTGGAAGCAGTAAGCATGCAGACCGTCTCACACAGCCGCTGCCACAGGAGTGTTTACAGGACACCGGGCTCTTCACTTGATAAATGCAGAAATGCATTTTATATGCAAATGAGAGCTGCTTCCAACTCACGGCGAGTGACTGATCTGAGCTTTACAAATGTAAAACTCATAATTAATACAGCAAATTACTTCCAAAGCGGAGGAATATCAGCACGGCAGTATTTTGTGAAAACAGTTTATCTGCCCTCGTCAAGTTGTCTTATTAATCTAATTCAAAGACTTCAGTGCACTGTGAGGTAGACGAATCTCAAACAGTCATCAAAGAATGAACAGAGTGGCTTTTTTATTTCTGTGTTTCCATTTTTTTCTCCAAAAATTATACACACTGACAGTCTAGAAAATTATTCTCATATTAATTTTGCTGTGCGTGGTTGTCAGAGTCCAAAGTACGGTGCTGCTGAATTACTTTAATTATTTTCAAAACTCAATTTCCTCCACACAACCACTGCTGATCACAAGTGGGGTTTTTTTTCTTTTTTATTCACAAGTAATAAGCTGAAAGTTGAATCGGTTCTTTATTTGAGAATATGAATCGGTTCTTTATTTGAGAAGCTGAATCGGTTCTTTATTTGAGAAACTGAATTGGTTCATTATTCGAGAAGCCAAATCGATTCTCCTGTTTTGTAAAGGACTCCAGCATGTCCTCCGAGCACCTGGGTTGGCTCTGCAGGTTCCTGTGCAGCAGGGGTCTCGGAGGGGGTGTGAGCTGGTCATGATTTTTTTGTTTCATCTTGTTCAGAGTTGAGGCAGAGGCGCCCTCGCCAGCTGCTGTCACTGGGCTGACGATTAATGCTGTCCCTACGGCCAAACATCTCCATTCTTTAAACACACCATCCTCTGTCATCTTGTCAGGAGTCCCGCACCAAACAGGAAATTTGACTTTTACAGATCCAATTACAGCATCTTCGCCTCACCTCTCGCCTGTTACTCTACACACACACACACACACACACACACACACACACGCACACACGCGCACACACACGCACACACACACACGCACACACGCGCACACACACACACGCGCACACACGCGCACACACACGCACACAGAGAGGAGACATGTGAACAGAAATGTCTATCCTGCTGCAATCATGGCTGTCGGTCAAAACAGGGACAGGAAGATGTCTGTGATTACCTTTTGGGTCTGTGTGTAAAAAAGGCCCAATCTACAGGTACATTCCGTGTCAGTCTCATACAGACAGCACACGTGCACGCGTTGGCATGTGTGGGCCTGTGCGTGCGTGAGTGTGTGGCCGGGTGACGGTTTCACACTCCAGATCAATCCCATTCACTCCACACCAAGGGAGCCACACAACAGGTCCCCAGCTTGGTGTCAATGAATCCGTTCTGCCCATCTGCCAATATCAATGATAGGAAGCTATCAATAATGTCACCTAGATCTGTATTGATATAATTAAAGTCAAGGAATCCATATCTCTCTCTCTCTCTCTCTCTCTCTCTCTCTCTCTCTCTCGATGTTCAGGAGCACGTGTTCAGTGAGGCGCATACAGGATATTGGCTCCTCTCACTGCAAATTTGCTTTTCACATCCATTCCTTTCTTCTTCATCCTTGCGATGCTGGAAAAGGTTTGTTATTGAGCTCAGTGTCCACAAATGCCATCGATCTGAGCCCTGCTGCTGGGCTAGGCTGCTCTTAGCTCCTGCGCCGCTCGCCGCTAACGCTAATCCCACTCAACATGTGGAGCCATCGATTTTATAGATCTGGCCCAAAAGTTGTGATAATGACGTATCATTGCTAAATTTGGTGAAACAAAGTGCCCCCTTGATCCATTGAGACGTGGGGGGGGGGTCACGATTTGGAAGGTGGCTGGTGAGTACCCTTCTCACTGTTCGAGTGTCAGGTGGACGTTTTTCTTCAGTTCCTCCTTGCTGTATGGAGGGGTTCAGTAACAGGTGCAGGGTTAATACAGAGCCTTCCTAACCCAGGTTATTTCACGCCACACAGACGGAATGCACAGCTTACCGGCCGTGTACGGCGTCAGCGAAGGGGCCGGCACCTCACACCCGAAAGAGAGTGACCACGGCAACGTGCGCCTCTCTGCTACTTTGTAAGAGACCAGAAGGGTGGGGTGAAAAAAAAAAAAAGTAAAATGAAAAATGTTTACTCTGGCAAGTGTCTCTTTCTACTATGCAGCGGGGAGGGTTGGGCCCAGGGTCCAGGGATTGGGGGTGCCGGTAGCATAAGGGGTGCGTAAGGGGAATAGCACAGACCAGAAAGCAAGCTAATGGGCTAGGCACCGCAGCCGGGAGCAGAGGTGCAGCGGGGCAGCAAGGCGGCGAGGCAGCGGTGGCCTGACACAGCTCAAGGCCTCGGAGGGGAGAGAGGCTCCTATTAGGGGAGGATAAGGGCCTGACTGGAGGAAGCAGTGCGCACCAGGGCCCGCAGCAATTAAAGACGGGAAAATATGGCACGAAAGGAGAGGTGCGTTAAATAAAAACAACACGCGGGTCAAGGGGGTCCGTGCCCCCCCACACCCCCACCGTAGCACAGCTCTGTGGGGTGAGCACTCATTGTTGATGTAAGATGAGGGGTCGATGGTGCGTGTGCGTGTACGTTTGTGAACACTGTGGTGGTGGTGGTGTTAGTGGTGGGGCATTTAAGTGGTTGCGTTGTGCAGGGCACCGTGGAAATGAGCAACTGTGCCTGCTGGCCTAAATTAGGAGCGGTCGTCCCAACGCAAGCGAGAGGAAGGGAATGCCGCCCACGGACGAGAGGCAACGACAAAGGGCTAATGCACGTCTAATTCTTCTCCGGTCCCTTCCCGGGTTTGTGCCTACGGGAGATTGCTCTGCCAACTCCAGTGGCCTAGATTTCCGTAGTTTAAGCGGCATTAAAGATGCTCGCGTCCCCGTCTGTCCCCGCGCAAACCCCCCCCCCCCCCCCCAAAAAAAATGACCTGTAATCCAGGCCACTCTTTGTCTACCGCTGAGCCTGTTTGGTTGAATAGGTGAGGGAAGGTCTTAACAAGGCCAGCAGAAAACGCAGCTGGGAAGGAGGCCTGGCACAGAACCAGAGCTCTCTAATGCCGTCTAAAGACTCGTAAGTCGAGCCGTGCCAGCGTGCCCCCGAGCTACTGGGAAGTGTTGGGAAATTAAACTGGTAGAGTGCTTTGCAGCCTAAAACAGGCCGATTGAAATTAAACTCCCTGACAATCACGGCCTGAAGGCAGCGAATGCGGAATACTGAGACGGAGCGGGGTGACTGACGCGCGTCAGAGAGCCCCGCCCCACACACAGGGCGGGGTTACACACAGATCTCGGGAAAGCAGAAAAGAACACGCGTTACTGTCAAAGCCAGGTACTTCGGTGCTTAGACTCTGAAGCGCAGCACGGAAACCCGGTTCTGCAAGAAGCCCAGTTCCTCCAGAGTCTGGGAGATAAGTGAAACACTACAAGCACACATAAGAGCTGCTTAAACAGAGTGAGCTTTAATGTTATTATGCAGATGCCAGCACTCAGAGAAATGTCGCCATCATCACCTCTCCGCGCTCCGGAGCTCTTTGCCGTGTAGGAGACACACGTCCTGCTCAACTCTGCCAAGCAAACAGCAGTGAGCTGAGCTGACACCGACCACTGATAACGGGGTAACGATGCGCAAAGTGCCTACTCTGTGAGTGTGTGCATGTGTGTGTGTGTGTGTGTGTGTGTGGGAGTTTGTGCGTGAGGCACAGGTAGCATATATGTGTGTGTGCGTTATGGTTTGGGGTAGGTTAATGCGATTTCTGTTCCGCCTGTCGACTCCTGAGTGTAAGCTTTATGAGTGCTGGTCAGGTGAGATGTGGGCGCATCCTCCCTACGCCATTAGTGTGGACAGGAGACATCCCAATAAAGAAGGTACGCTTTGATGCCCACAGGTCACCACACAGCTGCCATCCACAACCCATCTCTGCTTGCCCCAATAAGAGAGAATGGCAGGGAGGGGGTGTCAGGTGGAGGGGTGGGGTGGGGTGGGGGGGGGGGGGACGAGAAGGGAGGTCTAATTACCGGCCGCTCTCGCGGGCGGCTTTAACACAGATTCTAGAAGCTTCCAGGAGAGTGGGCTAACGGCAGCACGGAAGGGCCCTGTGACGCGGGGACGCTCCCGAGTGTAGTCCTACGTGCCGGGGGACATGATCCACGGAGACAGGGGGCACTTAGAGTATGCGGGTGGGGGACGGCAATCTTCATGTCAACCATTGTCTCCTTAATGCGTTGTTTTCTGTTTATTAATACACACACTCAAGCATGCGCTTGCACACACACACACGCACACACACACTGCTCCGCCTCCAACAATCTGCTCCCATCTCCTTACACATGCGATGCCTCCTCTCAGAAGAAAAGACACTGAGATGTGAAGTCGGCAGCGAATCTTTAAGGATTTGACTTGCAAAATGCACCTCATATATTGTTTATGAAAAAAGCAGTCATCCCCCTCGCCAGAGCCTCTCCGATTCTCCCCCACCACTTCTCATCTGCCCCCAACACGTTAGTTGATTTTACGGACTTATTTTTAGACTTGTGCGCTAGTTAGAGAGAGGCGCCGCTTGTCTGCGTACATCCGCCTAGATGAAGACAGACCGTGTCCTCATCTGTCATTTCTTATAAGGAGAGTCAAAACGCTTCTATTCAGGTTAAAGATTCCTCCGTGACATCTCCAATTGAGTCAACAGAAACCCTCCCTTTCACCTCCTGAAGCAGGAGTGGGGAGAGAGAGACACAATCAGAACCCTGACTGCGCGTGACGCTAATGATGAAACAACAACAAAAAAAACTAAACAAAAATGGAGGAGCAAAGGAAGATTCCCCCCTCCTAAACCCCCGCCCCCCTTTTTGAAAAAGAATCCATCACCCTGATGTCAACTCTCCCCACTCGCTGGAAAGTTGCTTTTGTGCCGTCTTAAGAGAGGACAGGAGAGAGACAATTACCCTCCGTAATTGGCACGTTGATCAAAGAAATGGCAGCAGAACAATAAAAGCTTTAATTTATCAGAATTCATTATGAGCATGCGTTGTGATGGCGGGAAACAGTAGAATAAATAGTGGTGGCTGACGCAGAGGATCAAGGACCCCATCGCTAAATGGTTTTGTTGGCTGCGTCTGCTGGCGAATCTCACAAGGATGACGGTGGGGAGGGGGGGTTCTAGAGAAAATGAAAGATTGTAGCCGTGTGCATGAGCAGTTGGGTGTTCACTTACCTACCTGATCACAGTTCACTATAATCACCACCTTGACGGGTAAACATGACATTCACCGCTTGGGTCATGAATATGTATGGCAACCGTGAGCCTCATTGGCGAGCAGCAACAGAGCGGAGAGAGGGGAGGGGTCAAAGAGGAGCGTGGGGCGGGCTCTAGGACAGGATGCACATGCTCTCATATAGCCAAGGCCTGCCCTGCCCAACCATCTACATCAGAATAACGGGGCCCCACACACACACACACACACACACACACACACACACACAATCACACACAGCTGGATTGAGGGGCAGCTGGTTTGTTCATCAACAGGCCAGGCCTGACAGCTGGAGAATTGAAACGGCAGGCACGGGGACCCTACGGACACCGTGGACATATTCTGGGGGAGGGGCCTAGAGCTGACACCTGAGTGCTTTCAAGAAGGGCCACAGGGGAGCACTTGTCCTCGGTAAGAGTGTCTAAACTTCTGAACTGTTTAATTTGAGAGATGTTATTTTATTAAAGTTTCACACAAAGCCAGGAAACCATTAAGAGAGACAGAAGCACAGGTGACCCTGATGGTGCCCCACCCATTCCCAGGCCTCTGCCAATCATTAGCCATGTAGCCAGTAGGCCAGCTGGACCCACTTCCTGTTGACAAATACATTACTGCACATCAGTTAGACTGATTTCTTGCACTGCCAGATTACTGAGCCCCATAGAAGAATTACAGCAGCCCTGATGTTAGTGTGATAGCATGAATACTGCTGAATATTGCCCTGCCCTGCTAAGAGAGATACCACAACCCCCCCCCCACCCCACCCCGCCGGAAAAGCTACCAAACACCAGCTCACTGTCACTACTCCTGGAAACTTGGTCCAGTCCAACGCAGTGGTGGCTGCGACCCTCCTGCACAGATCCTCCATCAGTTCCAGGCCGCATTGTGCCACAGTGGCTCTGCAGGGCCTCATTAGCTCAGAGCAGCAGAGATGCAGGCAAACCGCACTTTTACGGCCGACATGAGCGGACTCTCCCCGGCGGAGGTGCAGGGGTCACAGGGTTCACAGAGGGGGGGACAGTAACAGTAGGAGATGCGGATTGTCTTTCCCATACCTTCGTCTGACCTCGCATGCAGACGTAACTGGGAAAAACCACCGGCTGGAAATAAGAACGTTTGAGGCTGTAATTGGCAAAAATGGCGCATCCGGTAATTTACATCTGATTTACATCTAATTTACATCTGATGAATCGCAAGGTTAAAATTTAAACACCGAACAAAAAAAAATGGAGCAAAATTAGTCAGCCTTAAAATAAGAATGAATTTATCCAGCCACATCCACCAACTGACTCCGTAGTCATGATGAATTTTACATCAGCTCATATCAATAATGCAGGCTGGCTGGGTGGAAGTTCCCCTTACGCCCATGTGCCAGACTGGGGCAGCAGAAGCTGTTTGCAAAGTGACGCCAGAGCTGAGGTGAAGGTCATCCAGCCTGGGTGTGTGATGCTGTGATTCGCACCTCGCTTGGAGAAAGCCCTGCAAGTGTGCCACACACACACACACACACACACAAACACCTCCGGCCTGCCATGCAACAAGGTGATCGGCACCTGGTGACAGACAACAGGTCAGGGAGCTAATTATCGCTCTGCTCTAACTGCAAATGATGTTGAGAATGGGTGGGCAGCGTAACCGGCGGGGTGGCGGAGGGGTCCACGGTCCTGGCAGGCCTGCCCGGGTTGGGGAAGCCCCAGTGACTGCCTCTGCGCTGGCAGAGGGCCCCAGTTACCTCCCCGACATGAAGACATGAGTTCTGAGCAGGGCAACTCTGCCCGTCAGAAGTGACAGGTATAATTGCACTGAAAATCACTCCAAATGTGCTCCACCAGGAACCCGGGGCATGGGGGGATGTCAGGAGCTGTCCCAAGCGCTAGAATATGTTAAGAGCAGAGCAGCGCACTCCGCACTCTGCACATACACACACACACACACACACACACACGCACACACAAGCGCACACACGCTGGACAGATGAAGCTGTTGGGCTGATTCTGCAGGTTTTTTCCTCGGCATCAAACCCACTCAGCTGAGAAGACATTTCCTCATTAGGCACCCTCAGCTTCAGACAGCTGTGGGGCTGAGAGAGTGGATAAGTATGTGTGTGTGTGTGCGTGTGTGAGTTGGTGAGTGAGTGATAGTGAGTTTGTGTGTATGTATAAGACTCAGAGAGACAGAAAAAAAGAAAGAGACAGTAAGGGAGAGACAGGCTGAGGTGTTGATTGTTTCGTACACACTTACATATGCCCCTCTAAAATAAATGAATGTCACCCGTCAGTCAAAAGCCATGGACACCACTTACGTAAGACACTCCACTTGCGGCATACCAGTCTCAACACACCGGCAACTTTTGACTCCAGCACTGTGTTCCAACACACAAGTCAAAGGGCTCGGTTTGTCGATCTGCCCCACAGAGCCTTGATCAGGCGGCGCAGTGGGCTTCAGACGCAGAGTGCAGAGTGGAGAGTGTGTGCAGGTTTGGGCTGCAGTCAGGGGTTGAGCAGCAGCCTTTAAAGGCCGTTGCATGCTCCCGGCCCAGGCTGCGTGGTGCGGTCTAGGGCCGAGAGTGAGAGAGATAAATCACAGAGTGTCTCACCTTGGGTCAGCAATCACACCAGAGGCCACCGGCAATCTCTGTCTGAAACACTGCCTACACACCTTCAGGGCCTCGCACTATGGCCTGACTATAAATCAGCATACACACACACACACACACACACACACACGCATATGCCTCTGTTTCTGTTTTTCTCTGATTTCCTCATGATTTACAACAGATCTCTGTCATTTCACTCTAGTGCGATTTCCCAAAAATGTGAAAGATTTTTTTTTTAAAACCTGCTAATGCACAATAATAATAATAATAATAAAACGTTTCTGTTTATTCGACTGAGATCAGTGGACTGACAGTGGCAGTCAGACCTAGAGACAGAATGGCCCAGAAATATGCACACCTTTTCTTGTCCAGTGTGTGTCGTCTGAGGAAGAGGAGGCTTTTCTCACGCCAGTGGAGCCGGACCAGCGGGGCGGCAGTTGGACAGAGGAGAGAAACTTTGTGGGGGTGGGGGGGTGCGCTCCGGATAGCCCCACACCCCCTGCTGTGGCCGGAACATCAGTCGCCAGTGAGGTATGGAAAGAACATGGACAAGAATATGAAGTAGAACCATGGGGTGATAGAGGGAGAAAAAGAGAGAGAGAGAGAGAGAGAGAGAGAGAGAGGAGGGATATGGAGAGAGAGAGGGAGAGAAAGAGAGAGAGAGATAGAGAGAGGGAGGGAGAGAGAGAGCGAGAGGAGGGATATGGAGAGAGAGAGGGAGAGAAAGAGAGAGAGAGATAGAGAGAGGGAGGGAGAGAGAGAGAGAGAGGAGGGATATGGAGGGAGAGAGAGAGAGAGAGAGAGAGAGAGAGAGAGAGAGGAGGGATATGGGGGGAGAGAGAGAGAGAGAGAGGAGGAGAGAGAGAGAGAAGTGGCATGTGCAAGGCTGTTGTCTGACAGGAAATGCCCACCTGCCCCACTAGCCTGCCATGGTGAGGAGGAAGCCCAGTGGCAGGTGGAGTGAGGTGGTGTGGGGAAGAGGGTGGAGCATCACCATACATGGAGTGTGAACAAGGGCGGCTAGGACAGAGAGAATAACCCACAAACGTATTAAAGTGGAGAGAGAGAGAGAGAGAGAGAGAGAGAGAGAGAGAGAGTGTGAGTAGCACCAGCTAAACACCACACCCTGCACCGCAACACCAGGTACATTCCTCAATGCCATCTGACCGCCAGAAATATGATTATACAGACATAATGACAATCATTTGATGAAATTATGGAACTCCAAGCCAATTACCAAATTATTCCCAACTGTCATGAGAACAGCCCCATGTAATTATTTCAAAATTAGCTTTCAATAGCACTACAGTCATAATTTCCCCTTCAAAAATCACTATTTTGAGACCACTGATTATATTTCCTTAAGCCCCCTCTTAATTCATGCCTGGCAATTTTCTCCCATTTGACAAAAGCAGAATTTGTTGGAGACACTGAATCAGTCAATCATTTGTTCTAAACGTTATTTCTGTGGGAAATGACGATGAAGCCTTGTTTGGGTTTGTTTGTTTGTTTGTTAGTTTGTTACTATGAGCAAACATACTCTTCAGCCTCCACACTGGGCCAAAACAGCATTGCTCCACACACACTTCCTCGTAGCTTTACAAAGTTTCTGTGTGCTTTGCAGAAAATTATGCTGCGAGTGTTTAACAAAGAAGAAAGAGGTCATGGGGTTATGAATAATGGCAGAGACATAGATTATGAATATAGTTATTGAAATCCATGCATAGAAACACTGTCTGCCCTGTATAATGCTCACGTGCGCCAGCTCGAAGAGACCGTGTGGGAGTTTTTGGGTTTGGGCTCTTTCCACAGGTGTAAGTTAAGAGAATGTAAGCAGAGCTGTTTCCTTACACATGGCCTAACTGCGGAGACAGGTGTCTGGCTTTGTGACGGAGAGCACTGGTCTCCAGTCAGCTGGACGTGACCAAGGTGTCGGCCTGTGGAGTTTGATACGCAGGTCTCCTGGTCTGGTCTGGTGTGGTGTGGTCTGGATATGGCTCGCTCTGGCGATGAGACGCCATGAGAGCCAGGCCTGATCCAGACAGGAGAGGAGAGGGGAGGGGAGGGGAGGGGAGGAGAGGGGAGGAGAGGAGAGGGAAGGAGAGGAGAGGGGAGGAGAGGAGAGGAGAAGAGAGGAGAGGAGAGGAAAGGAGAGGGGAGGAGAGGAGAGGAGAGGGGAGGAGAGGAGAAGAGAGGAGAGGAGAGGAGAGGAGAGGAGAGGGGAGGAGAAGAGAGGGGAGGAGAGGAGAGGAGAGGGGAGGAGAGGGCTCACCATGCCTCCGGGCGTACACGTGACACGGTGTCACCTCAGTGCCGACCCTCACTGCAGGAGACAAGCCACCACCACGATCTGACTGTAGCTCCCGCTCAACATGATCTCCTTCCAGCCACCACGGGCGGCGCTGTGTGTGTGAGCGAGCAAGCGCGGGTGCGCGAGTGTGAGTGCACAAAGGAAGAGAGGGTTCGGAAGAGGGCGAGAAGAGAGTGAGTGAGCTTGAAAAAATACGGCAGTGGGAGAGAGAGAGAGAGAGAGAGAGAGAGAATAAGTGAGTGGGGGGGGGGGGGACATTCAGCTCAGAAATGAACAGCCTATTAGGATTTGAAAAGCTGTCGGACTCTGCGTTAGCCACTCAGCCTGGTTCCTAATAATCATCACTACAGAGAACGAGGGAGGGAGGGGTGCAGGAATAAAGCGATTTATGGAGGGGAGAGAGTAAGAGAGAGAGAGAAAATACATAATACAACACAGTACAATTTCAACTAGGCTCGTGAACGGAGGAGTAAGGAGTGTGCATGTCTGGAAGAGTGTGAGAGTGTGGGAGTGCAAATAATTTCACTACTTCTATTAACCTGATGCAATTACAATGTCTTGATGGGCTGCCTTATTTCATGGAATATTAAGTTCAAATGTGGCTAGCAGGCAGGACAATAGGACCAGGGTGGGGGCGGGGGGGGGGGGGGGGGCGTGGACAATCCCGACCTCACACGCATGCCCCCAGCACACACGCTGTTCCAGCTAACAATAAACAGCAGCCAATGACATCCGGCAACGTGCGGTTGAACGCGGGTGTGTGTGTGTGTCAGCCCCCGAAGCTTTAGAGATTTGATTTTCTGTGCGGGCGTAAAAGCAGAAGCTATGTCCGTCATCCATCTAACAAAGACACGGACTGTCTTATGAAGCTAAACAGATGTGACTGGCCTCATACCAGAGTGCACAGGCGAACAGTTTGGCTTTGAGAGAAAGGAACACCGTTAAAGACGCCATCGGGTGTCACCCTTCTACTTACTTACGCTTTCTCTAACTGCGATAAATATCAGCATACAGAATGCACGTCAGGAGTAGTTCTAGCTCTTTAAGGATTAAATATAAATATAAATATAGCGAGAGAGAGATTCAAAATTGTAGTAAAGTACACAGAGTGTTCAGAGAAACAGGACGTTTTGGACAGAGGTCCTTCATCAGCTGTGCAAGCAAAGTGCTTCTGAATTAGTAGTAGGAGCCTATATATATATATATATATATATATATATATATATATATATATATATATATATATATATATATATATATATAAAATATTAGGTTTTATTTATTTGCTTGTTTGTGCTGCAGTTGAAATTGTTTACTGTCCCACTGTATTGAACTTCCTCCAAGAGGCCAATGATTTGTTTTGTCTGGTAAAGGTCAGAGGAAGCAGAGACCTGATCTCAGACCATGCCATCGTCTCCACAGCAACTCACGCACCCTGGGTTTGGCCACACAGCAGTCAAGGCACATGCGCTTTGGCCCTGTACTGCTATGATTTAAAAAACCTCCCTGTCCAGCTGTTCATCAAGATGTTTATGTACAAAAATCTGTAGCCGGGATTTTTTTCAAATTTTCCCTCTACAATTTTTGGTCATTTGTTAAACAAGACCACAGTAATACAACTTTAATACTGATTACAGTAAACAACAAACAGAACATCCAATACCAAAGAAAAGAAAGGAAATTACCCTTAAAAACATATTTTAATACCAAAAAGGTTTGTGAGCTAACAAAACCGTTATTGTGAATAGCATGAAAAAAACAAAAACAAATATACAACTACAACTGTTGCAACTCTTACATGTACAACTGTCACCCACACATTTAAATTACTTAAGTTTTTCTTGGTGCATAGTTTAAGATGCCAC
>NC_137499.1:1830000-1847500 GCF_041902795.1 Electrophorus electricus | reverse complement strand
CTAATGAGAAAACAAAGGTCAGTACAGTGAGTGAGAGGAGAAGCATGCTTCCGTCACTCAGTTAAACACCTCCACACGGAGCACACAAACTCCGCCCCGAAGGGTTAAACACCTCCACGTGGAGCCGAACACCATCCACCACGGACAAGCAGGAACGTTCCTGCTCCTCAAAGCTCACGCTCACCTCTCAAACACAGCTGCGCAGTTCAAAGACCTCCCATCTCAGATCAGAATAACCAAATCAAAAAACCTCACAGGAGAATCAGCGTTCGGCACACATGCGTTAAGCGTTTGCTGCGTGATACGGCACTCCACGTGGCTCTGATCTCACGAACAGAGACACACCTTTATTAATGGTGAGACCGAGGACCCTCGCTGGTCTCTGCCACGTGGGTGACATCCGCAGAACGGCTCCTGACGTTGGAGAACGGCTCCTCGGATCTCTACCAACCCCACCCTTACTGCCCCAGACATTCAGCTGCTTGGATCTCTGCTCCTGGACTAGCAGGAGATCCAGGAGCTTGTGACAATACAGAATAAAAACAATCCAGGTTACTTCCCCACATCGAGAGCTACTGCACGTTTTTTCCGCAGCACAAAACTTTTGCCCCTGTGGATAAAGTGTCTAAATTGGGTATCCATATACTTTTCCCTTTCCTTTAAGATTGAAATTCACCTATTAACTGTACTTCAAATAATACAGCTGTTTCATAATTCATACGGCAAAATCAAAAAGACAAGTCGTCATTAACACCTTTACCGTGTATAATGGAAAAAAATGATTTGTTAGAGGTCTGAAAATAGGTCCTCTTATTCCTACCTATAATTATATCTTTGAAACATATTAAATTCCAGGTATGGTTTCAAAAATGTCTCCACCAGAGTGCTAACAAGCCCAGTAAGGGCTCAGAGAGAAGAAGCAGTGTGCTTAATTATAGTGCTGCATACATTACTGCGTATCTACCACCTGGTTCTGTCCTTAATTATACTATAGACAATTTTTCTCACTTGCATTTTTTTATTTTTATTTTTTGCCTACAGACCTATTACCAAGTTCACTTTCCTCGCTTCACTTCTGAAGTATGTGCTGCATGTTGATAATTCACCCAATTAAGCAAAAATAAAAGTGAACGAACTTCGTATGAAGGCAGACCAAAATTATCACTGTGCAACACAAGGCTGCAGCAGAGCGCATACGGGGGCAGGAGAAGGCGAGGCCCATTCCCCGTGAAGTGCTCATCCAGACCGGATCCGTCCATCTTTCACCTATGGGCTCGTGTCAGGACTGCAGGCTACAAGCATGCCCTCCTGTCCAGAGCTGAGCTCCGTCCGAGTCAAATCTGGACAAAATAAATAAATACAATGCCCCAAGTGCATCTGCCCAGGCTTGTGGGGATGATGACACCTATAAGACAACGTTACATACACACATGCGCACCGTGGTGGAAATGTACTGCAAGGACAGATTTGCACAGGCGTGCAGACAGCCATGCAGCGCTGTGCATGTACTGTTTTGTTGCAGGCGCTGCTCGTAGTGCAGTAGCTGCACAGAGGCAGGAGCGTGGACTGGGGGGGCGTTAGATGGGCAGGAATGGGGGGGGGGGGCTGCTTTGAAGTCTGGATTCCAATTAAACCCCTGACTGAGTTCTAAGCGCAGAAGAAAAATGACTGAGGCACATGACATGGTCAGGTCCCCTCGTCCAGCCAAACCTTCCATTTCAGCCCCTTTGTCTCCCTGCAGCCTGGAATATTTATGGATAGCTGGTACCTCTAACCCCCCCCCCCCCCCCCCCCGCCCCATGAGCTATCCCCTTCCTCCCGCAAGAAGACCAGGAAACAAATAAAATAAAAAATAAATTATAAAAATCAAATTTAAAAATGAAATTAAAATAAAAATCCGTATAACATACGGGTAGGACTTTAACCCAGCTGCTCTCTCATGTGCACTTTCTCTTTCTCTCTCTCTGAAATCTCATTCAGACAACATAGGGAATCGCTGAGACACGCACAGGCAGAGAGACATGATAAAGAAGTAAAAGGGATGAATTATTAGTCAGGCAAAATCTGGAAATAAAAAACATTAAAAAGTAAATATGCACATAAATATGCGCTGAGCGGCAGGGAAGGCTTCTGATTGGGTGACCCCAGGGCATTCTCCCGCCAGCACAACATTTAGATATTTATGTTGTTATTTCCACTTCACAAGCCGCCTCGCTACTCGAGGTTTTAATAAGCCTCTGATTACAGGCCTGATGGCCACTGTACAGGATTTCAAAGTCCGACAGGATTTGATGCAACACCTTTTTAACCCCGCATTGTGCTCAGTTTTATTTGTTTGTGTGCATATTGTCGGAGTTCACGCCAAGAGAGGCACACCTTTCCAAACGCGCACGGATCTTACCCGCTGGAGGTGCAGTCCCTTGCACCTTGGACACCATTCCCACATTCCGCCATGCTGCCGGCCGCACAGAGAAGGGGATTCCTGATTTTGCTACTATATAAATCATTCAAAGGCACCTACACCTACAAGAGCACCTACAAGGGACGCTGCCGGAATGGCCGATCAAATCACTCTAAAGCTAACAGTAGTGTGTTTTTAGTTTGGAGTAGGACGCTGCTGGGTTCAGAAAGGGAGAAGTTAGTCACTCACACACACACACACACACACACACGCAGCCGCAGTCTACCTCTGCAGTGCAGAGAGCAGCTACACAACACACATCGCTCATACACGTACCTCTGAACAGCAGCAAACACACTTGTACAAGCTGTAGTATCTATGCTAGTTCAGCGTGCAGTTTTGTTTTACCTTGAAACAGTGATGGTGAGAGTGATGCTCGGCTGGGGGACGTGGGGGTGTTAGTGTTGAAAGGGGATACAGAGACAAGGAGCAGTCCTGCAGGGAAACCGCACACATTTTCAACCTGACACACACCTCAACCCAACAAAATGCACCACACACACAAACACACAGACCTGTGCACGTGTGCACATGCGCATGCACAAATGCATGCACGCTTGTGCATACACACACACACACACACACTCTTCATATCACAAAGAACAAGAGTTCTCCATCACTAGCCTCGGCATCACACACATGCACTTGTGTTATTCAAATTATAAAAAACACACACATGCATAAAACCCAACCATAATGCTACAAAAGCATATATATATATATATATATATATATATATATATATATATATATATATATATATATATATATTCATCCATCATACAAAAGACATATACCAGGTCTCTCTCACAGTGACACCAGAAACAGAGAAATATGTTTATTGTTAACCCTGAATAACCAAAATAAATAAATAAATCAAAATCAAAAAGAACATTAGAACAAAAATTCATGAAAACCCCTTTCTGCATCTTCCACACGTTCACGCACTCTCACACGCCAGGGGAATGAAATAGTGAGTGTCACCGCAAACACCTGGTCAATTGCTCCTGTAACTCCCACAGGGAAGCGCTGTGTGTCTCAGCATTTCCTTCCGAGGGGACCAGGAAATACGACAGGAGTCTCTTTCACGGAGAAGAAGAGGGCTGCGTGTCTTTTTTCTTTCTTTCTTTACTCCCTCGCTCCGTCCCCAAGCTGAAGAGGTTAATACACACGTGGCTTCCTTTCATCCAACAGGAGGGGGACGTGCAGACAGCAGACACCGGAGGAGGAAATCTTTCACGCAGATGGGTGACAAACAAAGGTTTACTCTCATTCTCACTTTTTAACTTGCAAAACGCGGAGATGGCAATTGATTACAGCAGAGCCCCCTGACACGCTAATACAGCGCCGAAGAATAGGACTCCACAAGGTAGCTGTGATAAAACACGTCCTGGCTCAGCCTACCTGCCCCAAGTCTCACACACACACACACACACACACACACACACACGCATAACAAGGCTTTACAACTTACCTGCCCCTGATTAAACACATGCGCACACACCATGACTTTACATTTCAGACGAAGCTCGACGCTGATTTTTAAACGGTGTGAATATCAACTTTTCAGCAATAAACTTACTCAATCATTTTTTTTCTATCATTTGTGTGTCGAGCAAACAGAAATATGTAGAACTGACCAGGCTCACTTGCACAACAGCTACGAAAAGTAAGCTTGTGTTACTTATGTATTTATATGAGTTACAGTATCAGCCCCACAGGTGAAAGTGTCAGAGTTAAAGTGGATATCATCAAAAAGTTCCCAACAGCCCGTTTGAATAGCGCAGCGCGGCCTTCACAACTGTCTCTCAGCAGCTACACCCTTGTGCAGCCTGTCAGAGCGCCTGGGAACCCAGATAACCCTTTGATAGGAATGGAGTCTGGATGCTGTTATCTGTATCCTGCACCTCCGCCATAGCACACGTGAGGAACTGTGTTCACTAAGCCCAGCAGGGGACTATGCTGACAAGTTAGCCTCCACCAGTAGGGACCAGGCTAGCACGCTAGCCTCCACCAGTAGGGACCAGGCTAGCACGCTAGCCTCCACCAGTACGGACCAGGCTGACACGCTAGCCTCCACCAGTAGGGACCGGGCTGACATGTTAGCCTCCACCAGTAGGGACCAGGCTGACACACTAGCCTCCACCAGTAGGGACCAGGCTAGCACGCTACCCTCCACCAGTAGGGACCAGGCTAGCATGCTAGCCTCCACCAGTAGGGACCAGGCTGACACGTTAGCCTCCACCAGTAGGGACCAGGCTAACACGCTAGCCTCCACCAGTAGGGACCAGGCTAACACGCTAGCCTCCACCAGTAGGGACCAGGCTAACACGCTAGCCTCCACCAGTAGGGACCAGGCTAACACGCTAGCCTCCACCAGTAGGGACCAGGCTAACACGCTAGCCTCCACCAGTAGGGACCAGGCTGACACATTAGCCTCCGTCAGCAGCAGGAACAGAAGCAGTAGGGTGCGAGGGAGAGAGAAATAAAGCGCAATTGGACCCAGGAAGCCATTGTTCCTCTCGGTGTGTATTCAGGGGCGGTGGGGGGGGGGGTGGCAGCAATAATCACTGCACTGCTTTCATTCTATTTCCTCCTTTTCTATCTGTGTGTGTGTGTGTGTGTGTGTGTGTGTGTGTGTGTGTGTGTGTGTTGCAAAAAGGGAGGCGCATCCACTCTGAGGAGGCAGAAAATAGTGCCTTGGAGATTAAAAGGGGGGGAAATGGCAAGACAGATAACATGAGCACTACATTTGAAAAGGCAAATCTGCCTACTGTGAACTTCCTAAAGGGGAGGGGTGGGGGCAGATGACCTGGGGGGCAGATGACCTGGCAGGTAGGCTCTCCATGAAACAGAGCATCCCAGCAGCTCATGTCACACGGGACACGTCTGAAGTGAAGGCACACTAGAGCTGCAACCGCCTTTCAAAACACCATCACATCCGTGTGTTCAGAAACGACGGCCGCACACGCAGACCTGCCACGAACAGACTTGTGAAGGGAGTGAGTGAGGTTTCTGAGTGAGAGACACACACGAGGAACCACAGCTAGACGCGGCTCATACAGCTTAACAAACAGACAGGCACCAGCAGTCATACAGCAGGTCAGTGGGGGGGGGGGGGGGGGGGAACACCCGCATGGCAGGAGTTAGGAAACGTAAACACCGGATGAATATGGATGACGTCGCTTTGTGCAACCAAAACAAAAAACAAACAAACAACAACAACAAAAAACACCAGCACCACAATTAATTGTTTTTGTCATCTAAGTAAAAACAACACCAAAATAAGGGTATGTCATAGAGCATACACACATAAACACATTCACACACATACATAGATGAATTCTATCTTTATAGTCTTTATAGATAGATAGATAGATAGATAGATAGATAGATAGATAGATAGATAGATAGATAGATAGATAGATAGATAGATAGATAGATAGATAGATAGATAGATAGATAGATAGATAGATAGATAGATAGATAGGTGAGTGTTTAAAACACTAACAGTCATCATAAGGCACCTGGTATATTTTTTCTGCTCGTCTGTTTTCACAGTGATGCTGAGAAGAACGCAAGAAGTGAGACGCTTCCTAAGAGCGACTGAGAGCGCCCTCTTCTGGATGCTGGGTGTAACGGTGCTTCTCTAGCCTCCATCTTGTAATGAACATTACTGAAAAGAAACTGTCTCCTTTTCACACAAATCCCATGCATTCCATCTTACTGTCAACATAAAGGTATTTAAATAAATTGCCAGATATTTTCAAGTTGCCTGACGATCACGAATTGCGATTCCCACATGGACGGTGCACAGCGCATGCTAAGAATATCTTTCCCCTCAATCCCGAGCAGCCTAAAGCAGCTCTGCTCTGCTAGTGAGGAATTATCAGTGGGAAACAGAAGAGAACAGTCCTGTGAATAGTCCTGTGATTATGTATGGGAAGAGGGCGTGTTTTCTCCTGCGGCTGAAGCAGGCCGTCGTGAAAGGGGGCCGCGAGATAAAGGTTATTTAGAGAGGGACTGAATAGAGACTGATAGGTCGGTCCCGGTCCTATTCGCCAACCCACTCTCTGCATGCCGGTGATATACTGCTGCCTGGGTTTTAGCCACTCATCCGTGCCGGAGAGGCGCGCGGTCGCTGGGCGGCGGCCCGAGAGACGCCACGTCTTCCGGCGAGATCAGCAGCGAGACCCAAAGAACGGGGCGCCCACTGTAGTCTGCACTCCGGAGCGCCTGGTACAGCAACGATGCCAATAGGACAGCTTATATTCACAAAAAAACCCCCAGCTCGCACTCACAAAAGACAGCTCAAATGTACAAAACAGCTCAAATGTACAAAACAGCTCAAATTTACAACTGCTACAAACAGCCTAAAACCTGCAATACAAATTGATAATCGCAATATTTGGGCATTCCATCTTTAGGTTACAAATTCTGTTTCATTTAAATATTTTTAAGATTTCTACTCTCTCTCTCTCTCTCTCTCTCTCTCTCTCTCTCTCTCTCTCTCTCTCTCTCTCTCTATATATATATATATATATATATATATATATATATATAAAAGAACTAGTTATATACAGAACCCATTTATTAATTTATTTAAATATCTAAAAAATAATTCTAAAAAAAATTAAGTATGCAAAACATGAAAAAATTCTACACAGAAGCTTCTGCAATACCTTTGCATTACTGGCAGCTGCTTTCAATTATCTTACTATAAAAAAATGCAAACGTGTGCAAAGCAAATTTTAGGATGTAGTGTTTATGGTATTCTAAAATGTCAAATGTAGCAAAAGCATGCCTGGATATTTCTCAAACTTTTCAAAGCTGTCAAATTTGTCTACTTAATTTTAGGGGATTTTTTTAATGTGTGTACTTATATTTCTGTTATAAATATCAGAGATTTGTATTATTCTATGTAGGAATGTTTCTAAATGTGCATGTAGTCATAAATATTCGCACACTGCTATAGAAGGGTTTGTTTGTGTGTGTGTGTGTGTGTGTGTGTGTGTGTAAGAGAGGTCATCCACTCTGTTAACATCATGTGTACAAAAAACAGCCTGAGCAGTGAACATCTCAAAGCATATGAAATGATGACCTTTTTTTTTCCCCAAGCCGTATTTGATTACCTGGTTTTATTAAGATTGGATCTGAAGAGGCCAGTTTCCCATTTGATTTTAATGAAGGCAGTGGAGCTGACAGGAAGCTCTTGATTTATAAACTGTTATTAAGGGCAGTGAGGCCATGCAGGACCTAGCAGTGGCCAGTCACAGCCCCTCACACACACACACTCACACACACACACACACACACACACACACACACACACACACACACACACACACACTCACACACCTCCACTTCTATGCTCCATGAGCTTTTCCATTATTCATAGTCAAATATGGAGGGCCAAAGATCCATGCTGATGCAACAATGAATAATAAATACATTCACCTGAAACAAAAGAGAGAGAGAGAGAGAGAGAGAGAGAGAGAGAGAGAGAGAGAGAGAGAGAGAGATATACCTGCCATTTACTACTGACTGGTTCATAACGTCACAAACTTCAATACCAACCTATGTATTTGCTTCAAAGAAAAATATCAATTTCACTGAACTAAATACACCACAAAATTAAATGTGCATTTTTTTAGAAGACCCATTTAATCGAATGTTTCTGATTTAAAAAAAATAAAAGCACTTGGCATTGAAGGCTGTGTCAAAGATCCAGCAGTGAGTTTCAGGGAATTTAGTTAGAGCAAAAAAATCCTGGGTAGAGTATACACCCCACTCAACCGAGGAGCCGGGAGACAGGGAGCATCTCCCCCAGTGTGTGTTGCGTGCCACTGTTCTGACTGACTGACTGCGTCCCTGCCCCGTCTGGGGTCAGCGCCCAGGGCATCGCCAGATGAGGGGGACCCTGACCAGACGGGACATCGGCCAATCACATCCCAATAACAAAAAGGGGAGAGCACTCATGATTTTTCATTAATTTAATTTAGCAGTATGCAAAAAAAAATCCTATTTAGAATTAAATAGAAGATAAACTAATAATCTGTAATCATTTTTATTAATGTTTTTTCCCTGTTGTTTACTGGGGAAAATTTTAACTGATAATTAATGTGAGCTAGATGTGAGCTAGATAACGATTCACATACCATAATGACTTGCAGTTATTAAACTGATAATACTAATTGTTTTCTCTACATGACAAATGATGATTTTTGTTCATTTAAATGAAATGATATTACAAGGCTGTCCTATCCACTAAGAAATGTACACACTTTAAAAAAATGCACATTACAGAACAATGCAATATCTAACAAATAATTCTCAACCAAGCAAACATCAACAGTAATCCGTTCAAGCTACTAATATGAAGAGAAGAAAATAGCATTTTTCTTCTTTTTTTTTAATGTTTTGCTCCAACAGCAGTGCTGTCATGCATGTTTTTTTTTTTTTGTTTTTTGTTTTTTTTACGTGAAGTGTCAGACAAAAAGAGGAGAGAGGGAAGGAGGGATCCTGAGGGAGGAGAGGAGAGAAGGAAGGAGGGATCCTGAGGGAGGAGAGGAGAGAAGGAAGGAGGGGGTAGAGCGGCTGGAGATAGAGGGGGTGTTGACATGGACTTGTCTCCAATATCTTCGAATACATTTCACAATTCATCTGCTTTGTCTCAGCTGCCGTGGCTGAGGACAGTCGGACCAGACGTCCATTTGGTTCCTCCTAGTGGCCCCCCCTCACAATCCCCCCCACCCCCCAAACACCTTTTTTTCCTCTATGACATGCTGGCTGAAGGGGAGAGTGGAGGCAATTCACAATCTTCCCCAAATGGAGAAATGTCAGGAAGAGAACCCACATCAAAAAGCACGTTGTCATGGAGATACAGTGCGGACCACATATTACACACACACACACACACTCCCATATGCATGCACGCAAGGCCATGCACAAATACACACCCAAACATGTATGTGAAAACACCAGCAAGCAAAAACAGATTTTAAAAAAATGCTAAATTTAAGTCCTGAAAAATGTCTTACATTTTATCTGCTATTTACTATCATTTACTATCATTTACTATGTTATGTTTTGATTTAGTAGAATGTATTAGTAGACACTGACTCATACATATTTGCTCATACTACCTTGTGCTTTTATGCTGGGCACAATCTGAAAAATGTCATTCAATTGATTAAATATTTCTCAACTAATCCAACAGTTCCACAAAAGATTGAATTATGAAAAACAAATTCATAAATACTATTAGCTTCACAACAGGGAGCTATAATAACATTATAGCTTTATAAATCTGGCAAAAAGGACCTACTTAAGTACAGTCATGTTTATATAAATATAACTTCCACAATTCCATCATCTTTTTTCTCTCTGAAAATATCAAAATCATCTTTGGCCCAAAAATACTGTACACCAGAAAATGTCAAATCTTCTGGCATGTCTGTGTGTGGAATCTTTAGAGGAGACTCTCGCAGGGAGGCTCTGGGGTGGGGTCATGTGACCAGAGTGCCCGTCCAGAGAAGCCATTTTCAGCCAATAGTGTTGTCAGAGACACTATGCAGCCGGAACGCTTGGCATTTCAATGATCTACTCCACAGAAGGGAGAGAGAGAGGGAGAGAGAGAGAGGGAGAGAGAGGAAGAGAGAGAGAGAGAGAGAGAGAGAGAGAGAGAGAGAGAGAGAGACAGACAGAGAGAGGGAAAGAGAGAGAGAGAGACAGAGACAGACAGAGAGAGAGGGAGAGAGAGAGAGGGAGAGAGAGAGAGAGAGAGAGAGAGAGAGAGAGACAGAGACAGACAGAGAGAGGGAGAGAGAGACAGAGAGAGAGAGAGAGGGAGAGAGAGGAAGAGAGAGAGACAGACAGAGAGAGAGGGAGAGAGAGAGAGACAGACAGACAGAGAGAGAGGGAGAGAGAGAGAGAGAGAGAAAGAGAGAGACAGACAGAGACAGACAGAGAGAGGGAGACAGAGAGAGAGAGAGAGGGAGAGAGAGAGAGGAAGAGAGAGAGGGAAAGAGAGAGACAGAGAGAGAGAGAGAGAGAGAGAGAGAGAGAGAGAGAGAGAGAGAGAGAGAGAGGGAGGGAGGGAGAGAGAAGCAGAATGCATGGAGAGGAAAGAAAGGAGTGGGAAAGGTGCTGCTTCACTCTGGTCCACACGGCCCGGCCCGGCCCGAGAACCGGAGGCTTGTGGGCCACGGCGCGCCGAAGAGAGCGTGCCTGCGCGTCTCTGTAGACCCCGGATCAGCCTGCACCACTAATAACCATATTCTCATGCAGCGCGATCAGGTCCTGGGGTCAGTTTAAAGGGGTAACGCGCGCCGCGCTACATGAAAAAGGGGAGAGATTGGTGGATATTAATGGTAAGCGTGGCCTAGTTAAGGCGGTAAAACCCCAGCCTAGCTTGTCCTTTCTTTCTTTGTTTGGCCAGAGGAGCTGAGGGCTTAGGGATAAAGGCAGAGCTCAGATCAGGAGACGAGGCTAAAGCTGCGCCAGATAGAGCGCGCCCAGCCATGCCGTACCGCCCGGATAATTAAAACACCCACAGCCCCACCATGGCCCTCATCTATCCCTCTTCTTTTTTATCCCCTCCCTCACTCTGTCCTCACCTCTGTCTGAAGAAACAGTGCGCGCACACACACACACACACTCTTAACATCATGATGATGTGCCAGAGAGAGCATAGCAGTCCATAGATCCTATTGGTAAAATACATTGCAAAGCTCCCAGTGGCCTTCATGTGTGTTTTCATTTGTGTATGTTTGCGGCGTGCGTGCGCACACACACACACACACACACACACACACACACACACAGCCTGTTTAAGAATCATCCTTCAGGTTGAGTTTAACATTTATTCGTCTCCAGCTCCTGGTAAGAAGTGACGTGCCTGCGTGGACGCAGAATGAATGCAGATGCATTTAACAGTGCCCAGACATCCCAAAGGCCTATTTACATCCCTGCCCAACACACACACACTACTGCAACCATTTAATAACTTACAAATAAGCAGTCACAGCTGCTACTATTTGCGAATAGTAGCTGATTAGTCTGAACAAAACATAGAAAGAAGGCAAAACATACACAAAACTACAGCAAAGAAAAAGCAGAAACAGATTCATGGATACGTCCGTATTGAAGTAGGCAGAGGAGTCGCAATACAAAGATCAACAGGCCCCATGTATCATCTCTATGTGTAATAACAAAGAATGAGTGTGAGTGAGGGAGATTTATGCGCGCAATGCTTAGACAATGCACCAGAGCCCTGTCTGAGGCCACTCCACTGGCCAGTGCACACTGCCCTCTGCTGGACGATGGTGTCCTAGCACAGAGCGAGAGAGCGAGAGCAGGGCTGCTGGACCCCGCACAAAACCTGGCCGACTGCCCTCCGGGAGCCGGCCCACGTTTGAATCCCCACCCTGGCAGACTGCGCCTGCTTCGGTGGGGCTCAGAGCGAGTGATGCGCGAGGGGCAAGCAAGGGATTCTCGGACCCTCTCGCAGCCTGATGCGTTTCATTAGCTGGGAGAAAATGGCCGGCTTGAAGTGACTCTCTCGGGAGTGAGCTGGCGGTGGCGCGGAAGGCGATGGGTCCTCGTGGATGTCGTGCACGTGTGACGGAGCTGCTGTCAAAAAAGAGGGAACTGAGATATCACTTTACAGCCAGGGCAAGCGGAGTCTGAGTCTGTAGGAAACGTGGCCAAGAACACGTCAGTCCACACGTGTAATTACAAGGTAGGCTCTGATTTCACAGGCCGCGATTAACTGGACACAACAAAATTGCTACACCACCTATTACCATTTTGGCCTCTCTGGGGGAGACGGGTACATGTGAACATACTTAAGTTTAAGATTAATACCAACAGTGGGGGCACTTGTTAATTGCGATGCGTCCAGTGTCTGTAATGCTGATGTTGCTGACCTCAGAGCAGTGCACGTTAAACACAGAATGAATCTCCATCAGAGCAGCCAGTCTGGGTCACGGTGTCCGCAGAGGTCAGAGGTTAGTGGTCAGGGGTCGTGGGAAAAACAGACATCTGGGTAAATTCAGCTCAGAAGAAGAGAGTACCTATGTGTAGCCCTGCACACCGCGCATGTACGCAAACTGTGACAGGAAGGCGGCATGTTCTAGATTTCTCCACAGTAAAGAGCTACCGTTCTTTCTCAGTGCCCCAAACACCATCTGCCATCCCCTCACACCAACGTGTTCTCAGCAGAAAGGAGACGTCTATCAGCATGGATTTTTCAATATCACCTTTTCAGATGCTATTGAGTTAGAAGGCCAAACACTCTTTGATTGCCTTAAGAGCTTGTCCCAGAAGTGGAGGCAGGAGTCTGTGGGTGTGTGTGTGTGTGTCTTTGAACCTCTGTTCCCCTGTTGACACAGCAGTAAATGAGGAGGGTTAGTGCATTGCCACTGGAGGAGGAAGATTTTCACGTTAGCCTGGTCCTGATTTGCATGTGCTACAGGAACAGAACAGATATAGAACCTACGAGAGGAAGTTAGCGAAGTTAGCGACACGCCGCCGCGGAATTTCCTACTGCGGGTGATGAGAGAACTTCCCAAGCTATGTTCTCGGAGTGGTGGTGTGTCTGGTGTCACAGCCCAACGAGGCAAGCGGAGGGAGCAGTTTTCTCTCTCCAGAGGAGAGGGGCTAGCAGAAAGCGACACCGCGTGTGAAGCATTGACGCGGGGTCTATTCCAGCAGTCTGAACGCGCAGGACTCTTTAACGCACTGCAGAACAGAACTTTAGAGCATCATCACAGTGGGGTTTACTCAGAAGCGCTCCAATACTGTCTATCAAAATAAAACATTTTAGAAAA
This sequence comes from Electrophorus electricus, assembly GCF_041902795.1. Classification (NCBI taxonomy): domain Eukaryota; kingdom Metazoa; phylum Chordata; class Actinopteri; order Gymnotiformes; family Gymnotidae; genus Electrophorus; species Electrophorus electricus. The sequence goes on along the minus strand of NC_137499.1, from coordinate 1,834,207 downwards.
ATAAGCTTTAGAAATTTTGAATATGAATTTCTGCTGTGAAAAGTATGTTAATGCATTTATAATACATGCATAACATATTTAAACACATTAAATATTGTTTTCAAAATTACAAATGTATAATAACTTAGCAATTATTTACATTTAATATTAAATATAATCAATCACACCACTGTTTAATTTAGTGAGTGTACTGCATCTAACGTTCATATTAATTCGTCATAATTCTTGCCTCTGTGCTCATATTCAGCAGGCAATCCTCACGGCACCGAGATCAGCTCGGTGTGTGTTAGTGAGGCTTCTCAGGGATGACAGCAGCTCTCTCGCACCCCCGGGCCTGAGGAAGCCGGCCGCGCTGGGCCGCGCTGGGCCGCGCTGGGCCGCGCTGGGCCGCTCTCCCTGAGCAGACACCAAGACACTGCGCTCTCTAATAGGGACAAATTGGCTATGTCTGTGGTGGGCGGCGGTGCGGGGCCCGAAGCCGTGGATTGATAGTGACGCCTAATGATCCTCCCGGGTAGATCAATACCAATGAGCCTCCTTTTCTGCCTGTCCTCGTTATTGGCAATGGGGAAGAGGAGAGAAGCAAGGGAAAACTACAGAGGAAGAGTGACAGGAGTGAGTAGTACAGCCCGGACCCCTTCTAAACACACACTCACACTCACACTCACTCACACTCACCACTGTTCAACAAACACTCCGACTTCCATTCTTACAGTCTCACAGTTACAGTCTCGCAAAAGTGTGAAAATCAAAAATCCAACACACACGGTCCACACACACACTCGTGCAATCAATATTTATTTACTATGCTGCTACCTATTTATTGGTGTGTGCAATTTCACAGGCCCAATAAGACGTGCTTTATATTAATTATTTCTGAGGCACTGTGGCCACTTGCAGCAAAACTTAAATAGAGACGTGTTTCTAAGGCTAAGCAACCCTCACGTCCCAGTAATACAAATACAGCCACGTCTGTAGCACCACTAAAAGAAATAAATGATACCACATTATTTATTCTCTTTTGTGATATTGGAAAAGCATTTGTTTGGTGTACTGTGTGCTCAATATTTTTTTACAGGACAAACAACAGGAAAGAAGAACAGTGCAAATAAGCCAGATGGAGTTGAGTTAAATCCATGTATCATTACAAAAATGAGTCATGCAGTCAATTCATGTATTCAGAATATCAATAAGCAGAAATGAGTCATTTTAATCTTGATTGTGGCTTGTGCAAGCACTAATAGGGGAATTGGTGACTGCACTGTTGTGGGTTACGCATTGCGCATGTCTGTGTGACCTGGAGATGTGTTTTAATAAAGCAGGGAGATATGACTGGTCATGCGTTTGGGTCTGTGTGTCCCACCATGCACGAGAGAAGTGAAGTGTGAAATCCCACAGGACACCTGATCTGAAGGAGTGAGTGTGTGTGTGTGTGTGTGTGTGTGCCACAGCCATAAAGCATTAAATCACATACGCATGCACACATACATGGACACACACACACGGGCACACAGAGCTCACACTACTGATTACTCCAACCAAACACATCCATAGACTCCAACCCAGCTGTCAGAGTGTATTCTCATTACCCTGGACCTCAGACCACCATGATCCCTGATCCACCAAGCCTGTGTCCACTGTGTCTCCGTGCTCCTCCCCTGTCCTGAAAATGTCGACCTTTTCAGCAGACAATGCAAATGTAACAGGTATTGAAAATACAATAAGAGCCCAGTCAATAAAACAATTTTATCAATAAAGGTTTGGTACAAAATCTGCAGACACATTGATTATTCAGTGAGAACTTCATTCCTACATTCAGCAGATTGAAGGATGACATGATAATAGACCAGTGCAAAATTTCCACAATATGCAAAAAACAACCAATAAACAAACATTTCTAAATAAATAATTTCATCAACTGCACATTTATATATTTTCAGAGCATTTTCAGGTGCATGTGTATATTTGGTAAGCGCTCACGACCTTTTTGCAACAGTACCACTGACTTGGAATTAAATGTTAAGCAAAAAAATTTAAATAAAATAAAACCACACTGCATCAATAAGGAAGGAGGAAGTGATAAAATGACAAAACTAAAAAGGTAAATATTTTGCGAGGCAGTACAGGCGGGTGAAGTGTCCAGTAACCATGAAAGCCCTCGGAAACACAGTGGCACGTGCCGTGCGGTCGCCGTAGAGACGGCCGGCGGAGACAGAGGGGCCTCCGTGCCTCCGTCTCCTCCAGCTACATAAAACCACCACCTTGTCCCACACAGCAATCAACGGGTAACCCAACAGTACAAAGCCATTAACACACACACACACACACACACACACACACACGCACAGCCCAGGAGGTAGGTACGTCCAGTGCATTTGGTGGTGTCACAGGCTTCACGGAAGTGATGGAAAAAATCCCAGTTGTTCCAGCTGTTAGAAAGCGTTCAGAGCGTAATGTACTGCAGCTCGCTGTATACTGTAATACAAGGTGGAATTACACAGCACAGCAGCGCACGTGATAGACCATGTCCAGGAGTTTATTTAAACTACAAACTCCCCCTGAGAAACAGAGCTAGAGATGAGAAACAGAGCTAGAGAGGAGAGAAATAGCTAGAGACGAGAAACAGAGCTAGAGAGGAGAGAAATAGCTAGAGGAGAAACAGAGCTAGAGAGAAGAAGCAGAGCTAGAGATGAGATGAAGGCAGAGAGGCAGAAAGGGGATAGAGATGGGGGACAGTGGTGAGACATACAGTGAGAGAGAGCGAGACAGAGTGAGGCAGAGAGAGACAGGGAGGAGAGATGCTGATCTGCCTGTTCCTCACTCTTCTTTCTCAGCCTAGGCAGATTTACAGAGGATTGGCTTTCTTTCTGATGGTCTTAGGAGTCTCTCTTCAAAAAGACACCATCCAAAATACGCCCTCCCTCCTAAGAGCACCAGATAAGAAGTGTTGATTCATTTTTTTATTACTATCACTTTTGGAATTGAAACATAGCTTACCTATTGAATTTCTGTTTTTTTATGAACCTGTAGTGAGAGGCAGAAAGAGAGAGCGATGGCTTAAAAGAATCAGTGAATTATCTGTTAGAGGAAGGATTCTGTCCTTGATTTTCACCTCCCAGTACAGACGAACCCCTCCGATGTCACAGGGGAGGATGGGAAGATTTAGTCAGACTAGCCCTCCTTCTCAGAGACAGGGGACGCAGGTGTGGCACTGTAACAGTTGCATGAGGGTTATCTAAAACTGACCTGCCTCGCTACCATCTAGCCCTGAACCTAAACCCTCCAGCCCTGGGCTCAGACTTACACACACAGAAACAGCAGGGTGGACAGACCTGCAAAACGCATGGACAGCAGTGATACTTGAATGGAAGGGATTTTCCCTCTCACACACACACACACACACACACACACACACACAAAATAATCCTCATTTTCTTTATTAACCAAACATGGCCTTAAAAGTGTAAAAAAAAAAAATTAAAAATACAAGGAATGCTGTGTAAACTGGCGAAGAATAAAGTTGAGTAAAGGTATGCTGGAGCGGGCAGGTAAGGCATGTAGGACAGGGGACAGGAGTTCCCAACGTCCATCCCAGGGCTGCGTGGACAGCAGCGTCTAAATGGCAGCGTTCAATTCATTCCATCATTATGTCATCTCGTACTAATCTGCACAGCCTTCGCCTGCTTTCACATGCAAATGAGGCAGAAAAAGGGTGGAATGGAACGGGGTCGGGGGCGGGGGGAGGTGGGTAGTTGCATCATCATGTCCTGTCAACAGCGTGAAAATACGCCCTGAAGCTCCCAGCCCCCGGTTGTATCTCTTATTATTCCTGCCTCTCCTCTGCTCTATGCGCTCTGGGTGTCCCGTGACTCGCTCCTCTCGCGCTCGCACTCGCACATGGCGGTATGCCGGCTCGCTGTCTCCCCGCTGACCTCGGTGAGGCACGGCATCCTCGGAGCGGGGCGAACGTACCGCGGCGGTGGCGATCTGCGGAGCAGCAGACTCCCTACAGAGAGAGTGCAAACACAGCGAGGCGTGGGGCTCTCGCGCCAAGCCCTCCCCGCCCACGGCGCGTGCCCCTCATCTGCATATTCACAAAAAGGCCAGCCACTCACGAGCCAGATGTCCCGAGTCATCAGACTAACCCCTCCCAATCACCTCATCAGCACGCGCCAGCTATGCGAACACCCACTAATGAAGGGAGGGT
>NC_137499.1:1725000-1825000 GCF_041902795.1 Electrophorus electricus | reverse complement strand
CCGATGGGACAAGAAAGCAAGAGGATGATAAAAAAATAAAGAATAGGGCTCTCTCTTGCGGATTATCATTCAAAAATGTGGCAGGAGATGGAAGGAGCTGATAGAGCCCAAGACAAGTGTCACACATAAAAACAAAGAAGAGCGACTGGCCAGATGTGACCTCTACACCCTGAACCCCCCCCATCACCACCGGATACAGAAAAACACTACCACCACCAGCAACCTGAGCCACGGAATGAAGAAAACGCCACAGCAGGGAACCATGATAGCGTGCGTCTTAAAACACGCAATATTAAACACATCGGTCTTTGGTCCCTTAAATACGTTCTGGTGGCTTATACCCAATATTTCAAATAATAAAAACATTATTCTTCCAGAGCACTTTTGTAATATAAAGATGAAAATCAGGATATTCACAAAATAGAGGATTCACTTTAATTATTTACTATTATTACGTGAATCTGTGATTTTGTGAGTATACAATAGAATTTTTTTTTTTTTTTTATGAAACAAGAGGAAAATGAAGCGTTTGAGATGAAGGCAGGGGTTTCCTATGTTGGGTTCACGACGGAACACCTAGAGAGCAGAGTGTTTGCCTGCACCCGTGCATCCAGCTGCCCCGGAAGGCCAGAGGGGGACGTCCTAACCACGTTTGCACAGACTCAGTTGAGTCAAAGTGCTCGTGAGTGTAAGCGTGCCTGTAAGTGCTGTTTCCCCAGGCTGGTGTGTGCTGCAGACCGCGCGCCACCGTTCCACTATGATCAACACAACACGCCAAAATCTCCCTCAAAACGAAAAAGGTAAAATTGTTTTCTATCTATGAAAAAATATTATGTAAAATATATATTTTATAAAAATAAAAACTATAATTAAATTGTTACCTTGCAAATAGTATTATTTAAAAAAAAAATATTTCTAGTTTCATCATTAATAAATTTTAAAATGACGTATATTATAATTAAACTACAGAAATTACAAAATGTGTCATTGTAATATTTTCTTTAATTATGTTACTTGGTTTCATTTGATTTTAATTTTAAGATAATCAACAATTGGTTGAAAAAAAGGCCTAAAAAACATTTTAAATTAATATTATTTTATATATAATATCAATTACATAATATAATATATATAATATCAAAAACAAATATTTATTTTATACATAATATCAAATACTTTTATGAGCAAAAATTTCTACCACCAGGAAGGAGTCCCTCAATGATCAAATAAAATCATATTTGTTATTTGATGAATATCTAACATTTTACACCTCATTTTCACATGACAAAAGGCAGCCAGCTAGTTGTCCGTGGTGGAAAAATAGAAATACGGATGCACGTTTTCGGAGAAAAGGGATTAGCAACGAGATGGCGGACATCTCCCGCATCTGCGTCAGACAGGCTGGACAGAGGAAACAGTTCGGAGCAGAGTCACCGCAGAGACAGGTCGGACTGTGAATTGCCCCAGATTTATGCCCCCCCAGCTCTCTTTTGTCCATTTGCGGCATTTGGGAGTGGCTTCCTGACGAGATTGCTTCCATTGTGACTGAGCAGAAAAACCAAAGTGAACGGGGGGAAAAAAAACCCCACCACACCTCCACCTCTCCAGCAAGACAGCACAGCTCACAAAAGCGTGCAGAAGTGACAGAGTCGCAGTCCGGCACCCACACACACCGCAGTGCTCCCCTTTATCGGCTGTTCCAAATTCAAGCTGCACTTAATCAGCCCCTCAGCACGCTCTGTCTGGAGAGTGATGAGGGGAAGAAAAACAAAACTTCCAGAAAGCCCCTCCACGTGTTGTAGCCAACTTTTCAAAGTGTGAATGAGAGTTATGACGATCTGTAGTCAAGGGGAAGACAGTGAGCACACCCGATGGTGTTAGCAGACAATGTGGCAAAATTTAAGCAGGACAAAGAGCACTTTATACGTAGCCAAAAAAAAAAAAAAAAAAAAAAAGAAAGCTTACAGAAAACCAAAACTGCAATAACGTACAAAACTGTGTTTCCCTGGAGCAGGAGCAGGGAGACCCCCCGAGCCCCAGGAATGACAGTGGCAGTCCGCCTCTGAGAGCAGGCACACTGGAGGGCAGGGTCAGGCTGTCAGCACATGCCAGTCCAGTCCTGGTTTCCTCTGTTGAGTGGCAAAGCGGTTTTGATGCAGGGGTGTTCAGTCACATGGTGTGGGGGAACGGCGCCAGCTATAGTGACGTGAACTAAGACAGACGAGGGTGCCGTTAACGTTAGTCAAACACGCAGTCTCTCCGGCTTGGCATCTACCAAGGGGCTGAGGAGAGTCTGTGCTCAGTCCCCAGTTCTCACACTCGCGGAAGCAGAAAAACAACAACTACAGCGAAGAAAGGAAGATGAGTGAAAGATGAGAGGAAGATGAGTGAAAGTGGGGCTTTGGTCTCGGGCTGCCATTTTTGATGGTGTTTTAGGAAACTGTCGGAACAGTGGAGATCACCGTGAACTGGAGCTCAGTGCAGTGAGACGGCAGTCACAGGCCCAAACACTCTGCTGCATTACCATACACATTACAGGCGAGGCATCACGTGCGTGCGCTCGCTGGATGAGAGGATGGGCCTCTCTGTATGACGGGAGCGTTTATGGCTGTAGACGATAACCCTGGTTTGATTTTTTTTATTTTTTTGTAAACCACTGCTCCCTGGATTTAAGAGCAGCACAAAGCCTGCATCTTAATGTGTGTGTGTGTGTGTGTGTGTGTGTGTGTGTGTGTTTGTGTATCTGTGAGATACGATTGTCTATTGAGGAGCTGACAGATGAAAGCTCCAGATATGGCAAGCAGGATGTGTGTGTGTGTGTGTGTGTGTGTGTGTGTGTGTGTGTGTGTGTGTGTGTGTGTGTGTGTGTGTGTGTGTTCCTCTCTTTTTGGGGGTGACCTGGGCCTAGAGGGACAGGCACAGAGGGCAACCAATGCAGCAAAGGAGAGAAAACACTAGGAGTCACAAACGAACTGGGGAACAGGCGGGACACTGTGGAAAGGGGCGGGGCACCAGTGGATGGGAGGGGCAAGAAAAAGACAGGAACAGAGAGCATCAAATCCCTCAGCGTAATCCAACAGACACTCAGAGGAGAAGATCTCAACAAGACCACTGCATCTAGGGCCTTCAGACCAGGCTGCATCAGAAATAAGGCAAATAAGACACACACACACACACACACAAATCTCCACATGAGCCAGTACAAAGCGCACCACGCGTCATCACCTCCATCTTATGTCTGACAAACAACAAACAAGGCAGAGCCTGCATAAGAAGTGCACAGATTTACACGGGAAAACACGAGGCTTTGTGCTAATGTGGCCTGTAGGAGCCAATCCCGGCCGCCATCGAGTAGTTGCTAAGATCACCCCGGCTGTTGTTTCCTGACCAGCCGTGCTTTGTTGTGTGTCATGAACCGGGGGGGGGGCACAGAAGGCTATCCTTCGGCTTATCATGTCAGGGCATACGAATTCATTTCATATTCTGGCAAATGGCTGTTCACTGCAGGGGGCTCACTGTGCTACCTATCCCCCGGCCCCCTTTCGCTTTGATTTGGCTCATTTGAGCAGTACGGTCCCTGGCAGCTTGTTAGAACTGCCACCTCACCGACTCGACCCCCTGGGTGGAGGAGGGAGGCGGAGGAGGTGGGTGGGGGCGAGAGAGAGAGGACGATGTGAGGGAGAGGCCTCACCAAGAGCACCGCCGCGCGTCCTGGGTGAACGCGCACAGCTCCCTGCAGGAGGACCGGTGAAAGCTGGCCAGTGCACGCCATCTTCTGACCAAAACAGGAACTACGCCCTTCTTGAGCCAGGGCGCAAGCGCTACCACAGCGTGGCATCTTGTGCGCAAATTATTATCGCTTGCCCCATAACCCGTCTGTTTTCCACGTCACTTGGGCGCAGCAGTGACAAACGAGCCATCCGAGAAAGCTTTACAAATCACGCTTCTATCGTGCAGCTTCATTCAGCGTGGCCGTATTCTTTAAATATATTACAAATGGAGTTCTCACTTCGCAGTTCCCTGCCAGTAAAACAGAGCGTCCATGCAGACGTTGTAGAGAAGCTGAAGTGTGACAGCAACCTCTTCAAGACTCTCTCAGGATTAATTGCAAAGTAAACTGTTAAAATGCAGAGAGTCCGAGGAAAGATGGAGACACGGCCAATGCGGAGCGAGAATTCCTGAAGCGCCTGCTCTTTTTATATTGTTTCTGACAAGGTGCAAGAACTGATCTGTTCATGTCAAAGGTACAAGAGACTTAACTGCCTCAATTATCTGTAATGGCTCACATATGCTGTGGACACCTCCATTTTGCACGAATCAATCTGGGGCGTTAAAGTCGTACGGCTGCACCGCACACGGGACCGGAACGCGTGGCCGTCTGCCAGTTCCGTGCGGGTCACGTAAGAAGAGAGAATGAAATTCTCAAAGAACTATCCAGAGCGATCGCATTTCGGCCTCTCGATTTGCCAAGGTCAGACTCGTTCATCTCAGCGGGGTGTGCTGGAGACAGCGGACCGGGGCTTTAAAGTGTAATGGCAGCAGGCAAGCAGCATGTGACATAGGAATGAGGGGCACAACAAATTCAGCCCCCACCCCCCCGGCTTCTCTGGACCTGGGCTGCGTGATTAGACATACAGATGTGGGGTAACCTTGGGGTGGGGCACATAAAAGAGACCGAGGAGGGGTGCAAGGAGACTAGGGTAGAATCAGACAGACGGACGGACAGGCAGACAGACTAAGCTGACGTGAGACAAGCAGCATTCGCTAAATATTTTCATTCCCCTTCTTCTGCATATATATAAGAAAGCGGCGCGGCACCATTACTGACCCCAACCCCCAAACCTTCCCTCCCCCTTTCTCTGCACCCCATGGAGAAATAAATCTAATTTCTCATCTCCGCCACCGAGCACCAGGCCCCTCCCGCAGGGTCCCCCTGCCCCACCCCTTCATCTCCTCCTCTCTCTCTCCCTCTCTCTCTCCCACTTTTATTCCTCCTCCAAGCAAGGCTCCATTTTGTAATAAGTTCTGATCAGTGTTTCTACCAATTTGCATTCTGCTCTGAGAAAATGGAGGAGTAGTCCTGATGGGGAAGAAAATGGAGAGAGAGAGAGAGAGAGAGAGAGAGAGAGAGGACAGAAAGAGAATGAGAGAAACAATCAAATATCTGATTGGATGAGTGTGTGCTTGCAGGTGGAAAAGAGGGTGTGTAGTGGAGTGTCCAGTGCACGTGTGTATGTGTGCGCGTGTGTGTGTGTGCGCGGGTGTGTGTGTGTGCGTGTGTGTGTGTGCTGTTGTTCAGATCCCAATAAGGGCATTGGAATGTCAAAAGGGCTCATTGTACCATTTGTTTATTCAAATGCAATCTCAACTTTGCCGAACAGGTGTAGAGACCAGGAGACACGTGCACGTGATCACCTGACCGAACGCTCGTGAGACAGACGTGAAACACTGGTGCAGCTGTCTGCCCGCCCACCCGCCTGTTTGTCTGCTTACTAGAAGGAAATACACCATCATCCACTACTCCTGATCTGCCTGGTATCAAAAAGGAACCGTCAGCAATAAAGCATCAAGGGCAGTGTAGTGAGAGTGAAATGCATATGAGAAACCGACTCACAGACTGATGCTATACACTACTGTTTCTTCATGCAAGCTCAGCATAATAATAACAATAACAATAATAACAAACAACAATAACAACAACAACATTTGGTCCTAGCCAAGTACGCATTCTCTGATTTAGAAAATACATCAGATTACAATAGGTAGCAAGACAATCTGAAACTAGCAACCAGAGCTGCACTGCTGAAAACCCTCAACCATGCCAATAAACAATAACCCGCTAAGGAAGGATTTCCGGCTCTCGGCACCGTTTAAACTCCCCGGCGCTTCAGAAGAGACACACGCTACACCACATCCTCGGAATAAAACTAAAGTGAGATATCATTGAGTTCAATAGCTGGGTAAAGGCTAGCGTTGCCGCGCCTCTGAGGTCGGAAACACGTCACATCCGGAAGGTCTCCAGCTCGCCCCGACCCCATCAGGCTTTGGGGTCAGCCGCTGGGATCAGGGGCAGCGTTAATGTGTGTGTCTGAGCCCGGGTTCCGGATCTGGGGCAAGATAGCAGAGTTAATTAACGCGCGGCTGGAACGGCCTTCCCTCTGTGTGTGTGTGGAATACGTTTTTCATTAATAGCAATGGTGGAGATGGGTAGTTATCTGTCCCTCTGGAAGAACAGTGGGTGAGGGGGGCAGAGAGGTCATTTGGGGGGGGGGGGTTGTGGTCAAATTTTTTCGTAATTTCCGTCCATGCATTTCAGAATGAAATTAATTTCCTCGGCTATCTAACAAATCCAAAACAAGTGATTGCTGTTTCTGTCGGTCCCGGAGCACACAATGGGACTTCTCTGTCTCATGCCAGTCTCGTGTTGGTATCGCGCTGGTCTCACAAATCCAGTCTCAGCTGGAGGTTTAATGTGTCACACAGTTTGAGGCAGAGATCTGCTTCCACCTGCCACGTCTCTACACACACACACACACACACACACACACACACACACACACAGCTGAGACGGATTCAGAATCAGGTGTCTGATCTGCTCCTCCCATAACTGGAGACCGTGTGGAACATTAAAAAAATCATGCAGCTCTCGCAGTAAACACTGGAATTGCCACTGAAAGTTCAGAGCCAAAAGCAGAATGCACAAATCCCCATTGCTCATCAGCTATCACAATATAAATACCAGAAATGGAAATATTTCCTTACAGCAAACATCTGGCAGGATGGAATTAGCTGATTAGCCGAAGCTGTGAGCAGCGTTGCACTGGTTTATTATTCATGGGTTACACTGGATGTCATGTGATCCATTATACATGCAGCGGCTTGTAAGATTCAACGCATGTTTTCCGCATGGTTTCCCACTGGAACAACCGAAGTGAAGGAGGTTGGGGAGGGTTGCAGTATAGCGTCCTAAAAACCCTCCGGCTACCTTACAAGGCAGCCAGGCATTAGGAGTCTGTGTTCACATGGAGGTGAGGGGGGTCTTGGGGTGGGTGAACCCCATCCTTACCACAGTCTCTATCACAGCAGACTGGGTTGGCAGCTACGGTATAGACATACATTTGGCGGCCCCGTGTAGGAATGCGCTAGGAGCCTCACAGTGAGGTTAGAGTGGCGTGTGTGCGGGGGGGAGCGGACAGTAATGGGCGAAGGGTTAGACAATACTGTGGTAAAGCACTGACTCGTCTCGGACAGAGAGGTCTGGTCTCTCTATGGCCCCCGTCACAGTATTAGCCTAACTGCCAGCTTTGCAACACAGGGGACATGAGGGTCTGCACCAAACCCCCCCCCCCACCCACTCACTACCCCCACCCACAGACCTATTGATTTTCACGCCCAGAGATGCAGCTCTCCCAAAGGCCAGTAAATTACAGGCCATTTTACAGGGAATTACACCTGTGCGGGGGGGGGGGACGACTTTACTGGGACATGCGTGTCAGGGGCTGGTCCGTCACAGAGGTGTAACCACAGGCTACTGAAACGGCGCCCAACTCAGAGGCGGCACACACGTGTACGTGTATGCAGAGAGACAGACTGACAGAGACAGACAGAGAGAGAGAGAGAGAGAGACAGTACCATAAACACAAAAGTCCTACACCATAAAAGTGACAGCGAGTGAATAAAACAAAGCGGATTCCATCCGTCTCCCATTTCCGAATCCACCCGATAAACAGAGGAGGCCCTTGTCGGCCCCTCGCATCCAGAGGTGGGACCACAGGATCACATCCAATGGGGGCCGTGCATGGACCAGCGTGGTACCGGGCAGCGGAGCAAGAGAGAATGGTGGTCCATGCGGAGCAGCTCGGGCCTTGCGCAGAAGGGGCGGTCCCTCCTCCCTCACGTCGCCCTTCACCCAACTGCCGCCACGTGTCTCCCGCAGACGGATGACTTCGGCATCTACCCAGCATGCATATAAACCAGCCTCCATTTCACCCCTTTCTTTGATCCGTTGACACCCAGTGACGTGTGTCATGCTGCATCGCCGAGGCGCTAATGTTTGTGCATTTCCGCCGCAGCAACAATCGCTCCTGATTTTATTTAGCGTCTGGGGCGCGTTTGATCCCCTCTCGGAAACTATCGTTTACAATAGCGCGTGTCATGTCAGAGACCGGCGCAGGCAAACGCCCCGAGGATAGAGGTTAATGTGGAAAGGTAACGGCTCCTGACGAGACTGCTGCGTCTTCTTCACGTGGCATAAACGCGGAGAGACGTGGAGGGGCCCTGACACATGTAGATTTTACTTATATACTCCTGATGAACGCAAAGGCGTGCTAGACGTTCACGCGAATTGTTTCAGTTTTCCGAGTAAACACAGCGAGCAAAAGGCTTGTAAGACATGTCAAGCGCGAGAGACTCGAGGTTCGTTGACTAATAACAACAACAAAAAATAGCTCTAAAACCCCCTCCCCCTTCTCTCTCACTGAAACCTGGCAATCTTGGCCAAAATCCGGTTTCATTTCAACTTCTACAATAGCTTTTGCTCTCGCCTTGTAAAACTCTCTCTGAACACTGGCCTGCGCTGACCTCGGGAGAGCCCCCACCAACATGAAAGGATCTTTATCTGTTCCAGGTGTATGAGGCTCCGCGCTGCACGCTGGTGTGTGGGTGTGACTGACTGACTGACAGAGTGGTACCGAGAAGCAGAGGAAAGAAGGAATACAATGTGTGTGAGAGAAGGCTGGGACATAGTGGAGAGTGAGCCCACACACTACTTGTTTTAGAAGCAGCAGTTCACACACACCACTGGATCTCTGGACAAGCCCCTTCTATACATTCTCCTCCAGCTTGCATATTGAGGTGTATAAAGCAGGGCTGTGATAAGACAAGGAGGTGTGCGCATGTGCTTCCGCTGCTATATAAAGCAGCACGTGGATGCTGGAGCAGCTCAGTACAGCGCGCAACATTTACAGAGACTTCTAAAAGGAAATTCTTGCAGAAGTACTATACATGTGTGCATGATTGTATGTATCCTGTTCCCATGAAATTCTTCACACAAATGCCCTCTCTCACACTCGCACACACCCTCACACATCTTTAAACACACACACACACACACACACACACACACACACACACACACACACACTCACACACACGGACTCACACACACAGTGTTCATCCTGTTAAGGTTCCATCAGTCCATGTCATATTGTCCTCACACACACACACACACACACACACACACACACACACGCACGCAGACACACGCACGCAGACACACACACGCAGACACACACACTCATATGGCCATAGCTTACCTGAACCTGAACACAGAAGGTAGCATTGCTTTGCCATTGTACCCTCATACATGACCTCCCTGGTCCCATTTCCCAGCTGGGAGAGATGCCCATTGACTGCCAAATCTCCCACTGTCCAAGGACTGTGAACCCTGCTGGAGTGCATTCGACTCCAAACAGTGGTCATCATTCACGAGCCTAACTAAAACCATACTTGCTTTGCGTCTGGCTTGCATTAATTAGCGTTCTGCAGCCGATTGCTGGGATTGTGGGGTTGCAGGACTGCGGTATTGGCAGGGAACAGTCACTATTCCCAGTCCAAGCAGGGCCCCACTCAAATACTCAAACAATGCACTCCACGGCGTGGGAGGTGTCGCCGAAAAGTTCTGCTAAACGGTGGAAGGTGAACACCACCTTCTCCAAGTTTCAGTTTTGTTTCTTTTTGCTTGCCTCATTATTCCGGGGCGTTTGGGGCATCTGGGGCTCGCCCCGTCAACCCCCCCGGACGCGTGATGTATGAACAGCGGTCCATCACTAGATCCTGTCCGGCCGGAGCCAGCGAGGGATGTTAGCGCACGGTGCGTTCCTGCCAGGCGCGGACAGAGACGGATGGCGGGTCCGACTCTCCGGCTCTGGACACGTTACAAATAGGCCTGAAAGTGAGGAGCCAAACCTGAATAAACGCAAATATTCCAGCAAGGCACTCATCTGCTAACTGTCATATCAAAGCACGGGTGCACAAGGGGAGTTGGGGGGGGGGGGGGGGTGGAGGAGAGAGGGAGGGAGAGAGAAAGAGGGACAGAAGGAGAGAGAGAGAGTGGGATGACTGGCCACAAAACAAGGGACCACGTGAGGACCACTGAGTATCCAACACCCTCCAACACCATCTGACTTACAATCAGTTCACAGCTTTGAGACAAACTAAAGCGGAGGGGAGAGTTCAAAAAAAGATTCTTGATGAAATTGGCCAAAGCCAGCCTCCTCCACCCCCCCACATACCCTCCACCCCATACACCCTCCTCCACCCCCCCACATACCCTCCACCCCATACACCCTCCACCCCATACACCCTCCTCCACACCCCCCACATACCCTCCACCCCATACACCCTCCTGCACCCCATACACCCTCCTCCACACCCCCCACATACCCTCCACCCCATACACCCTCCTGCACCCCATACACCCTCCTCCACACCCCCCACATACCCTCCACCCCATACACCCTCCTGCACACCCCCCACATACCCTCCACCCCATACACCCTCCTCCACCCCCCCACATACCCTCCACCCCATACACCCTCCACCCCATACACCCTCCTCCACCCCATACACCCTCCTCCACACCCCCCACATACCCTCCACCCCATACACCCTCCTCCACACCCCCCACATACCCTCCACCCCATACACCCCTCCTCCACCCCATACACCCTCCTCCACACCCCCCACATACTCTCCACCCCATACACCCTCCACCCTCCACACCCCCCACATACTCTCCACCCCATACACCCTCCACCCCCCACATACCCTCCACCCCATACACCCTCCTCCACACCCCCCCACATACCCTCCACCCCATACACCCCTCCTCCACCCCATACACCCTCCTCCACACCCCCCACATACTCTCCACCCCATACACCCTCCACCCTCCACACCCCCCACATACTCTCCACCCCATACACCCTCCACCCTCCACATACCCTCCACCCCATACACCCTCCTGCACACCCCCCACATACCCTCCACCCCATACACCCTCCACCACACCCCCCACATACCCTCCACCCCATACACCCCTCCTCCACCCCATACACCCTCCTCCACACCCCCCACATACCCTCCACCCCATACACCCTCCTCCACCCCCCCACATACCCTCCACCCCATACACCCTCCACCCCATACACCCTCCTCCACACCCCCCACATACCCTCCTCCACCCCATACACCCCTCCTCCACCCCATACACCCTCCTCCACACCCCCCACATACCCTCCACCCCATACACCCCTCCTCCACCCCATACACCCTCCTCCACACCCCCCACATACCCTCCACCCCATACACCCCTCCTCCACCCCATACACCCTCCTCCACACCCCCCACATACCCTCCACCCCATACACCCTCCACCCCCCACATACCCTCCACCCCATACACCCTCCTCCACACCCCCCCACATACCCTCCACCCCATACACCCCTCCTCCACCCCATACACCCTCCTCCACACCCCCCACATACTCTCCACCCCATACACCCTCCACCCCCCACATACCCTCCACCCCATACACCCCTCCTCCACCCCATAGACTCCATACACCCTCCTCCACTCCATACACCCTCCTCCACACCCCCCACATACCCTCCACCCCATACACCCTCCACCCCCCACATACCCTCCACCCCATACACCCTCCTCCACACCCCCCCACATACCCTCCACCCCATACACCCCTCCTCCACCCCATACACCCTCCTCCACACCCCCCACATACTCTCCACCCCATACACCCTCCACCCTCCACACCCCCCACATACTCTCCACCCCATACACCCTCCACCCTCCACATACCCTCCACCCCATACACCCTCCTGCACACCCCCCACATACCCTCCACCCCATACACCCTCCACCACACCCCCCACATACCCTCCACCCCATACACCCCTCCTCCACCCCATACACCCTCCTCCACACCCCCCACATACCCTCCACCCCATACACCCTCCTGCACACCCCCCACATACCCTCCACCCCATACACCCTCCTCCACCCCCCCACATACCCTCCACCCCATACACCCTCCTCCACCCCATACACCCCTCCTCCACCCCCATAGACTCCATACACCCTCCTCCACTCCATACACCCTCCTCCCCCCCACATACCCTCCACCCCATACACCCCTCCTCCACCCCCATAGACTCCATACACCCTCCTCCACACCCCCCACATACCCTCCACCCCATACATCCTCCTCCACCCCATATACCCCATACACCCTCCTCCACCCCCATACACCCCATACACCCTCCTCAAACCCATACACGCTCCTCCACCCCATACACACCTCCTCCACCCCCATACACCCTCCTCCACCCTCCTTGTTCCATGGCTGCCACCCCCAATGTCTTTTTTGTTTTCTCCACTGTGTCAGAAGGAGAAGAGTTTACAAGAAACACTTATCTGACGCGGCGGCCCAAACCTGGTCCCACAATCTTTATCTCTCTAGGAGATGGAATTCAATATCCAAAAACCCCCGGCGTACAGGGAGGCAGAGCGTGCGGCAACGAGAGGCCAGCGTGGCCAGGTAATTGGTTGCCGGTGGACGAACACACGGTTTGAGACTGCCCGTGGAGGGGTGCTGATAGGGCAGGGGACTGATATCCCTGCTCCCGCCTCAGACGCTCCAGTAGTAATCTGCAGGCCGCCTGTACTGTGGAAGCACTGAAGACTTCAATAACAATACATGTCACACTAAGTATCACAAGAGATGGCGAGGTGGGGGGGTGTTTTGTTTCTTTTTCTCCGGTTAGACCTTTCTCTTATCCCTCCTGTGCATTAATTAGGAAAATCACTCACATCCCTGACATTTAAATTAAAATTACACCAGATAATGTCATAACAAGAAACGCGATACGATTAAAAAGCAAAAATAATTTCTTTTCTTTGAGATAAATGAAAAAGGGGGGGGGGTTGTGCACTAGAGGAATAAGTGACAGAGCCCAAAGGAGGCGGACCAAACAGGCCACACCCCTCGACCACTCCCCCACCCTCCATCCCCTCCTGGACGCCATTTCCATCACTTCTCTAATTCTGGGTTGAGGCAGCAGGGGAGGAACAGAAAAAAGGAGAGAGATGGGGGGGGTTCCTCTGATTTATTTATGATGCAACGAAGGTATGCTGAACACATCAAAACCAGCAGCAGTGGTCAGGCCGTCAGGAATGATGAAGTGTCTTCATAGCCGAGTGAGAGAACGAGCTCAGAGAGGAGAGGAGAGGAGGGGAGAGGAGAGGAGGGGAGAGGTGGGGAGGGGAGGGGGAGAGGAGAGGAGGGGAGGAGAGAGGAGAGGAGTGGAGAGGAGAGGAGGGGAAAGGTGGAGAGAGGAGGAGAAGAGGAGAGGCGGGGAGAGGAGGGGAGAGGAGGAGGAGGGGAGGAGGAGAGGAGAGGAGCGGAGGAGAGAGGAGAGGAGGGGAGAGGAGAGGAGGGGAAAGGCGGGGAGAGGAGGAGAAGAGGAGAGGCGGGGAGAGGAGGGGAGAGGAGGAGGAGGGGAGGAGGAGAGGAGAGGAGCGGAGGAGAGAGGAGAGGAGGGGAGAGGAGAGGAGGGGAAAGGAGGGGAGAGGAGGAGGAGAGGAGAGGAGCGGAGGAGAGAGGAGAGGAGGGGAGAGGAGGAGAAGAGGAGAGGCGGGGAGAGGAGGGGAGAGGAGGAGGAGGGGAGGAGGAGAGGAGAGGAGCGGAGGAGAGAGGAGAGGAGGGGAGAGGAGGGGGTGATGAGTATTAACCATCTCACCCCCAATGCTGCTACCACATACACGCTCACCACTAAACACCACTATCACCCCATCTGCCTTATCATCAGTGCACGTGTGCAAGCACACACACACACACACACACACACACACACACACACACACACACACACACACACACACACACACACACACACACACACACACACACACACACACACACACACACACACACACACAGCCCAAACTGCACTCTTACACAGCTGTCCAAAAATGTCATGATTAGATAACAATGGAGATGTCTTACTGGCAAATTAATCCATTTAAGTCATTTATAACTGAAAGTACAACCAGATATTTTCAATAACAAGTATCAACAGTAAGTGGCTCTCAAAGAGATTTTAATAGCATGTTTTATACTTATAAAAGTGGCAGCATTTACAACATACAATTGTACTTTTTTTCTTACAGTATAAAAAAAATATTTCTATGAAAAGCACAAATAGCCTCTGAACTGGTTTCAAAATAGGTCACTTTGCCTACAATAAACTTAAGTGTGTTTTAATGAAAGCAGAAAACACGACATAGTGGTGCCAAACCACATGGAACTAGTGCTACGGTAAAAGAGCCCAGAAGCGTCTGATAATAATGCTTTACCAGAGGCTTCACATGACGAGGAGACACAGGACACAGTGGGGTCTTCAAAAAGCTGAGCCTGATCATGTAAAAGACCACACCGCCCTCTTCAGGCAGAGGGAAGAACACATCATACAAGCTGTCACCTATCAGAGCCCTAGATCAGACACTGCACAAGCCACTCTACCTAATTACAGTATCACTACACACACACACACACACACACACACACACACACGCACACGCACACGCACACGCACCCCTATATATACTCGTTTTCTGTTTACCAGTTCACCAAAAACATGCAAATGAAATCTTTTTGAACTTGGTAACATTTAAACTATACCTGAATAAATAAATAAAAATGAATAAATAAATAAAAAGCAGGATAAAAATTAGAATAGATTCAAAGTCAAAGGAGAGCTATATGAGGCGGTACAGGGTCAGGCGTCTCCCGGAGTTTGAGTACCAAAGCTCAGCTTGTAATGGTGAGAAGGTGCTGGAGTTTGCTTGGGTTGCATTAAGCTGAGATCCGACTAGGTTAAAAAAAAAAGAACAGCAGGCAAAAGTAAATGCCCCAGCCGTCCCTAATTCAGCCCTAATTCTCCTAATTTTACCTCATCATTACGGGACCGGAGCAATTTCCACGGACGGGCTGAAATCACCTTGACGAAACCGCTGCTCTCCTCTCCTGCACAGTGCCCATCGAAAGATTTATTAACGGGTTTTCAACCCAGTATGTATTTGAAAAATACCAGTGATTTCATATAATTTAATGGGACGCAGATGGGCCGGATTCAAACCGCTCGGTCAGAAAATACGGCCCAAAATTGCTGCGTTTTCTAATATTGCCCGCATTCCCGGCAGATGGGAATAAACTGGAATGGAGCACAAATGTACTTTTCATATTTGCAGGTCTCTGCTCTGAATCTCCACCTCGTAGGTGATAAAAACCGGACTGCGGCTCAGATTCAAATAAGCTGGAGAGAGACGTAGCACACATCCATCTTAATGCTGCCGAGAGAGAGAGAGAGGTGGGTGGAGAAGGAGGGGAGGAGTGAAGAGGGGAGGAGGGGAGTGCCCCCCCCCAGCTCCTCAAAGCCCCACCTCCCTCCACGGCTACAGGACAGGCACTCCTGGGGACTGAAGAGCAGGCATTGCTAACCCAAGTCGAATTTCATATCCACCTAGCCATAAAGAGATGCTGCATTCCAACCATGAAGAGGTTAAAGCAGGATGCATGAAATCTACCCCCACCCCCCCCCACACACACACACACACACTGTGAGAGTGAGTGAGAGGGGGAGAAAGACAATTGTCCTTTAGTGACCACAAAAAAAAAGGCTCCTTCTCAGTCAGAGAGCAACTAACTGACCCCACAAAGATTGGGGTAGTGTGTGTGTGTGTGTTGGGGGGGGGTGTGAAAGATCTCTCTCATTGCCTGCTCTTCTGTCCTATGTGTGGCATTACAGAAAATTCTGGAAATCATCTTGACTAGATTGGGACTGAAGCGAACCCTCTGATACCTCCGTGTGTCCTTTCATCTCCGGGATCGGTTGCCTTCACTTTAGTTTAGCAGAACAACACTTTGCACACTGTGCGAATACCCTTGAAACACGACATGCAGGGATGCCTTTCTTCTGGGCTAGCGCAGGGAATATTCCAGGCTTCATTTTTGATGTTATTTTCCTTCCCAGCAAGTTTTCGAGATACACTGATACCTCATACAGATGCAATTCTGTTGACTTTTTTTTTTTTTGAAAGACTGAAATGAGGATGCATGCACTCCAAAGCAGGTTTGATAGATTCCCACTCAAGGAGTTCAGAGACTCTGAGAGGAGCTTTTTCATCTCAGCCCCTCTATGCATTTAAATCATTTCTAACAAGCTATCTCAAAGTTCATCTATCGATCACTATCACCACGTATTACTATGGAGCTACCAAGAAAAAAAAAAAAATAAAAAAATATATATATATATATATATATATAACATCGATAAGATCTCCTTTGCTTATGCCAGCTTTAATTTATTTTTTTTTTTGCAGGATTTATTCCTGAGATTGACCTGGTGGTTTTAGCATCTGTGTTACTGAAGGCCTGCAGGCAAAGTCCTTTGAAATGACTGATCCACAGTGCTCCAACTCAAGGTTATTTAGGCAGGATTTCCTTTAAAATTCTTTAAAGTCAGTGGCCAAAGGCCCGCATACACAAACATAAAGAATGTGGCCAAACAAGCTAACAGGAGTTACGGGACGGGCCGTCATCAAAGGGACCAGAGGCAGGCCAGAGCTTCCAGCGAGCCGGGGGCTTTGCGCTCCGAAGCCAGAGAGATGTTCTGCACGTTTCAGAGAACCTCTCTGGTTCTCTCCCTGGATTACCAGGAGGGCTTTGAAGCCCCCCCGCCAAAAAAAAACCCCCACCTGCGTCAATCCAAGCGCAGGCTGTGTGTTTCTGTTTTCCAGGCCAGAGTCCCGTTGGGGACGGCAGTGGAGAGGGGAGCCATCCGCACAGGATGGGGGGGCTGTTCTTGTGTGGGACTCCGGTCCTGGGGAATTCAGCCCCTTTACCAACGCTGCCTCGTACTTGTACGCAGCGTTAACCAGCAGCCCAACGCCAGCCAGCCTGAAACAACAGGAGCGTGAAAGTAGCTCGTTTACATAATGTTAATGGTGTAAAAGTCACACAGAGAAATATAGGCCTCTAAAACTGCAGGCAATACATTACTAACTAAACAAGAAATAATTAATGATACGAGTGCAGATCTCGCGCATGTCTCGTGGTGAATGTCCCATGGGACACGGAGCAAAAAGAAAACAACAATGGAAGGGAGAATGAAAAGGACATGCGAAGACATCTGGTGTGCATCTATTAATAATGTTTCTGCTCCGCAGTGTCAGGAAACCAAGAGAACCACTCCATTTTCATGGGGTCAAATACACAGGTGCACACAGATAGAGTGCATGTTCCTTCACGCACCCACCCAATCTCTCCAGTACACACACACACACACACGCACACACACACACGCACAGATGACTGTTGTGAATGTTGACCTTTTTTTTCCCAAGGATTAAAAAAAAATCAAATAGAAATATCCTGTGTGTGAATTACCAAAGCCACAGCGAAGCCAAATGCCAGCAGAGCACAGTCTCCCAGAGCGAGGGGATCCAGCATGAGGGCGGGCAGCGGCCGGCGTGGAAAGGGGGTCATCTCTCATGCTACCTTCAAGGTGGCATGAATAATGAATGGCTTGGCGATAGACAGAGAGGCCCCATCAATATTTCACAGCTCCCTCTTCCTCTAACTTTACTCTGACTCTCCCACACTGCCGCCCCAGTCCCAACACACACGCACGCGCGCGCACACACAAGCGCGCGCACACACGCGCACACACACACACACACACACACGCGCGCACGCACACACACACGCACACACACACGCGCGCACGAACACACACACGCGCGCACGAACACACACACGCGCACGCACACACGCACATGCACACACGCGCGCACACACACACGCGCGCGCGCGCACGCACACACACGCGCACGCACACACACACACACACACGCGCATGCACACACACGCACACACACGCACACGCGCGTGCACACACACGCACACACGCGCGCGCGCGCACGCACACACACACACATTTACACACTCAGACTTATATTTCAAGCATTATCGCATATATCTACGATAAAAAAGAATAATTAAACTGCTTCTGAAGCGACTTAGAAAGTGCGTGGGTGAGTGACTGAATGAGTTTGAAAGGATGTCAAATTAGAAGTCCTGTCATTCGGAGGGAGTACAGAACACGGCCCAGACAAACCCAGACAAACCCCTCGGCTCCTGTAAAGGCCTGTCACTATCCGCTTAATCACATGGAAATGAATGCACACAATCAGGCTAAACTGGATGCACTCAAACTTAATTCCTTCACTTTCTTGCTTATGTATTCATGTTCTCACTAATCACCACATTAGATATTCGTACGCTGCTCTCTGCGTTTGTGTGTGTGTGTGCGTGCTGCAGTGTGTGTGTGTGTGCTGCAGTGTGTGTGTGTGTGTGTGTGTGCTGCAGTGTGTGTGTGTGTGTGTGTGCTGCAGTGTGTGTGTGTGTGTGTGTGTGTGTGTGTGTGTGTGTGCTGCAGTGTGTGTGTGTGTGTGTGTGTGTGTGTGTGTGTGTGTGTGTGTGTGTGTGTGTGTGTGTGAATCCAATTGTCATTCCCTTTTCATACAGTGTCACTGTTCTGATTAGGCCTCTGCTCGTGGAGAGAAAAGGGGGAGGTATGATCACTGTTCACTGACCCTCACACACACACACACACACACACACACACACACACACAAGCACACAAATCACACACACACAATCACACTGCAGCACACACAATCACTCACTCACTCACAGGGCCCAGTCTGATCTCATCTCTCCAGTGTGTGTGAGAAGGGGAGGAGGATTGGTTTCACTGTAGTGACTCCAGCTCCTCTGCAGTCAGAAACTTTCCAGGCAAACTCACCCCACACGAGGGGTTTGCCCTCATCTTCAGCTACAGGTCAGAACCACCTACCTAGAGCAACCACCTACCTAGAGTCACCAGAGCAACAGTTGCCAGAACAATCCTCTCCAGATATTCATTAACCGCTCATCACTGGCATTTACGTATGGCGATATTCCAGACGCTTTGTCGTTCATTAACAGGGAAGCAGGGCTGGACATGTGTCCCGCGCAAGTTCTGGGAAAGCCTGATGCAACTTCCTCGAGAGTTACAGGGCAGCGGGGGGACACCCCGATTTGAACTCCTCGTTTTATTTCTCGTATTATAGCGCTCCAAACTCCAGGGCGGACATGGCTGCCAGGCGCGTCAGCCTCCAGCCTGGGCCGGTAAAGCAAAGTTTGTCCGCTTGCCTGCTCTGCTGCGAGCGAGCCACCGCCCCTGGGGCCAATACACCCGAACCGGCCAACAGAAGCCTGGCTCATCCAATCAGATTATGCTACCAGCTGGTGATGCTAAGTAGCCAGGGCAAATTTGCATTAGTGGATTATGTAATGGACTGGAAGCTTAGCTGGGGGGGGGGTGGGATTTGGCCAACTAAGCGTGGCACCAGATAAAGTCTCAGCTTTCAGAGAAGGGCCACCCCGCCACTTCATGCCAGCGTGTATGTGGTCGATCATGCAGAGAAAGCAGCAATACCAATTAGACAGCCGTGTGTAATTGTGTGGAGGAGGGGTTTGCGGCACAAGGGAGCCTGCCGATGCCCTCAGGCAGCCCAGCGTCTCCGCTCATTTGAATATTTCTCACACGGCGTGCCTGTACTCACTAATTCGCACAGACAGACAGTTAAACACGCGCGCACAATAAGACCGTGATCAAATAAGGCCTTCAGGATGTGGGGGAAGCAGAAGAGGGCTTCCATTAGGAGTCTGGAGTCTTTACTTCATGAACGAGGACGCACACTGCCATGGAGAGCTATGTGCGCTTAGCTCCAGTTCATACTGCAGATCAGCAACCCAAGATTCAGACAACACTGGAGCCAACTGTTGAAACTGGACTAATACTGAGACCCGAACTAACCTGGTTCTGGGACTGCATGGTGCACTGCATGCAAGCTTGTAAAATAGTGAATGGTATTATAAACAAATGTTTATTGCTCAGACCCAACAAAGCCAAGCACAAAAACATTAACAGGTCCAAAGTAGCAGCAGGTTCTCAAGCATCAGGGTTCAAAATCTACATGAAAAATAATGTTTGATGGGATAATGCAATAATTATTTCCATTTTAGCTCCATTTTACTTTCTACGGATCAAATAACTTTGACTACTACGACTGCCCGAGAAATCAAAATGGCGTCTGTCGTGTCTAGACCCCTGCGGTCTGTTTAGACATCAGCTCAGGATGAGGGCTGAACGTCCATCCCAGAGTGGACCAAGAGTGGGCCTCTGTCTGCACTCTGTCAGGCGAGACCCTCCGAAGAACCACGGTTGCAGTCACACAGCAGTTGCCTATTTGTGGACTCCCCCCGTGAGGGAGGAAAGGAAAAGGGGAGATCAGGAGCCATCGGCCTTTGTCCCGGCCCAGGACCGGAGGAGCCGAGACACTAGCCCTCCGACCGGGAGCTCCCTGCTTCCCACCTCCCGCCTCACCATCCCTCCATCCATCCATCCATCTCGGACCCCGACCCCTCGGACTGGACTGGACTTCTGGACTTCCCGCTGCCCGGCCGTCCACTCCCGCCATTCCGGGGGGACTCTGCGGCCGTTGTGCTCCGGGTCGGAGAAGTCCTTGCATGTTAATGCTTCCGCCACAACACTCTCTCACCTAATGGACGCCCAGCGAGAGGCATTTTCAACCACATTACCTCTTATCGAGTTACGGAGCCCCACCGATCCAAATAAGACAAATTTAATTGATCCAGTCTATAAAAATCCAGCGGCGCTGTGAATGGCCTGGTTCCAGGCCTCTCTGCCTTATTTATTCTCTCTGTTTCCTCTACTCGGGTCGGGCATGCACGGTATGTGGCGGGAGGAAATTAGGTTTATTCAACTCCTCACAAAGAGGAGGGACAGAGGTAGGAAAATTCAAAAGGCTTCAAAATTAGATCAATGGTCTCGACAATCAATCAAAGGCCGGGCCCCTAGGCCGCAGGACTCGGGAGGAGATGGGAAATGAACCTTTAAAACAGCAGGGCCTTGGCCAACACCTCAGTGCACCACGCAGGAGGGAGATCTAAACTGCGCAGTGATTCGATGACTAACAATGTTCAACACTCTTTCCATGGTGTTGCAAAAACATTCTGCTAAAGTTAAAATGCACACATACGCACACACACACACACACACACACCCCACACACACACACATCCGCATGCTTAGACCACATACTGGAGAAAAAAAAACACCCAGTAAACATGAAAAGCAAAGAAGCGAACTGTAAATACTGTAGAGAAAAATGGCAAGCCGCGCGTCCTCCACCCTCCTCCCCACGCCGAGCCCGCGGGGCAAAACGTGGCAAACTAATGAAAGAAAAAGCCCCAGCTGGGAGAGTTTTAAGGAGACAGGTTTGGGAAAACGCGGGAGCGCCGTCTTCATTTGACCTGGTTGATGCGGTCCAACACCCAGTACCAGTAACACTGTGTGTGTTTAATACTTTAGGTCCAGAAAAAGAGCGTGCAAGGTGAGGCCTTCCAAACACTAACCCTAAACGTTCTGCATGAGGGCAAAAAAACAAAAAAAAAACCACAGAGGATGAAAGTGCGTGAAACCATGGAGTAGAACAAACGCTAATCCTGGTGGCAGAGGATTCCCGTGGAATCCTGTTCCCAGAGCCTATAATATACAAATAAGACTGGAACACTGTAAAGGGAAGGAACGGGGATGACCTTGTGAGCTTTGACACAGTCTTCATCAGCCCGCACTCTCTCGTGACTTAAGCAGAACTCGATCACCAGATGATGATGCGCTCTGTATTGTCCAACAAGCCTCAACGTTCTTTACAAGCCTACTGGAGGAGAAGAGCGGAGAGGAGAGGAGAGGAGAGGAGAGGAGAGGAGCGTTTACGGTATGCAAGGGAGTGAGGAGGTGGTCATTTGAGCTCTGGGTGCCTCGGGGAGATTTCCCAGCTCCTGGGTGTTATGGAGAAGCAGCCAAATTAAAATCCCTGTCCATTAAATCCCGCGTCCGCTTGGAAAATTCTCTTTCCACGACCCTTCAGATAAATTTCCTTCAATCTCATTTTACACACGATTAGAGCTTTAATGAGAGATGGGCAGCTTTATTGCTGCGGCTAATCTGTACCTTCTCTTCTCCAGCGCTCCACGCAAACCCAAACAGGGCAGATTGAGCTAAAGCCTGAAGATGGGGTGAAAAAGCATTTTCCAAAAAAATAATAATTACCTCAATGTCAAAAGCAATTTTCCTTTTATTAACATGTTTGGCAACATTGTCCCATAAGCAACCACAATTTAAAAGTGAATTGCTCATTATATAGACTGGTATTTATCAAAGTAATCAAAACTCCCCTTTATATTAGTTTTGATGTTTATGTTTATGAGAGAACCTCTCATAATTCACTGTATCAAACCAGGCGGCTAGTGCTAGTGCTAGTGCTAGTGCTAGTGCTGTCATCTGAAAGGTCCAGTGCTCAAGCTGCTCGCGTCCTGTTCTGGAGAACGGCAGGTGCTCTGTCTGCACCCAGCAGCTCCAGTCCTGCTCCATTCGGAAACGCTGCTCCCTGGGGCAGGGCTGTGCGTCCCGCCGAGACACTGGAGATCGCTCCTGCTGTCAAAGTCACTTTTCTTGCTGTTCAATTGACATTTAACACCAAGAAGAAGAGAATGACAAGCTATTGATAAAGGGACATCATTTAATTGATTAAATAGCAGGCAAAACCATGCTTTTTATACAGTCCCACACCAACACTGACCCCTCATTTATGCAGAAGCATTCTTATACGCCTTAACCGCGACACTGTGTTATTATCTCGTGCTAGCAGCAGGCACAGATAAAAGCCATCGGCCTCTTCCATCGGTCTCAGCAGAGCGGTGTGCCAAATCCTCACTAAAGTCCTCCTCTTTGTGTGGAAGCCGGCACAGACGGCCCTGATCCCGCCGCCGCGGTTCTTTTGAATACATATTGGTATGGCTGAGCCCATAAGACACAGTGGGAGACCCTCGGGCCACTTCCTGTTTATTACACACATGCTCCATCCCCAGGGTCTGGCGCCCCTCTCTGGTAACAACAGGAGAGAGAGCAGCTAGACTGGAACGTCAGCTCCTCCTGCGCATGAGCCATGCCGAACACTGATACTGACGACACTTGCACGTACTTGCATGGACTGGTCCGTGTTTAAAAATAACATGCAGCATCCGGCGGTCTTGGGTCAGCCAGAGAGCACAACAGGTGAAGTGGGTAGCTGCTGAGGTCTCGCGGCAAAACGGTCGTGTTTATCCCCGAGTGCATAAAAACATGTGAACGGAGAGGAAGTGAAGAGTTACTGAGTGGCAGAGTGGATTTGTCCATGTTTAAGAGTGCACAGGAGTGAATTAAAGACATCCCCGAATGTCATGACCCTCCTCTGGAATAAATGCTAATGAACCTAAGACACACGTGGGGGAGGGGGGAGGGTGGGGGCAATTAAGGAACGCCTGCAGTAACGATATTGAGGACAAGGCTCGGCATCTCCCTAATTAAATCCTGTGGCAGACATCTGCTCTTTCACACCTCCTTCTCTGTCTCCCCTGTGCTCGTGGGAGGCAGTCAAACGCTCCCTCTCAACTGTCAAAGTACTGAAACTCCTAGACGGAGAGGGTCCAAGCTCCTTCTGCTTCAGTGCAGTGGAGCTTAAGGTTACTGGGAGAGTTCCCCTGATCTCGCCGAGCACGACCAGAAGAGCCGCAGAACAGGAAAGAGAGGATTGCACATTTCATACGAGGAGAGCGATGGCTGTGCTATAGACTACAGATAACCATCTGGGTTGCCTAAGCTATGCTCTACAAGCCAAATATAACATTTAGAACTCTATAGTTTGGACCAGAAAATGTTTTAATAGATATTTGTATGACAAACTACAGATTCACCATTCAAATAGTATTATTCAGCGACGGACTGGCCACCGGGAGAACCAGGAAAATTCAGGGAGAGACAAAAATAGAAGATTTAAGTATTCTAATGTTGTAGTGCGTACTGGCCCACAGCACCTTCAATGCCGTGGCAGCTCAGTGGTTAAGGTAATAGTCTAGCATTTGGAAGTTTGCTAGTTCAAATCCTGCTACTGTTGGGCCCCTGAACAAGACCCTTAACCCTCACATGGTCATAAGTAGTTTTGTATAGAGGTGTCAGCTAAATGCTGTAAAACATGGTGCATGTACATCAGCCGATTGCGGAAATGGTACCCCCTGCATGATAAACCAAACACAACTGCAAAAATTGAGAAAGCAGCAAAAAAGTGCAACGTGGGCTGAAAAAAACTGTGATTTTTTTTTTTTTTTAAAGATACAACTTGTTTTGCTGTCAGAGTGAAGAACAGAATGGCTGAAGTGGAGGACAGACATGTTGGGAGCCTTTCTCTCGTTAGCTAGCTGGGTAAGGTAGTTCGTTCAGTCTCTACTCAGGTGGCAAACTATCTGCCGCATCTCAAATGAAGCCTATTGCCTACATAGGGTTGAAAATGAACCAAGGCTAAACTAGACACAGGTGTACTCAATCAGGCCAAGAACAAAACAAGGATGTGGAACAGAAAATCAAAAACAAGGAAGCACATAGAAGGTGTGACAGGTGTTGTGAACTACAATGCCAGGAAAGGGGAAAACATTTTGAGTACTTCAAAAATAACAAACATTTGAATTAACATCATCGAAAGTTAAATAAGGAGTTATCTAAACTATGCCTGAATTGAAAAGATCAGACATATTAATATCAGAAATATGAAGCACTATTGGGTGGGCTTCTGCCATGTCATGTCAAACACAGGGCAGGGGAAGTCATGCGAGACGGTGCCATTAGTGTCTGCTCCTCAGAAAAAGGAAAGTCTGTCATGGCAACTATAAAACAAAAATGAAAACTGTTTCATTCAGGAAATTAAACTTTAGGAGTGATTTTGTGAATAAAACAGTGCTTATTGTTCAGAAATATACATCCACAGTAACTAAAGGAGGCTGATTTGTATTAGACAAATGTGATGGCTCAGGTTCGACTTCTACGAGTGTCTAGAAGTTTACAGATACAGGATGTGCAGAGCTGTCAAAGGAAAGATGCCATGGGCAAGTGAGCATGTTTGGTAAAGGCACCCAAGTTAAGAAAACTGAGGCCAGGTAATGGAGATTGGACTTAAATCACTGGCCAAGTTCCTCTCTGCAGACAAGTGAACAAGTTTGGCTAATGAAGCCCAACAGGCCATTCCACCTGTGCCACAGACCACTCCCTTCACCATGGTGGAGCTGAGGAGGAAGCTTAGAGGCTGCTGTCGCCCATTTCCTGCTTATTTAACGCCCAAGCTCACTTCAAAGGCTGTAATGGCAACAGGACTCGCGCAACATCAAACGTGGCAGTACCTCTATCCTTGTCCTGCTCTGTGGCTCGCTCTGTCTTTTTTTGTTTCTGCCATCCTTTCGTACACTCCGGTGACATCATTAACTCTATGGCAGTGGGCAAAAATAACAGCAATTGGTAGATAATTAATGTTACACAATAGTTTTCTTTCATGTTAATTGAAGGTCAATGGTGTGGATTGCATTCTTTGACTCCTGTGATGTTACATATAACAGTGAAATCACCTGAGAGAGGAGGAATAGCTTACAACATCTCAGAAACTTGTGTTGTCCCAAATGCTCTTTAGGCTCTCAAACATATTTCACCCTGCCCTAGTGAAATGAAGAGACTAGGCACTGGGCTAGAGCTCTAAAGAAGAGGTGTTGTTAATTTACAACATATGGCAAAACCAGAGGGGTTCAAATGGATGAAGATTGGAGAGGAGGGGTGGGGGGTGCAGAATATGAGTCCCTACTCTCCAATAATCCTTAGTCTCCCCCCTGGAGTTCCCCCAACCTCTCCACTTCATACACCTCCAAGACAACCTGGAACTAATGCTGCTCATTTCCCCCAGAAGATAGTGGGCCCCTCAAATCACCCAGCCTGTTTTCATCTGCACACAGGTGGAGAGGCAGTGGCAGAGGGAGGGGAGGGGCAAGACGTGGAGGGGAGGGGCAAGGCATGGAGGGGAGGGGCAAAAGTGGACATTTGCTTTTCGATAGGATTTAATAAGTGAACTACAATAGAGTACAATCATTTACAAAGCAATACATGCTTTCAGAACAGGTTTTAGCACATTGATCTGTTAGCAAATAGGCTCAAAGTATACAAAGTGAGGGCTTGAAAACATGTGGGGCTGTTTCTTAGAAGAAAAAAACAAGCCAACAGGAGGCGTCTGTCATGTGGCAGGCAGTTGTAATAAACTCAAAACAACAGGTGACCGAGTCAGAGCTGAAGCCGTCGGCATGTCACTTCCTGTCTCTCACAAAGTAATCGGCTGATGGGCAGATGCTATGATGCTTTTTTTCACCTGTTATTGTCGGTGGAAGAACAGACGAGCCCGGACTGACCAAGTCAGCTGCAACAAAGGCCGACAGCGCCTGTCAGAGAGTGTAATGCATGCTCTTTCAACACGGCGCCGGCAACAGCCTCAGACTGTGTACCCTGATAAAACTTCCCCCTGCACGTCCTCACGAACACTGGAGAGACCTCTGATGTGCAGATGTCAGGCTAGAGCTTTCTTCAGTACCTTGGGTGTCTGAGAAGGCAAACCATGGCTCTGGCTTCCTCTCCCCTAGAAGATCTGTAAATAAAGTATCAAGGCACTGAGAATCCCGAAGACAGTCCCTCTCAAAGCGACACGAGGTGTCCAGAGCGAGTGCTTCTGACCTGGATGGAGCGAGGTGGGTGGTGCAGCTTCCTTCTGAACCCCAGTGGTGCTGGGTGTGGGTGTTAATGAGATGGAAGTGAAGGTGTTTCCCCCACGCTCGCGTCGGCCCCCGCCAGACCCGTCACGCACCCCGAGAAAGGTGCTCGCTCTAATCTGCCTTCATTTTCTGCCTTTTTAAGTGCGACCAATGTATTTAAACGGCTATTCCTTTGACAGATGCTCAGTTCAAATTATTCCTAACTGGAAATTTGCTGGAGCGATATTAAATATCCTTCAGGCCAGGCAGCCCAAAGAGAACGGCCAACATCAAAAGGCTGAACGCTTCAAAAAACTAAACGACCCGCTACCTTCAGGGGGCGTCGGCAGGGCCAACACCCTGCCTCTGTCCTCAGTTGGCCAGCTCAGACCCCTGCAGAAACAGAATGAGACAGTGGACTTTGTCATTAGCTGTCTGTGTCACAGAACCATCAAGAGGGTCTTTAGCAGAGGCTAAGGGGGTTGGGGGGGGGATTATAATCTAATGCATCTATTCACAAGTTATTTTCACCTTGTCAACCTCAACATTACCACCTCCCCATGTCCACAGTGTGCACGGGCAGTGACCCGGGCATATTCTGCGTGTTCCTAAGACACCTACCCCCCCGTCCAGCCCCCAACCATGCTCGACCAAATCTGAGCTCAAAAGTGATGTTCCATCACCACCACGAGGCCAGCATAAGCAGGGCAGGCCGGCCGCACACACACAGCTGGCAACGCTCAGGCGGCCTGCCTGATCGGAGCCGACAGGAGTCATTAAGCCATAAAACTGCACAAACCCCCCCAGTCCAGATGGGTGTGGCGAGTGCGGCAGGGCAGGTGGTCAGAGAAGGGAAGGATCCGCAGGCATAACTTCGGCCGGCCTCCTTACCCCACCGCCTGAGAGAACAACAGAGGCCTTATGACTGCACACCAGGGTTGGTGTGGAAAGAGAGACATAAAACATCAGAGATACTGTCTGCATGGTTCTTTACATGAGAGAGAAACAGCGCCTGGTTCCTTTCTTCATCAACACATGATTCAGGTAATACACAGCAGGTCTGCGATGAGAGATAACAGGAAATCATTCAACTTTATAACTTTTTTTGTGGAAAAAAAAATTTTAAAAACATGTTCCACATTGGAGATTCTTTTCGACATTTTATGATTTCCCAAATGGACGAAGATATCAAAATACAGACCCAAAGACACGTATAGCAAAGAGGCCCAACAGCGCTGCCTCAAAGGACAGAGCACCACCTCAAAACACTGCCTACATACAATAGTGACATTCTGAAATATTAAGAATGAAGTGAAATATGGTGCAACAAACCCAACCCCTACCCCCACCCATTTAACGAGGTGATTTAGTCTCTGGATAAATGCAGCGTGTTGTTTCTCCGAGCAGTGAAGTTCGGCACAAAGCGAACGTTGAGCCTAGTTCCTCTGAACTTGTGCCGGGCTTTGAAAGCGAAGCCCGCCAGCCTTCTTGCCTGGTGCAGGATGGCTGTTCTACAAGTCAAATCAAACGCTTTCACACACCAGCACTTCAGTTTACACGAGGGTTTTAATCCCACTTTTAATCCCATAGTGGCATCATTGTTAACGACAAGCTCGAGTGGGCAGAAGAGGCTCCCTGCCTGACGATCAGATCGCACAGCTGGGAAATGGAAGCAGAACCAGGCCATGGATGTGCTGTCCAACCATAAGGAATGCCGTGACTAAGGAATGCCTGAGGAGATTCAGAGCCGAGTCATGGGAACGCCATACCATCGTTCCCACTCTCAGTGAGGAGCACCCGTGCTCGCATAGACGGGACACCACTTGAATACAGTCCTTTAGTAAAAGTACGTCCTTGACTCACGAGACAATGGCACCAGGCACCCGGCTCACACACCCACGCCGCACCACGGCAAAGCCGGTGCGGCTGAGACCTTAAAAAGATGAAGTGTTAATTGCGTTAGAAGGCTGAGCTCCCAAAGCCCTCTCTATTTTTTTAACGGAGCCAGCTCGTATCTTCAGGGCTGGGGAAAGGATGAGTTCTACTGTGAAATATTACAGTGCTATTAATTATAGAGGAGCAGCTCGGCTCAGTAATAAACGCTCCCGCCTCATGATACATTTCTCCGGACCGGTCTCTTAAAGACTGCTACCAGGTCCATTAGACCTTAA
The DNA here is from genome assembly GCF_041902795.1 of Electrophorus electricus. Lineage (NCBI taxonomy): Eukaryota > Metazoa > Chordata > Actinopteri > Gymnotiformes > Gymnotidae > Electrophorus > Electrophorus electricus. The sequence goes on along the minus strand of NC_137499.1, from coordinate 1,795,972 downwards.
AAAAAAGGGCCATTCGCATATTTAAGTTCCGTGGGATTAAAAAGTTATCAGGCACTGGGCAGAGGTCTCCACTGGCCACGTGAGATCACGATTTCCCAGCCAATCATCCCCAGCTGAATAAATCTTTACCATTTATAGTGACAGTGAGGTCACAGGGCTGACTTTTTAAACAGATTATGACTTGGTTTCATGCAGTTATTCTCCTGAACACTCAGGAATGAATGTAAAGTTTCAAACAAAAAAAAAAAAAAAGAAGAAGTTCACTATTCCCTTGTGTGCATATTTGCACAATGAATGATCAAATCTGGATACCGGTCACGTTGTTAACCGAAGTCGCACTGCAACATTAATTTCATCATCCGTGATTCCCACCGGTTATGGAACGGCTGAGCAAGAGATGGGATGACCACGGAAGGAAGAGGTGCCCTTCCCCTGAAGGAACGCCGAGCAAACAGCGGACCATTGAGGAGGACTGACCCGGAACGCCCTCCGCACTGGCCCGGGAGCTCGGCAGGGTCCTCAGGCAGAAGAATAAACCCATAGTCCCCGTCGACGCGCCACGGCATGGCTTTAATTTTCCCCCATCTGCTGCTTCATGTTTCCACGCTTCCCAGCCCTGACTGCGCATTCTTCACAAATTCAGTAGCTTCCTTCGCCTACATTTGTAAACGTTGTTGACTGTGGACAGCCTCCATGTTTACTTTGAACCCCAAGGCCCTGTCTAACCACCTACAGCTGCTCATGTCTCCGATGCTTTTTTTGGCCAGTCCTTTCAAACACACTGACCCTATTTTCAGCGTAAATTATAGATTTGTAACAGACTAAATAAAAAGTCCGATTGTTATTGCAAGCAACAAGGCTCACAGTAATAATGATATTTCAGAGTTTATTCCTCACAACAATTATCTTTTCCCCGGCGGCAGTTCAGGGCTAGATGGCACACGTCACGCTGTATGCTCTGAGAGTGTCAGGTTTGTGAACTTCCAGGATAGAATGTGCTGCTGTGTGTTATTTAAACAGCCTGAGAACTGACTAATAAAAGGTCAGGAAATAACCGAACTCACAGGCTCGGCATGTCAATCGAACGCCCCCCCCCCCACACACACACTCTCTCTTTCTCTCTCTCTCTTATCGTCTGCCAACACAACCAGCCTCTGAACGCACATGGCCACAGCACCTGTAACGTGAACCACTTCAGGCTCGTCACCAGTACAGAAATCCCTCCTCCCTCTGCATTCGCCTGATTACGCTTGAACTTAAGACACTTTAACAACCTGTTTATTCCCTCGTGAAGGGAACTGCCTTCTGAAAGAGGAATGACGAGAGAATGGAAGAGAGAGAAACGGGGGAGAGAGGGAAAGAGTGAGAGAAGATGTATAAAAAGAATAGTCACTTCTGTCTGCCTGAGGACATTGTCTGCTCACGCCTGCTCTGTTTGGCAGGAAGTGAAACAGGACATTTTACACAGTATTGGACACAGACTGGCATTCTGCCCCATGATGGTGTCTTAAATGAAATCTAATTAAGGCACAGTGCCAGTGAGGCAAAAGCAGACAGTCAGAAATCAGTGCAAACAACAGAGATACATGAAAACACCCGTGCCGGTCTTAAGCAAAGCCCGCACGGAGTCCGCTCGCCGGGGCCACAAGTCAGCAGCCCTTACCAGGAATTACAAACACTGGGCTGATGTAGAGATGATGGGGGAAAAAACAGCGCAAACAGACCATCAACAGCCACACGACTGGCAACGCGAGCCCTGCATGGCCGAGATCCTGCGTCGTTGCCGCTGACGCCTGAACGGCCTTTAAAAGTCACACATCAGGTCCGAAATGAAAAGGTGACCGAGTCCATCGAGGACTCCTCATTCCAGCTCTTGAAAACCACTGCAACCAGAAAGACGGATGCGGCCCGTCAGACACGGGGAGCATCACCTCCCTTTACGGTAAACCCTGACCTTATCCTTGGAGAGCTGACGTATGAACCAAAATGGTTTCCTGGGAGTGTTTGTGGGAAGTCAGCTGAGCTAAGGCTCAATACTTAGACATGTAAAATGCTCCATTTCATCCACTGCGGCTGTTTGCCACACAAGGCAGAGAGCAGTGGGGTGACCCTCGATCCGCGGCTAACGTCCCAGTCTGGGACAACCGCGATGGTCGTCACGGAGACCAAGGCCTGCTGGAACTACAATGCGGAATATCATCGCTAGCACTTCCCCATGCTGGAAGTGCATTCGGATGCAAACAAAGAAATGTAGAAAACTGCAGCATTTTGGAAACATGGCTTTGCGTCAGACAATTATTCCCGCAGTATTCTGAAATAATTCAGGTTTCAGTTTGTAGATCATTGGAACGGCTTAGCTCCATACTGGCAGGGTTGCTTCTAAATGCAAGCCATGAAGGTAGTGACTGTACAGAACTCACTCTCTCTCTCTCTCTCTCTCTCTCTCTCTCTCTCCAATCAATGTCATGTTTATAAAGCCATCACCCCACGAGGGAAGAAACAAATGCACTCAGACCTGTCAAACTAAATAACACAGAGGAACTTAGATGAGGTTTGAATATTCTGGTTATGACAGCACGCCAGAAGTGCTTAGCAATACGAGAATGATCTTATTTTTGCTCTACCATTAGAAGCTAGATATCCTCCCTAATCTTAATCACACAGTGACCGGAATTATACGCAAGACTGCAAGTTCAGCTTGAAGCTAGAGTGGGAAAAAAGAAAGAAAAAAAGTTTCTTACTTGACAGGCTGTGTCAAGGCAGCCAAGCACAGATAAAAAACTGTGAGGTCAAATCTGGCACCTCTGAATCTAAAGTCTCATGTCTCTGGTGCCATAAATTAAACAAATGTTTTAATTGCGGTTAAGCTATGCGGTCTTGAGTAGCACAAAGGCAGGATTCAGACAGGTCTCCATGAAACACACACTCACAGGCCCTCTTCAGTTCTCCACCCACACCAGCAGCGAAGGGGTGATTCATTACCGGTCTGGAAGACATAAATGTGCCTTTCAGGAAGAGATGCTCTGCTCGGGCCTCCAGGCCAGCTCCTTCACATCACAGCGGTGCGCTTTTCATTTTGCCGCGCGTAAACTAATTCAAACAAGACCTTGCCACAGCAGGCATGGGCCAGAGTGCTCATGGGGGGGGAATGAGAGAGAGAGAGAGAGAGAGAGAGAGAGAGAGAGTGAGAGGGAGAGAGTGTGAGGGAGGAGTTAGGCTTGCCTTTGCTTTGGTTGGTAGGCCCTTGGAGAGTCTGCTGTATGGTTCTCCGTGATATCTTCACCATAAGAACCTTGGTTCAAAGAGTCAATCAGGCTGTAACTAGCAGCCCTGTATGCAAACCCAGCACTGAGCTGGAACATAGGCCTTTGAGTCATGGAATACACATCAGGCACATACAAGCCTGGACCTTGGCAAGGTTTCTAATGTGTGTGCGTGTGTGTAACATGCTGATTCCATCATCATGCGGGCCGCTTCTCACACAAAGCAGGTCATGAGAGTAGTTCTCCTCCAGAGAGAGCATTTGTGGTCAGAGCATGAATGCCGCGTGGCCACCCCAAAACCCCAGGGCCTCACAGACTGTTTGCAGTGCCTTTACACACATATCAGTTTCATCTACGGACGCGGCACTAAAGACACATGGCTGGTGGCCAAGTCCATACGAGGCTGGAGGCGTTTGAAAGGAAGGGCCCAGTATCCCAGTGAACCCCATGAGAACTCTTCTGGCTCTAAGAATAACAGAAAGTGTCTCGAGAAACCAGGAACAATTGTGGTATGTGAATGTTAGGGGCATTGCAACAGAAACCTAAACAACAGCCCCCCCCCCAAAAAAAGGCACTACTTAAAGAAAACCAGGCACGTGAATCTGAGTTCTGAATGCCTGACATTCATCACATTTATAAAAGAAACAAAATGTTCACCACGGATGGAAAAAATAAATAAATAAATAAATCCCGAAATGGCGGATCTTTTCTAAAAAAGTAAAGAAACATCAACGCAATTTCATGCCAAGTGGGTCGAACAAACGTTTCTTTACCGACAGCCGTGCATCCTCCAATTATACAGATTATATGCTCAATTAAGCTTGTGACATGCGCTGCAAGTGGCATAAACGCCTGCTGCACCTGCCCCCGCGCACACAGCCATCCAACCACGCGGCTGCATTAACACACCATGTTATCGCCGTTCACGACAGGCTCACGCAGGGCTGGGCTTTTAAAAGTGTCACCGTGGTCGCCGCTGTTGTTGTTTTTATTGTCGTTTACCCAACGTTCACAGACGTTATGCAGTTACGCCGTGTACTTAGCATCATTAGGTCGCAGGAGACTGCAACTTTGTGGTTTAGCTATGAGGTGCTTTTTGGAAGGACGCCATGTTGCACTGTGGGATGCTCTATAAAAAGCAAGTAGAATGATATCAAGATGATGATAAGAGTGGGTAAATTTCAGACGTTGCATCACCTCTTGCGCACCAAAGTTGTGGCGGCACCCCAGACAGAAGCTTCCTCAGCACTTCATCACAAACGTTCTTCCTGCTGCACAGAAGAGGGGAAAAAAAAAAAATAAAAAAAAATAAAAAAACCTTCACGAGCTGCAAACACGCTCTCTCTTCATTTAACTGTCCGCCCCCTCCCGACTCCGGCACAGAGCATTCCCGAGGAGCCGGGCGAGCAGGGAAGGATCCTGGCAGAGATATGACCGCCGGCTACCCCCTCCTACCCATTCCTCTCGCTTGGCTACGCGTTTTTATTAATTTTATTTAATTATCCCGAGAAACTCTTTTTGCGCGGCGCCTGCCGGAGCCTCCCTCCCACAGTGTGAGCTGTGTAATTTAATAAAACCCCATTTAAGAGGGAATTTGATTAAAAAATTAAGCTGCAGTGATTCCCCCCCCCCCCCACCCCCGCAACCCCCCCCCCCCCCACCTTAGGATGGGATCCAATATTTCACATTATGAACATGTCGAGCAGAAATCATCACCGCAGGACAAATGATTACTTCCTATAGAAGCGCTACGATGCCCGAGTGTGTCACTGTGGAAGGGGGTTAGAGGGCGCCGCTGGGAACGAGGAATGGGATGTGCACCTTTTCTTTCATCTCGGATTTTCTGTGCCTTTTTTTTACTCCCTCTCTGCAACCCACCTCTGCCTTCCCATCCTTTTCCATACTCAAATTTCTTTTCATAATTCACCATTTTCTACTTCCCCCTCTACCAGCGAGCGACTGGGCGCAAATCAAACAAACGCAACGGAAGTCGCTTTTTTCGCCCCCACCCGTCTACCTATTTAGTGCGCATGACGACACCGGCCTGCAATTTCCTCGCAGAGGTGTGCGGGAGAGACGTGGCCCCGCCGCGGCCGCGGCGGGGCCCTCACCTTCGGGAAAGCAAGCGAGTCGCCTAATTGTTTACACACAGAATAATGACTCTTTGAAATCGTATTGCATGTCCCGTTATCCTGCCAGGTTGAGAATACCCGTGCAGAGTCCCACTGACACTGAAGATCTGCAAGCTGTCACTTCGCACCGTGCATGCAAGACAGACACACACACACACAAACACACACACACACACACACAGAGCGAAAGAAAGAGTGACTAACACAGAAACAAAAAAAGTAAAGCGAGATACAATATGTACAGTGCAGCTTAAAGCTTAAATGTCTTTTTTGGCATCACAGTTTTGCAGGAGAAACGTAATCCACACAATTAATGCCTGAAAATTATAGCCTGGATCCAGTGCCGGTTTTGACGCATAAGTTATTGATTTGGAAATGAAAACCTGTACTCTTCAAGGTTAAATCCAGTCCACCCTCATTACGGCTCTGTCCTTGAGAGGCCTGCATTAGGGGCCTCGGCACAGCGACGCTTTAATGAAGGTGAATTTAATGGGATTTAACGTAGCTAGGGGCAATGGAGCAGCAGAGATAGGGTTTTAACAAAGAGCTGGTGCAGGGGGGCGCGGCCCGGAGAGAAGCCATTCTCCACTCTTTATTTATTTCACCATTCAGGCAGACAGGATGAAAGCGTAACCATGTCTTAGTTGTAAGTGGGTCCCCCGAGTCAGAACTTCCAATCGGTGCTGGAGTCAAGCTGGAAAAAGAACCTTAGCTTTCCCACCCTGTCCAGCATACAGTCCAGTATAAAATGATATGATTTAAAGGAAGACTACGGATCATCCTACACACCTAACCGTTCTACCTGGGCAGAGAGTTAAGCAAAAGGCTCAGAACACACACTGGCCCAAGAGGAAACCCAGAATAACTGTTTATAAAAACAATACTCACACACACACACACACACACACACACACACACACACACACACACGCACACACAGGCAATCCTCTAATACAATCTAACACAAGTAGGCCCGTTGCTTTGTCTCAGTTTAGAAAGTGCACGAAGACAGAAGTCACCATCATGTTTGATTCCAAGAAAACACCCTCTTATTTTCTGATGCAGTAGCCACAGAACACCTTCGCTCTGTATGAAGCCAAACTCAATGACTTCCTGTTGTATACAACACCGGGGCTCTCAGACAACAGTGTGCACTGCTGCCTCGGGCTACCTGCCACAAATGGGAAAACAAAAAACAAAAAACAAAAAACAACACGAGAGAAAGAGGAGCAACGCTTGACGATGAGATGTCAGCTTCCAGCCTGGGCCCCATCATTAACTGTGAGTAGCTCGTACGAGAGATCCAGGCCACCATGGAACAGGAGTGACCGAGCGCTCAAGCACTGAGGCCCCGCCTCTTCCCCCAATCACTGAGGCCCCGCCTCTTTGCCAGTCGCGCCCCCTCAGTTTCTCCTGCACTTGATGTGAACAATGTGTGCTTTCTGCAAATAACATTAAACAGCCCACTCATACAGTAATGCCCCATAAATATGCCCAAGTCTTGAAGAGCAAAAGTAATTACTTTCATACCTTTTCCAAACTCACTGCACCCTCCGGAACCCACCGGTGCTCATCTTCGTTCTTTTGTGTGGTTTTTTTTTCTTTCCTTTCCTTTTCCCTGCCACAATCATCTTTCTCCGTGCGCGCGTGCTGTTGGGATCCCACAGAAGCATAACCAGAACACTAATCAGAAGTGGGAAAACAGAGCTCATGGCTGTGGCTTACCTGCGCAGGCTGCAGGGTGATCGCAGCGAACTGTCCGTCGCACGGCCGCGCTCTTCCCCCAAGCAGGAAAAGAAATAAATCACGGCTCATCTCCAGCTCGCTCCAGCCGTCTTACCCTGGCGGACGGTACCTGGGAGCTGGCCCTCAGCTCTGCCACCATCACACAGCTCATCCTTGTGCTGAATTATACCTCTCCGTATTTTAAATAGCAAAGCGCATTGTTGATGCATCGCTTCACGTGCGCTTTATGAACCTCGGAGGGATTTCACCGAGAGAGAAGGAAAAGCACGACACAAGCGAGAGGTCAAACTCGGGGTACGTAATTAAAGACATGCACCTCACGTAGCGGTGCGTGCGAGAGTGGCACAATTAATGCGGGGCCACACTCCGCCCACCCACTGATCTCCTGCCAACGCGCCATGTGCGGATGCAGAACCGCAGCTGAGGGCGGTGGGAAACGTAGGAGAAGTGAAGACATGCCTGCGACCATCACTCGGCCTGGGCAGGGGTCTGCACGACAGGGGAAACCCAACGGTCAAAGGTCAAGCAGCCACTCAGAACAGTCCAGGAATGACGAGCCCAAGAGAAGCAATTCACAACTGTTTGTAAACTGAAAAGCTTTTAAAAACTAAAGCAGCTCTCCGTTTTTATGGGTGCCGACTGAAATGGAGTATTACTGTAAACAAGCCAACCATGTAACGTTCCTCAGAGGGAGTGTAGCGTCAAATATGTAATTGCAAGCTCCTTTCTTAGATATGAACATCACCTACCACACTCAAATCTACAACTAAGTTTTAACCTTGTTTATCTCACAAGTGCATGTGAAGAAAGCACATCTTTTTAATTTAAGACAAAAAAAACCCATCAAAATAATGTGAGAAAGGATAACAACACGAGGCAAAGTAAAAAATGTGCAGCTTACGGAATTACTCAGAAGATGAGAAAAGGAGGGAAGAACATACGTTAAATAAAATGTTTATATATGATAACATGTTTTCCCCACAAAGCAGAACTTTTGAACTCCTTCCTCTCTCGCAGACCTGCAGAACAATGCAAGCTAAACCTGCCTTTTTTCCCTTTAAGGGAGTAGTCAACTTTAATTGCGGAAGGAATCGAGAAACCTTGTCAGATCTGGTAAATTTTTCATAATTACTAATTGACCGTGATCGCAATAAAAACTATCCGCATTGTTCGCACATCTGCGTTTTCCATTTAATCCTTGACTTTCATTGGCGCTGTCTGTAATCCCTCAAACATGACTAATGGGAAACATTAAGTACAAGTTTGGGAACAAGTGGTTCTAATTAAAAGCTACTTCACACAGGGCCTTTACTCGACGGAGTTTATCATTTCTTCAGACGAGTCCGCATATGTTTTTCCTTTTATTAGCAGTTATGGACATGCTCGGCCCGCACAAAAGGTGTTATACATTTTCCCCCCGAAACTTAAAAGGGGCTGTTGGGAGAGAAATGTGGTCCAGATTCCTGCATTCGGCTTTTAAGTGTTCGCAAGTGAGTAAACAGCGAAAGGAAGAAGAAGAAGAGTGAAGCGAGACCACCGAAGGAATTATGAGAGATCATCGGAGTTCAAATGCCGACACCCAGAACGAAGGACTTCCTGTGGGCATACAAAAACGGAGCGCTTATGCAGGTTGACTGGCATATAAAAGCAGCCTCAGAGGACCACAAAAAAAAATAAATAAATAAATAAAATAAAAACATGTTCTGCCACTTCCGGCAGAGGGGGAAATCCACTGGAACGTTCAAGGGAAGCGTTTGTGACCTTGCGCTGACAGCAGTCGGTTCCTCCCTCATTTAGTGAACTGAAGTTTATAAGAGTTAATGAACAGTACTGGCATACCAACTTCTAGCGAGAGTCTGTGACACCATGACCCTTCAACTTTAAAGGAAAGGTTACGTATTACATATGGGTGTAATCAAACATCCCGCGCTGGTCCCGCCCGGCGCGCTCCGCTCCAGAAGGTCGCGCAGCTCTCGGAGAGCACGCCGCCGAAACTTTGCAGGTTTTCTTTCTCTCTGTCCCCAGTGATGTAGTTAGAGACGACAAGCGCTTGCTGCGGTGGGAGCTGACGCACTGAGCAGATGGAGACTCAATAGAGACGTACTTTCTAGGCAGATATACAGTTTAATATGCTTCGCCTTTTACCGTTAATCTTGCTTCACATGCGCTGCAGTCGTCTTAACGAAACGCAGGTGTTTGAAGCAACAAGCGCCTCCGTCACAACCGTTTTTCTGTTCTTAATCAAAGGGATGACAGCACTACTAGATGGATGTGCAACAAATATTTGGTCTCTATAATTAGGATCAGATAAAATTACAATGCACCCTTTTCAAAATCCAGACTGAAATGCTTGTAGATAATTGAGTAATACTGTACGACTGCATTTACATTCATAATTCTCTCACAGCACAAATTAATGTTTTTATAGACATTTACTTTCAAAAATAGATCTGACATCTGTGATTTGCTAAAAATTCAAAGTCGCCTTATATAAATCTTTATGGTCTGTTGTAAAATCTCCAGCATTAAATCGGAGTCTAGCAAAACTTAAATCTCTAGAATGAGAACATACAGAAATCCATGTTTACGGTGCTGACTGGTTTGGTTTTTTTATAGTAAAATGTTAACATGTTCATTTTATCAAAGATTCTTAGCTATTTTTCAGGGCAAAGGACCAGTTGTGTTAATTAAAAAGACTGACATATTAAGGTAAATGTTACATTATTCACACAATTGTTTTAGATTATACATTTTCACTATATGAAATATACACAGATTTGGGTTTGCCTGCATAGAACACACCTGAGTAAACTCATTAATACGTCTGAATCAACTCGTTAACAGGCCCTTCCTTGTTGTGTCAGGGCGGGGAAAACACCACCCCTGTGCCATGCAGATATACAGGACCTGGACTGGGAAACACTCAACAAAGACTCACGATAGTAATTTATTCATTAACACAGTGGGAGAAGACTGTACACCTGAGAACATTTCTGCGGAACATGCCGTCTTCTGTCGCGTTCTTAAAGGCTCTGCATGCAGCCCTTATGTGCATCACACATTCTCCCTTGGACGGAGCTAAATGCAAGTGTTTCAGTGTTTGCATCTCCTCGTTAAATGAGCATGACACCAGTGGCTGGCGTTTTGTCCTGCATCTCGTTCCATTTGGATTAGACGCTGGTGGAGGCCGAACAGCCAATGCAGCTGCCTGCCAGTGGTTTCTCCCCACCTGAGAAACAAAACAAGCAAGTGAGAAAATGTCAATTTGTGAGAGAGACTGCATGCAGGCCATTGCGTAGGCACCTGGTGATGCTTATTTGTTTGTAAACACAATAGGCCTCCGCCACTGCCATCCTCGGCCGGACGAGCTGCCAGCGTACCCGGTCCATGTAGGGTCACATGGTACAAGCCATTGGTTCAAGCCAGCTTAGGGGCGGGGGGTTTCGAACCATCTCCCGTACTTGGCGGTGTCTGTGACAGGCTGCTCTCCTGGTGAGCTCGCTTCTGTGATGAATGGCTAGCTTTCTGTTCTTTATTGCCCCACTAAATCATACGCCTGCCATACTTCTATAACCAATCTTTGCTGCTTTCTTTTTCTCATTCCCCCTCCTCTTTTGGAATAAAACTACAAAGACTGTACTTTACATTTTTTCCCCCCCCTCTGCTGTTTTCTAATAGAGAACATTCAGGTCTCTGTGGAGTTTTTCCTTTTGTGCAGGCCTGGTGCTGTAATCAAACAACAGAATGTTCATCAGCGCAGGCAGATGCCCTCTGCACCAGCGTCTCAGCACCTCCTTCCCAAATGCAGAAAGAGCAGGTCTGCGTGCTGCAGGTTGAAGGCAGAACTTCAAAAGCCTTCTGCAGTCTGAGAGTCTCAGTCAGATGAGGAGGTACGTACAGGTTCTTCATCGCTCCCCACCCACCCCCCAAAAAAGTGTTAATGCCGCAACCTCTGAACTCTTTGATAATTTGCAGATTGACTAGGCTACATTGTAAGATGGGATGGTAGGTCATAGGAGCTTTGTCCTTGAATGCCATGAAGCTCTTCTGAGGCAGGTCTCCTATCCCTGTACCAACGCGCTCGTTCGGCTTCATCCATTAGGCCGCCACGCGCGTAATGATACACTACATTATTTCGGTTATTGCTTTTCATGAAAGCGCATTTTGGGAGGACTACGCAAAGTGTACCGTGTGGATGTAACACTGCGGATGGTACAGTACTTTCACCCTTCATATCCCTTCCATGTAATGACACTCTCTCGCACCTTATTACCTGTAAGTGTAGCGAGGCTCATTGCAGGTGAACACGCAGTGCCTGTTCTTCTCCCTCTCCTGTGATTCGCTTAAGCGTAGACACCCCCACCCCATCTGCTGTAGAACTAGCCGTCTCCCCCGCCGCACCTTTGCTTGGTTTGGGGGCAGAAATCAAAATAAGAAAATGAGATCATGGCGGCATTTGAGCGATATTAAGGAACCGAGAGGTGAACATCAAATCTAGAGATCAAAGACAATTCCAGCAACAGGAGGATAATGCAGGCTTACCTTTATGGGGGGGTAGAATAAATTTAGACCACACATCGCTTTGTTTATGTCTCCCCTGGGCATGAAAAGCACTCTCCGCTGTGAAGCTGTGTGCAAACCCTTAACGTGAGCAGGCAGGCCCTGAACATTAGAGTCACTGAGCCGTCCAAGCAAAAGGTTCGGTTAATATCACACAATCATTAAAGACCAAGAAATTAGAAACACACCGTCTCCGCTTACTAAGACGTGGTAGTGACGTTACTCATTTACATGAGGTTAAAAGCCCTACATGCATTACAGGCAGAAGTCTGGAGTGCTGGCCAGTACCCAAATTCAGTTCTGCTGGACACTGCACACTGGTCTATCCAAACAACAGGAGCCCTGGCTCTGAAAATACCCCATCTACTGACCATCAATCAGCCCACGGCCCATGCGTGCACAACTGCCTGCAGTACACCTGCAGTGAATAAATTCAGCCTCACTGACAGACAGACTTTCACCTCACTGAGGGCTGTTCTCACCCACTCAGCTGTGAACCAGGTGTTTCAGTCATTCGAGCCCAATCACCACAGGATCAGAATACCAAAGGACCAACTCGGGGTGCTGACTTCACAAACTTTTGTGTCTATCGGTTTCATGTGTTTTATAGTGTACTCAGAAGGAAAGGTACACAGATGTCTTCTGAAGTGTTGCACTGAAGAAGATCCGTCAAAGCAGAAGAGGAGCATTAGCGTATATACTGTACTCTGCCTCCCCCTGGTGGTCTCATACATGAACAACAGTTGGACACTTGGCAGCTGTGTATAGCATATTAGAATAAAATAACATTTTTATTCATTATTCAAATTTAAACAACACACAAAAAACATTCTGTCCTTCCTCTCTGTTTACGTGTGTGTGTGTATATATATATATATATATATATATATATATATATATATATATATATATATATATATATATATATATAAAATTTGGGATTTTTTTCCACTAACAATGATTTAATAACAGTATACATTTTATATGTGTGTGTGTATATATTTATATTACATATAGATTAGATTTTGAATGTAATGGCCAGGGCCAGGCATAATGTGCTGGGAGACTGTGACTCTGGCACCCTGTTCGGACCCATGCTGACGGACAGGTTTTTATGAGCCATCAATCAGCAAGACCAGTGCAGCGTTGCAGGCACCCGCCGGGGGAGGTCTGACCCACGGCCGGCAGGCACACTCCGGGGAGGCCGTGACGCTCACCCGGGCAAGCCCATTACAGCAAAGCATGATGGATGCTGACCCCAAAAAATACTCGTATGTGGGCTGACATATAATTTGTACAGATCATATAGTCACTTTCACCATCTTATCTTTCTATTCTCATTCCCTATTATAATTTTCTCTTATATATGGTAATTGACCCACACAGCATGCAGTATTAAAAAGTATGCTGTTACAGTGTTAAATATATACACTAATGTCACATTAGTAATGTAGCACTAATGTGTTTGGTGGTGCAGTAAGAATAAATCAGTGTTTGCCTCACTCACACCCACTCGTAAGCATCTGTGAATGTTCTACGTGGTGAACAGAGAGCTTATATTGGAAAAACCACGTCTGTCCTTCTTTGACCAAGACAAATTTATATGTTGGTGAATTTATAGCCCTACAAAAATCAGGGAGAAGATTAAGAAACCTCTTTTCAATTGCGGGACTCCTCCGACTGCTGATCTGAGCAAACATTACCCAGTTAACTACAGGTGGAGGTCTTTACAAAGCACAGAGGTTTATGAAACATTCTCTAAATATTCTCGAGACAAAACTTGAGCATGCTTTTGCAAAACCTGATTTCGTGAATAAAGTATCTATGTACGCGAAATAGGCAAACGTGCAGAAACCCGTGATAGCACATACAACACCAAAGTTTATCAGTCGTCCCATCTCTTACGTTTTGTAGTACATCATGCAAAAGTCCGTTATCATTTTGTCTCTAATCAATACTGCATGATAAACACTCCAGGGCAAAGGTGAACAGAATGGCCCTGCCGTCACATGTAAAGACAAAAAACAAATAAAACACCGATGGGACGGCCCTGGGTAACACTGCCTCCAGTGCCTGAAATTAAAACTGCACTATTGCAAATGTTAAAAAAAAACTTTATGGCCTACAATACCAGCAACGAAATCGTCAGATCCTGTACTGGAAGAGGGCAAATATAAGTTTGATTCCTAAAGGTACTGTCTGTTATGGTGTACAGCACAGTTGTTCAACAGGACGACACAAGAGCTGTTTTCTATTGCTAAGTCATGTATATTTGCTAGTACCCTCCCCTTTACGATCCACTCTACGCTGATAAGAGCGTAGCAAACATTCTGACGAAGTGGAAAATCTCAGCAGTCGAATGAGACCTGGCTGGCCCCCGGTCCGATCCCTGGATCCGCGATTCACAGCACACTCTCATCAAAAAAAGGCAAAAAGGAAACCTCACAACACCCATGTTGAAATCCTGTCCCTCACCGTGTGACTGAAGACCAGAGCAGAGTAACGGACCCTGATCAGCCTGAGGTGCTCGAACAGCGATCCTCGAGTTTGGTTCAATGGCTGCCGAGTGAGCGGGATTTGTGGGGCTTGAGGTAGACGCCTACAGCTGGATCCAGCATCGGCGCTGGACAAAGCAGAGCGCTGGACCACACTGGCCACTGGGATTACGGTACCATGAAGATCTCTGAAGGCATCCTGGACGCAAGCATGACTGATTACACAGTGAATCTGGACCCCTGCTACACCATGCTGGAGTTTGACAGGGTCCTGCCAGCAGACACAGGTATGTGCCGAGCCCCTGACTACGAGCAAGTCGCTTGTGTCTCAGTGTGGGTCAAAGTTCATAGAGATTACAGACATGTGTGTTCAGCCATTTGCAGACACCATCATTACGAACCTCCGCAAGTCCTTTGGTGTTGCATTTCAGCAGATACATCTGCTAATCTCTCAGGGGCTCTCTGAGCGAGAGTGATATTGCACATGAGTTCAGTCCCGCATGGCTACATCTAGACATGTGGTGCAAGTTTGTGTTTTAAAGGAATCCTGTCTGCACTGTGTCTAATAGCCCACCAATAGGGAATTGTGAGTCTTTGAGATTCTGGCCAAGTGAGGCATGTGTTTAACCGGTTTCAAATTCAAGATCTTACTTGGCAAAAAAAAAAAAAAATTAAATCATCTTCGCGATGACGCAAACTCCCAGTGTCACTCTACGTTCCGACCTATTTGTCGATTTCTGGAAGCCTTTTAAAGGCCAAAGAAATCTCCAGCTCCTCCCCCGCCTCCATACTTTCCCCAATAATTTCATTTTCTACAGTCATCAGGATTGTGTTCTGCTGATTCAGGAGCTCTCTGGCATTTTGGGAGACATGTCCACTGTCAGCCCTTTTAAAGCAGTGCGAGGCGGGTGGCAGATGCATTGCAGTCTCTTAATTCAATACAACTGCCCCCTGAACCCGAAACGCATTCAGCGCACAGAAGCGTCATCCCGGCACTTTAATGTCCAAACTCTAAGTGCGTAATTTACATACATTACCGCGCAGAGTCGTTGTTCCCACCGTCCGTGGCCTGTATCAAGAGTGGATTTGACGGTCACTGCTTTAGCAACGTAAAGCAATGCTGAAGCGAAGTGCAATTTAATACAACATATAAGGCGTCTGGATTAAAACGGGGCTGGCAGTGCAGAATTAGCCAGAAAATAGATGTGGACTGCGCGTTTTTCCCACTGACCTGTAACTGGTTTGATTAAATTGGGAGTTTCTTCTTTCTCCAAGTAATAAGTCGCGGCGCCCGAGAGGCCTCGCGCGCCAAGCTGCTGACGTCTGTACCAATAGCGCCCTGGCATCGTAACCGCGCGCGCCACTCGTGCACGCAATAGATCTCCGTTTAACAAAGTCGCGTGAGTTCGTACAAGGTTATGTTACTCACGAGAGGAGGACGCAGGTTCATTAATCTGCCCCGCTGATTATAGTCGCGAGTCATTATTCGCTCCGTGGTAGCGCTCATCTACCGCTATGCAGAGCTCACGGGCGCTCAGTTCGACGAGCGGGTTTCTCGCGCCCCTCCCGCAGACGAGGCCTCTTACGGGTGTTTGCAGCGTGCACTCCATCACTCTGAACCTTGTTTTGGTGAAACCCCAATCACAGAAGCCCTGATGCGCGAGACCTCACCTGTGGTCACACCTGAGCTTCAGCAGCGCGGGCCGCTGTGCTCCATCTGCGCAGACAAGGCCACGGGGAAACACTACGGTGCATCCAGCTGCGACGGCTGCAAAGGCTTCTTCCGGAGGAGTGTGCGCAAGAACCATGCCTACACGTGCAGGTGAGCTGCATAATGTGTTGCACTCACAGTGTTGATTCTCGGAAATGGATGCAGGCCATAGCCGCATGAGGCTGGGTCAAGTTTAAACAGGACACCGTGGCTGCAATGTTCCTACAGCCCGCGTCACAAATGCTGTGGAAGGCGAGGGTGGTGTCAAATAAACAATCCAAAAGCCCATTAGGATTTGTCCAGGCACGTGGACAATAGTGAGCGCGAGACAGAGGAATTGATTTCCCAGTTCACGCGCGGGCAGGCCTAAGCGAATATGTCACCTTGCAGCTGTGTCGTGCTCGCATGGAGTGTCTCTGACTCAGCTCTGTCTCCCGCGTGTAGGTTCAGCCGGCAGTGCGTGGTGGACAGAGACAAGCGGAACCAGTGTCGGTACTGCAGACTGCGCAAGTGTTTCCGAGCTGGCATGAGGAAGGAAGGTGAGCGCGGGCTTGACGAGTGTTTAGGACGCGCGGGGTTATTCTGACATCTCTATCTATCGATCTATAAATATAAATTTAATTTCTAGTGTTTGGTAGGACAGAGCATCTGAAACACCTGGTTTATCCACATTCAAGAGAATATCAGATTTCACACATTTCCAATATTTAGAATATGTTCATTTTTTTTTTAAATCTCCACACCTTCCAATAAAAAGATACGACTTGAAATTCTAAAATGGCTACCTAAAAACATTTGGGGGGGGGGGGGGGGATATTTTTTGAGAAATGTTGTAGCTGTTTATCCCTGGTTTAAAAATAAATTGAGGCAGGATTGACATGAAATGACATAGGTAGGGCCGACATGGAATTACATAGTAGATTGAAAATCATTATTGCATGTGTATCTGGGAAACGCGTCCAGTTCCGTTCCAGGATGCCCATTCTCCATTATCCTCTTCCCAAAAATGCCAAAGGAATTCAGCCTGTTACTCTGACTGGTTTCAAATCAGAATATTTGCCCAGGTTATATAATGTAGCTGGTCACAAATGAAGAGCCAGAATAGTTGGGATTAGGTTAAGGAAAGAGGGGTGTTGTGAAGGAGGACACACAGAAGAGAGAAGGTACCCACCGTTACCATATCTCTCCTCAGCCAGCCACGGAGCGAGCGCCTCCGTGTAAGCCGGGTCTTATCAGCCGCCGGCTTGTACGCAGACTCAAGTGTAGGAAGAGAACAGGAGGAGAAGGAGTGCTGTGAATGGTCTTTTTCATATCAATAATTAACATGCCCAAGTATGGCCAAATATTTACTGAGGTTTACTTGAGGGGAACACGCGCATCACACTTCTCGCTGTGGGAGAAGCTTGTGAAAGCCGGTCCTGGTTCTCTGTGGGTTTGGGAGCTGGGAGCTTAATGGATGGTGGCATAGCCTATATAACCACATATGCTGGCTTCCCGTGGTTGTGAATAAGGCAGTTTTAGGGTTTAGAATGTGACTGCAGTCACAGGTGGTCCAGCAGAATGCAAGTTTCCACCTCAGAATGAATTCACGCACTGTAGAGTAATGATCACATGACCCACTCTGCTGATCACTATCTGACACACCTTATGTTGCTCTCCAACGTCGTCACATCACTGCAGGTCTAAATAAAATATTCGGCCCAATATCAGGATCCAAATAAGACGTCGTTGTTTTCAAGGAACTCCTACAGCAGATTTTCATGCATAGACATGGATGGAGACTACAGGAATCATTACCGTTAGTTATATCTTTAGTCACTCTTTGGCAGGATGGCGGCGCAAACATTACGCTCCTCCCACAGTCTACAGCCTGTATGTGGTGTGTTACTGCGGCAAGTCAGTAGAGTGCGGAAAAAGTACTCATGACACCCCAAATTGCCATTGCTGCCTTTCTGAAGAGGACCCTCCCCCTCCCTGTCTCTGGATAGTGAGAGGACTGTTCTAAGTATTCTTTAGAAAGGTGCTTTCTGTCTGACTTTGTAGAGGCTGAATAGAAAGAAGCTGAACTCATTCATTCAGCTGGTACTAAAACAGAGCCACAGATCTCCATTAGACCAAAGTGTTTACATGCTCCTAAATCGTGCCCTGCCCCTAACCAGGATCACAGCGCCCCCTGCAGGTTCAAGACATCGTCAATAAAACCTGTAAGCACTGATAAGTGAAGTAAGCCAGGAGGGTTCATTTGTATGTCGAGTTTCACACACAAAGGTAATTCAGGGTGCCTTCCAAGAACAGGAGGGACGTAATCCATCTTTTCTCTCCTCGTCATTTTATATGTTGTAAAGGTGGAATGTAAACAAGCCGGCTGTTGACGTTAGCTGATCTGAGCTTTTAAAAGCTATGCTGTCTTGGCCGGTGGATGTGGAATGTTTGGGCCGCCGTGTCCTCATGGCTGCTGTGTATCTGTTCGCCTCAGCTGTGCAGAACGAGAGGGACAGAATCAGCTGCCGCAGAGAAGGGCATGGAGTCGGGACCCTCACCGTCGACGTCCTGCTGAAAGCGGAGACCAGCGTACATCAGGTAAGCCTTTTGGAGTGGAGAACCAGGAAACACGATCACTAATCAGGCTTGCACTCTCCTTTTAATAAAATGCCAGAAAAGTCATTGAAGTCAGTTTGGAAGAGACTTGAATATGCTTTAAGATTGAAGAGAAGCCATTAGGGCAATCCTTGGAGACAACAGGATCCGTACTATGCCTTTGGATACGATGGGAACGGTGGGATTGCCTGAGGACTCAGTTTGATCACAGCATGTTTAAT
The DNA here is from genome assembly GCF_041902795.1 of Electrophorus electricus. Lineage (NCBI taxonomy): Eukaryota > Metazoa > Chordata > Actinopteri > Gymnotiformes > Gymnotidae > Electrophorus > Electrophorus electricus. The sequence continues at coordinate 1,777,246 of NC_137499.1, read as the reverse complement.
TGAAGTGCATGAGCTTGGAACTAGTGCCAGAATTCAGAGGGTTTTTCCGCCCAAAGTGTAATAATAACCAGGCATCCACATGACAAGCCAACAGTGCACACGCAGAGCTAATTGGATGATTGACTAATGAGGCAAAAAAAGAACCTGGGCTGTTTTCCATTGGGCTGTAGTCCACACGTGTGCCTTGATCCAAACCTAAGAGAGATCTAACAGCGATCCGTCTGAGGTCTACAAAACCATGAGGTCTACCACCCATATCTTCTAATATACCCATGAATCCTTCCCATCTCACATCAAACAACATGGATCATATTCCTAAATGCATTCCTAAAACCAGCTGCCCGTCTCAGTACAGGACGCGGTGATGTCCGTCTCGCTGTCTCTGGGTTGTGTCCACAGTGCTCCGCGGCGACTCCCCCAGTGTGTGACATCAGCACCAAGAAGACAGCCCGCGCAGCCGATGTGTGCGAGTCCATGAAGCAGCAGCTCCTCCTGCTGGTGGAGTGGGCGAAGCACATTCCCGAATTCTGCGAACTGCCTGTAGATGACCGGGTAGGACTTGGCAACGTCTGTTTGCTTCTCCGCACGTCGTTTAGCTTCACTGTAATCAGTCTGGTTTGTACTGGCTACGCTGACTCTCCAGATGACAGGTGTGTGTGTGTGTGTGTGTGTGTGTGTGTGTGTGTGTGTGTGTGTGTGTGTGTGTTTGCGTGCACTTGTGCAGGTGGCCCTCCTGCGAGCTCACTCAGCCGAGCACCTCGTTTTAGGAGTGACCCGTCGTTCGCTGCCCTTCGATGACATCATCTTGCTCGGTGAGCACGGTTTCCCGCCTAGCCCGCACGTGTCGCTTCGCGCGAACAGGGATCAGAGCTGCGGTTTCTCCTCACAGGAAATGACTTCATCATCCCCGTGAGCGGCCCGGAGCAGGAGATGTCCAAGGTGGCCGCGCGTGTGCTGGATGAGCTGGTCAGGCCCCTGAGAGCGCTGGACGTCACGGACGCGGAGTTCGTCTGTCTCAAGGCCATCGTCTTCTTCGCCCCAGGTCAGTCTGGAGTCACTGCCTACACCCGTTACCTCATCTTGGTCTGTTTTTCCTGAAATCTCTGTCCGTGGCGCAGTCACACTGGTCCAGATGCCCTGGTTTCATGGCGTTCTGTGGAAAACTGCTAATATCTGGGAAGGCACTGGCGAGGATTCCTGAGCTCTGGGTTTTATGTCCTCTTGGCCGCAGGGTCTGATTATAAAACCAGAGCCAGCTAGACGTGCGAGCGAGGCCAAACTGGCCGAGGACTGTCGGGTTCTGTCCGAGAGAACTGCTTACACAAACACACACGCTGCCCGTCCTGGGCCTCGGCCTTTCAGTACACAGACTCCCTCGCGGTCAGTGGACGGCCAGCGCTGGCACTTCTGTTGCCGCCTCAGCGCCATCCGGCACACCTGCCCCGCACACTGGCTCCGCTCTTTGTGTGGGTGCAGTTGTTTGTTTTATTTATTTTTAACATCTTGGGGTCTCGTGCAGACTGCCCGGGGCTGGAATGCTCTCCGTTGGTGCGCAGGCTGCGCTTCCAGGCTCAGGTGCTGCTGGACGAGGCGGCCTCCGAGCAGAGGGGGCGCTTCGGGGAGCTGCTCCTGTTGCTGCCCCCGCTGCAGAGCGTCGCCTGGCACATGGTGGAGCAGCTGCAGCTGGCACGGCTCCTGGGGGAGGCCAACGTGGACAGCCTGCTGCAGGAGATGCTACTGGGAGAAGGAGCGGCGGGCAGAACTGATCCGCAGTCAGCCGCAGGTACTGCGGTCAGCGGCGCTCGGTGCGCGTTGAGCATCCGCCACTCATCCACAGTCAGCGTGGACTAGAGGTTATGATGGCGGGCTGTAGCTACAGTAACCATTTTAGAGTCACTACGTGACAGCCCTGAAAAGCCCCCAAAACACGGGAAGAGAAATTTGGGAACATTTTGCATTCCAGAAATTTGTAGCTGGAGCACTGGATGGAAGGAAACGTGCTAAATTCAGAACCAGTTGTTGCGTATAGAGCAGTGTGATTCAAATTGTTTGCTGTGTTGGTGCAGTTGTGTTAAATTTGAATAATAACTCATGTAAAAGTTAGAAGTTGATATGGTCATATGTGGTCTACGATAAATGACTAATAATGTTACATAAAAATGCAGCAAAAAGTGCTTTGTAGTATAAAAATGAAAAGCAATTCTTTCCACAAGCACCCTTATGAAAGAACATACAAAACAAAATCAATTAATTACTTGATTGATTAATTAATTAATTGGTATAAGACATTTTAATAGTAAAGGGGTGGAGGGTCTAGAGGCAAATAAATCCAGTGGCCTCGGCAGGTTCTTATGCTTGCACTCTTGGAACGTTCGGACAGCCGATGATGATGATGATCTTAAAACTCTGGCATTCAGAGCTTTTAAAAAAAACAATTTGAGGAGGATCTGAGGAGACTATACTGTAGTATGAGGAGAAAATACTGAAGAATATACTGTAGTATGAGGAGAAAATACTGAAGAATATACTGTAGTATGTTGGGAAGAAGCTGAACAAGAGAGATGACCTTGAGCTTGGCCTTTGTCCCCTCGGCCACACCTCAGGGCTCAGCGCAGAAGTCGTGACCTTTGATCTGCCTGTAGGGCCCCACCAGAGGACTCATCCAGACCACACAGCACTGCCCAACTTCACATCTGTTATACTCCCTGTACCGGCATGTGAGTAGACAACATAAACAACACATCATATGGAAATTTAAATGCATTAAGAAAAGGATGTTTACTGGCTATTTAGACCATTTTGATTGACACTGGTAGGATTACTAGAAGACACGCACGCACACACAAACTCTGCAGGGCAGGATACTGATGTCTGTCTCCCATCATTAATGTTTGTAGCATTACAAGCAATATTATTTCTGTCTCTTTATTTTGCTGAGTGTCAACTCGAGGTTTTCAGTGACGCCTGTGTGTGTGTGTGGCTGGTGTCAGCCTTATTTACCCATTGCCAAACTCCTTCAACTCTCTCTCTCCACAGCCGCCCATCTGGCCAGCACGCGCCTGCTGCCATCCCAGGCTGGAATTCCGCTGTGCCCTCCTCGCCAGGCAGTGGGCGTGCCAGGGGAGATGGCCAGCTGCCTCTCTGTGCGTCCCCTTCACCCATGCCTCTGAGCAGGAGCACGCATGCTCATAGCACGCACACACAGACTTTGAAGAGCTGTCCCCTCCTCAAGGCCTGGACACATTCTCAAGTTTATCACAAAGAGGTGCACACACAATTACCAGTCAGATGAAGACCGAAAGTATCAGACGTGATTTGTAGACTTGTAGCTGACCCCAGCAGTGCACTTTAGTCCTTAATGACTAGAAGACAATTAATTATTTTTTTTGGACGGACATGAAAACGACCACACTCAGATATGCCTACCAGGAAGGGTGTGAGATGTGTGAAATAAATGACAACAATAAAATATAACTTGGTGAAATATTAACCAGTGATAAAGACTCTGAAGGTATTCTGTGAAATCACAAGTAAGGGAGGGGACTGTTTATGACGGCAGCAGGAAGGATGTGACTGGAATAACGGGGCCGAGTTTTCTCACACACCATTTTTATTAGCAATGATAAAGGCAAGAGAATATCAGCGAGTAATTCCCTGATCATCTGTTAAGTGGTACTGATGGTGCATAGAGAGCGCCAACTTATCACCAGCGTTTTGTCCTGTTTTTATAGAGAACACTGGACATTTATTCATTTTAAGTGTCATTCAGGGGACAGTTTCTAAAGTGCAAAACGTGTGTGTGTGTGTGTGTGTGTGTGTGGCAGGCAGCCTGCCAATATAACTTGAGCACTTAAACTGAGTTTTTCATTTGATGAAAACATGCTCTAACATTGGTGTGATTTTGGAGTTGACTAAACAACTAATGTACCAGATTCCTTAAAGCCATAAAAATTCTACTTTCAGTATAAATGCAAGCAGTCTGTACCAGGACAACAGTGCAAGCTTGTTGCAGGGCCTGACCAGACACTGGACACTTTGTTGAGTTTTATTCTCGTGTCCCAGTGGCACTAACCAGAATGCAGTATTTCAGATGGAGAAACAGGACACATTTTCACAGCCTACCTGCAGAGGGTGCCATATACTTACTGGTAAAGATCCTTTGAAATATTGAGCTCTACAAGTACCATGTGTACAGATGAACAGATCAGTTAACAGACACTTTTGTAGGTTGAATATCATATAAGCAGGTTTTTATATGTAATAGTTCCATGTCTGGATGGAGCCCAATTTGGGGGTGGCGGTTCCACCACTGAGTTATAATACAGAACAGTGGCTGGCAGGCATTTCCCTGGAGACTGCACATCTTCCTACAGGGCTGTGTGACGCAGGTCGCTCAAGTTTAATGTGCGTGAAGAGCCTGACCAGTGGGGGGGTCAAAGCTCCAGCAGTCTGACTCATTAGGACTCTGGTGAGTTCAGGGGGTGGGTTTTACTTTCATGAAAGACCTATACCATGACTTCCCCCTTGTGTTTATTTTCAAACCTAAAATGCAAAATCAGTAGAGGAGAAGAGTAAGAAATATTTAGCTCTTGGCAACAGTTGCCACAACAGAACCACACTGGAAATGGTAAGGCTGTTAATACCTGTGGCGGGTGCATGCTGTCACTCACTCACACACACTTGTTAAGCTACAGTTTAACCACTGATGAGTAATACCTCCCCAGTCTACAAGCTGACGGTGCTCAATTGAGTCCAGATTCTCTCCCCAGCTGCAGTGAGTGATGTCTCCTGTCCCTTGGCTTGATCAGACAGAAACCATGGCATTTATGAAGGTTTATGTACACCATGGAAGTGCTAACTTCCATGCATGTGATAAGACATGCATTGTGTGTGGTGTCTCTACTGTAATACTGTATGATTTAGTGAAGTGATATATAATAAATACACACGTTTCTGGCTCACACTACTCATATAATGAGTTCTCAAAGTTGAAATGAAACCTACACCACAGCTCCATAGTGAATAATCAGGAAAGGTCAGAGCTGACCAAAAGTGAAGTCTAATGATACGGAGAAACTCCCGAACAATGACGCTAATGAACAAAAAACAGGTCAAGCAAAAGTTGGGGAAAATATTGCACCAGGTGGCGTGCTCGTGTGTCCGCTCAGTCGCCAGAGGCACGCTCCAGGGATCCAGAGACACGAGCAGAAGAACAAGTAACACCTACAGACACCTAGTGGGACTCGGGTGAGCTGCGTGACGAGGGGTCAGGCAGAGGAGGAGCAAGGAGCCCAAACAAAAACAGACTAAACTAAGACATACACAGGTGGACACGGGGAATTACTCTGACAGTCAAAGAATATTCCAGTAAGTCGTCATCTATGTCGATGCCTTTGGATGACGGCACTGCTACAAACCCACATCCTCTACATGCTGTCTGCTGGCAAACTCGAGCCACTTGGACAGTTTTGATCTTTGGAAGGAGATGAGCAAGTGCAGTTATGCTGAGAAAATATAGTGGAGACTAAACTGTTAGTTCACAAGCCTTCATCAGACAAAACCTACATAAAACTCATATTTTTAACAATTATCATACACCAACACATTTTGAGTAGAAATAACAGGATAATGTTTTATTTTTTTCCTCCGTTTCTATTGAGCAGCTTTAGTCATTGTTTTCCCAAGAATCTACCTCAGGAAGTCCTCCCTTCGTATCCGAGCGAGTCTGTGGACTCCAGCTGAAAAGCTGTTTTTCAGTATTCTGGGAAGCGATCGTGGCTGGCCCATGTTCCAGCGACATGTCTATTGCAAGCGCTCTCTCCTCTGCAGCCTGACCCGCCTCCACCCGCTGCAGTGCAGCTGGGCTTCTCCGTGCTGCTCCGGCCTCACCCTCGGACTTGCACACTTCGACGGGGTAGAGAGTGAGGGAGGGGCTAAAAGATGAAAACCGCACGGCCAGCGCAGCACAGACCAGGCTTTTAGCCTGCCTGTCGCCCCAGGTGACCCAGAGCCGGGACCAGAACCCGGGAGGCCTTCCCGCTCCTCACAAAGCCTGCAACATGGGCTACATTCTGAGTTCCAGGTGAAACGCCTTGAGCTGACCTCATCTTGGGTCAAAAGAATAGACAAGAGGTGAAGTTGACCTGAAAGAATGTGAACTGGGTATTAGGTTTACAAACAAGCTCTGATACAAGCTCTGCAATGTCATATTCTCTCTCTCTCTCTCTCTCTCACTCACACACACACACACACACACACACACACACACACACACACACACACTTTTCTGTCAGTCTGACATTCCCCATACCTGCTCTTTATTACGAAAATGAGGGTTTTTCCAGTTGTAATAGTGATATTTCCTTGTGCACAAGAAAAGTTCAGCCCTCAGTTTCCTGATACCATCGTAGTGTTGAGATCATCGTATTTGCAAAACAAAAAAATGCATAAGTATAAGTATTAGTGAACATTACCTACAGTAACACTTCTAAAGTTTCATAGTTGGAAACCGCCACAGTACTTGAGTAGTGAGGCCTGCCTTTGTGAGGATGCTCAGTTACTCACTTGTCTGTGATTATCATTTAGCACTGATGTTGAGTACATGTACCGGACATCCGGGTCAGCAGAACTACCCCAGATCACGGTAGGGGCTGTTCTGTGGAAACCACCAGAAAACAAGCGTCTCCTTGCTGAAAAGCTGCTCATAGCATGGACTTCACTGTTCCGCTCAAAAGTCTTTTACATGTATAGATATTTACACTTCACACGATTTGTGTGCTCATCACGAGGGAAATCTGACAACAAGGTTCGGAAATGACGAAATGACAAAAAATGGTGCAGAAAATATTTGTGAACCATCTGGGTTTCTGCACAAAGGACACCTACATTTGCTCACATCATTATTTAGATCATAGTGACAATTGAATAAATATATATAAATAAAAATAAACACTGAAGGCTTATAAACAAATTTTACAGTGCCCTTTCTTTTTTGAAAAGTTTAAACCATGTAGGTTATTGAGAGGAAAAAAAAGTAGCTAGTGTTTCCTTTTTTACTGGCAATAACAACTATTATATAACAACAATAACAACAATAATGGCAATAACAAATAAATAATTTCTATAGCTGTCCTGCACAGCACTTAAGAGGTTTGGTATATTTTGGTTTTCAGCACTTAGGAGGTGTTTTGGCATACCTTTCTATACAAAACTGTTTCAGTTTATCTGGAATTGTTGACAATTCTACTTAAATGGCCTGTTTCAGATTTTGCCAGTGGGTCCTCGGACAGGATCCTGCCTTGGCCAGCCTAAACTATGGATGTTCTGTTATTGATTTACAGTGCTTTAAGATTATCATCCTGCTGTCTAAACCAACCTAGTCTGAGTTTTAAAACGTGACGTTCCGCTGTAGTATTTCAAGAAACCACTTGGAATTCATCATCAGTGACTGCAGTCCATCCAGACCAGAGGCAGCAAGGAAGTTCAATCCCTTGTTTGCAGCTTTTGCAGAATTTTGTATCCCAATATAATTCTGTATACATTCACCAAAAAGGTCAACGCTTGCCTCATCGGTCCACAGAACTTTGTTTTGGTAGTAAAGCGGAACATCTGTGTTATCTTTGGAGAACTTGTGATGGGCAGCAGTGTTTTTTTGGAGTAAGGCATTTCCTACACGTAGGCCAAAAATTGTATTCAAGTTCATCTTTTTCTTATTACAGACTCACAAACACTGATGTTATTAGGTGGAAGGCATGCATACAGACACTTATCTGTTACCACCAGTGAGACCTTTGTCTGAGGACTCTACAGTATGTAAGAGTAATGTTCTTTACACTCTTCCATATAGGACATCCATGCAACCTTGCCTTCCAAATTTCTTTAGATGGAACCTATTGCATCATATTGCACATACTACAGCAGAACTCATTTGGGATGTGCAGATAACCAAACGTTTATGGCGTACGGAGGGTCAAATCCGCACCTGATTTTTCCTCAGACTGTAAATGAGCTGATATTCATGGGCTTCCAGAACCACTGAAAGTGTGTTCAGCAACACATCTACAGCTCAGTTTGGCCTACACACCAGCCTAAAACATTTCGCCAAAGTAAAGATCAAAACCAAACTGACACATGGTCAATCATCTCCCACTATCCCGGTCCCATCTGCAGACAGCTGGCTGTGTAATTTTGGTCAGTGATGATGGAAAATGAACCAAAACCCATGGAAAAGTTCCCTGGCTCTAGCTGGGTCCCCACACAACAGCGCACAACAGCTGGCGAGAGAAACCTGACTGGGTTCAGCTATTTGCCCAAGTTTTTAAATTATGTTCCGGGTGTGTCTGTATTTGGTTTCTATATAAAAAAAACAACCTCATTATATCCTAAAGGGAGTCGGTCATTTTGTGAACACAGACACTAAAGGGAATTAATTGGTAAATTTTAAATTTTTTCATGATGTAATACGTGACCATTTATCATAAGTGTTCACATTGTATTCTAAGTCTTCTTAGTTCACTGGGACCTGAATGGCTGTAGTGATGAGGAGCAAATGGTTCCAGGAGTGTGGCGTTACGTTTGTGCTGAGTGTCCAAACATCGCCGTGGCAAAACGATGATCAAGAGATTCAGGACTGAAATGTGACAGAGGCAAGCTTGTCAGCGCTCATTCGCAGACAAGGCAAAGTAGCTTCAGTGCTGAGACAGGCCACCGTCAAGTTGAACCTTCAACGGCAAGTCAACGTAGAAGGTAAACATAACAGTCTGGTTTTTATAACCAAGTTCCAAACCTAGCATTGTTGTCTCACTCACTGATAGGCACACCTTCAAAAATAGCCCACAAGAACTAACAGAGAGGGTGAGCAGACCATGATATTTTGACATGTCTCCTTTCTAATTCTTTAATCAAAGAAAAGTGGATGGTTTAGCCTTTACATCCCACAATAACAGAGTTGTAATGCTCAGATGTTGCTGCTGTCGTCATAACGACAGGGAGAGTGTAACCCAAGCTGGGAGGAGGTGACGGTTTACCAACCAAAAGAGCATAAGAGAGCAGAGGTGGTTTAAGGGAAGGAGCACCAGGAGGCCCAGGAACCCTCTGATTCTGCAGAACCAGGAAGAGGCCAGAACTAAAGCGTTCAAAGTTTTAGCCGTACCCAGGCCTGAGTCTTATTAAATCGGACTGATCCAAGTCATAAACAGCTCAACATGAAAGAAATTCTCCTTTTTTTTCCAGTGACAGCCCATGCACATCAGTCATCACTGAATGACAGCTGCATGGTAACAGCACTATGCGCCTGAATCAGGCAGGTTGAGTGTGGACAGCGATCTCCCCACTTTTGGCTCAGCACAGAGTGGCAAGGACCCAGATGTTTCCACTGCTTTGTCAGGTAGACATAACCAACAGGAGTCTCTACTGTGCAATAGATTTACGATTGGAAACCAAGGTGCTTATATATAGCCAGATAGAGAGCATTAGGCTTATTGGTCAAGTTTGCTGACACACACAAAGAATTTGGTTCTGACTGTTGGTAATTCTCCCGCAATACAGGCAACATACAGACAATACACAATATACAAGCAATATACAATAAACATGAATTGCCAGTGTGTGTGGTGGTGTTAACATCAGTAGTGACCATGTATGGGAGTGAACTTGTGATGTAGAAGTAAAGTTGTGGTGTGATTTTCGATGTTACGTAGTAGCGTGTTATGGCTATTTGTTATTCATTTTATATGAATACTGACCTAGACGTCCTTCACCCTCTACCACAGCATGGGTGGTTTTCACATGAAACACTCATGCCTCGTATGGCGGCGGATCCGTTTGAGGTTCGCGCGGCTCTCAATAAGAGCAATAAGAGCTCGGCTGGCGTGTTTTCCCTTCTAGCAGATACGCCGATCACATCTGGGGACTCCTTCGTGGTGCGCACCGCCCTGCCTCTGCTCTTTGTCCAGAGGACATCTGGGCAGCAGAACAGGACAAAAGCCCAAACAGAGAAGAGATATGCGAGAGCTCCTCGGCTCTGTGTTTGATGTGACATGGTAGTAACGCTTGTCCACCCTCATACGTACATACACTGCAGCTAATCCACAACATCAACATTTATTCTGCATTTATCCAACTTAGAAATGGGCACTGGTGCAGTGTAACTTCCAAACAGTGTGCACAGAGGTCTGTATTGATAATGAGCCTCAGATCTATGAACTGTACACTGTACTCGAGTCCACTGAGACCTCGTGTACTATGTGCTACAGATTCCTGAGCACACATTATCATCCCGAAAGTTGATTTAGTTTCGTGTGCAGGCCAGTCCAGGGAGGCACAGCACTGGGGTGTATGAGTTTCCGTACACCACCCGAGCCCTTGCGCGCATTTTCCAGCCGTTTTCAATCCAACGCTGTACGGCTTAGCAGGATCTGAATGCGAGCACACGCTCGCTCCGTGTCAGCCTCCTACTGGCTGACTCGCAGGCGTGGAGGGAGAGACAGAGGCGATGGGGGAACGAGGTCGTGGAGGCACTGGGCCCAGTGGCTAGCGGCAGACGCCGTCAGCACACCTGATCACATACAAAGGCCCTCAGAGGGCAAGGCCACACAAACAGGGCAGCGTTCCCCACCACACACACCTGAGCCCACAGACAGCACAGGGCGTTTCCACTCAGGACACTTTTTAAAGGTACAGGTTATAAAAAATCACACCAACAGCTTGATGCGTAAGTATATAAATATAATATTACTATAGTATATAATATAAGCGTAGTTATTACAGGTTGACACATGACACTGTCTAGTCACGCAGCTGTCTGAAATACTGTAATTTGTTATATAATTTGTTTTTCCTTTCGTTTAAATTGCCTCATCTAACACATTCCAGTGTTTTCTATGTTCAGAAATAGCAACCCGCCTCTCAGAAATAATTGTTAGACTTCTGGTATTTATTTATTTATTGATCTCTGGGCTTTTACGTGGTTTGCATGACACTCAAAGTTGCATTAATGTTTGAAGTTTTGATCTCATCCATGGAAACAGGCAGATTTAGTATGACAGCATGTGTGCTTGTTGAGACTAGACCCCATGACCTCCCTGTTGTATCTGCACCGCCATGTGAGCTACAGCTCATGCAAATTGCAACCAAGAAGAAGCAAAAAGGAAAACATTGACCATAACCATGACTAATATTTGGCCTAAACCTGTTAGCTGAACTAACCTTTAACTAAATTATCATCTTAATGATATCTTCTAAAATATCCGCAAACCTTACAATTGATGTACTGGACATTCCTTGTTTGACATGGTTATTCCTTGTTTGACAAGGTTATTCCTTGTTTGACATGGTTATTCCTTGTTTGACATGGAATAACCCTGGTGTAACATCAAAGTGAATGCCAGCTGATGGGTAGCTGACCTTAGAAGCCCTTATGCACTCACTGGCACACGGTGTCTGCCTTATTCCCAAATGTCAATTTTAAGTTAGCACAGTGTTTTTGATAGATTTTGTCTTTAAGTCACATCAGATGGGATGTCCAAACATAGCAGCGTAAGGGCTGTGCCTTGGATTTGCCAGACCCAACCATGGACATTCAGCTTTGGACGGACACGCAGCCCGGATACAGTCGGTCTTTTAAGGCCTGTCTTAGCCTGGGGTCTGCCCAAAGTTACACACAACACATTAAACAGAGCACAGTGGAGAAACGGCAGAGCTCAGAGCAGCAAAGGCTGCAGGAAAATACATGTAATGCCCCAGAGTCTCTATGCCACGTCCAGCAAGTTCACATCACCTACTGCATGGTAACGTGCCAACAGCTTTTCCAGTAGCTGTTGCCCATCTAGTAATTAAAGAGCAGCAAATGCAACACGGTTCCAAAAGTCTTAGTCTAAGTCAAAATCATTTGCTTCAGGTTGCTGTGATAACATATTTAATTAAAATAGTATTAAATAGTATCTTGTGATAAATGTTGTAAATGTCCAACACCTGACACCCACACGGTTAGCACTGTCCTGTGCAGGAGAGTGCCAGCACTTCTGGTGCTTGAACTTTGGCAAACAACATCTGTTGGAAAATATTTTCCATCTGTTTGTCACTATGTCAAAGGAGGTTTGTGAAGCAGTCGGAGGCCAAATTGTTCTCTTGAATGCAAAATTCTTCATTTGTCAGAAGTGGATGCATACAGCCCACTGTATTTGTCTGCATTTGCTGCTGTGTCCTACCAAATGTAAGCTTTTCTAAAAGTGTAACTCTCCCCCTTCCCACTGAAAAGCAAGTATTACACTGCCTATGTTTACTTACCACACCAGCAACTTTGCATGCAAAACAACAACAAAAAATCCTTTGTATTTGTCTGTTATTTTGCTGAAATTGACCACACATGCACTGCTATGGAAAGAGAACACTATATATCATTTTATTCAGCAGACAGAGCAAGAAGCATCTGCAGATCTGCTCCAGAAGAAGCATCTGAAGCCCTCACCATGGCCTCTTTTCAGACAGCAGATAACTACTCGAGACCGTTGAGGGGAAAATAAGGAAGACGGAGGATTACCGTAGAATTCCAGGAAAGAGGACACCAAAGTTTACTTGGATGCAGTTCCCATTTTATCATTTAATGGTGCAAATACAGAAGGTGCTGTTGATGTGGCCTAGTCTTGACAGCACAAGCAGAAAGTCCCAGCGGAGCACGGCCACCAGGAAAGCTTAGTGTGGTCCACAGTTTGAGCCCCACGTGTACAAAGCTGCATTACTTTTAGCCTGGGGTGCTATGAGCTAGCTTTGCTTACTCATTGGCGGGGGCCACAGAAGTCACACTTTTTGGCAGGTCCCAGAGCACCAGATCCATCCTCTGCCAAAATACGTCAGAAACCCTCCTCTACAGCGCAGCACTTGTGACAGATCTGTGTCTCACTCTTGACGACAAGGGAAAAACCCAGCCAGAAATTCAGCTTATGGGTCTTAGAGACAGCATTCCACTCCAGCACAGTAATCATTTCACCCTCATCCAGATTTGTCTAACAATTAAGGATTTGAATAGATAAAGAATAATTGTTCTCATAGGTACAATGAGTGCGTAAACACTATAGCACACAGGGTCTCCAAAACCTGACCTCCCTGTGAGTCAGCTGGTGACCACTATGGGGCCATGGGTCTGGGAAAGTACCCGTTCCCAGAGCTCTGAGCAGCGAAGTCTGGAGAGCCTGCATCAGCCAAGCGAGAGTTTCAGTGCAGCAAGTGGCCCACCCAGTAAACGGCCAATAAAAATACCACAGTGGACGCAAGGTCCAGACTGAGTGACGTTTGTCCTGGCAAATATGGTCAGTGACAACGTCACAAAGGCAATGTTACTAAAGCCCAGTGAGTAATATGCGACAGTGATGACAGTGAGTTCCTTTTGACAAGGATTGTAATCGGCCAAAGCAGGGAGATAAAACCGGGCATTTCTCATGAGTCATCGTGCCGATAAATCGGTGAGTATGAAGCAGTGGACGTAACGTTCTGATGAGGCTCGGCCAGGGTTCGTCACTCCTGTTACATCATTTTCTGAAAGCACTATGGGAACAAAACCAATATTTCAGATGGGAATTTCTATATGGAACCATTCTCAGGGTTTGCTGAGGAAAATTAAAGCATAATTGTAAATTATAAGGTGATGGATCCTCCCCTGTCAGTCAAAGGCGAGCGTGATTCATGAGAGAACTAAAGAGTGAGTGTGAGGAGACGTTCTACTGCAGGCGCATGGCCCGACTTCAGCAAAAACAGCAACAGTCCTGAGATGAACTCACTGACTTATGGAAATTAGTTTTTCATGACTGTTCATAACATAAGATGCCTTCTTGGGGTGTGAAAAGTGATTTATTTGAGTAACTTTAAAAGCATTTTTAATGTCTTTTTCCTCACGTTTATTTCGTTGCACATTTATTTATTTATTTTGTTGTGGATTGTGGAATACTACTGATCACATGCCTTGCAAGGCTACACTGGAACAACAAGGGACTGGATGTGTGGGTTGCCAGTTGTAGCAAATACAGGCATCTTCGCAGGTCACACTTCAGAGGTTACACTAATTCTACCATTATCAAAGCTTTCTGAAGGTTTAGTAGGCTGCACTTCAAATCTGAAATGGTTTTTCCTGGTCTACAGCTGGTTTAAACAGACATACCAGAGTCTCTAAAGAAAGAAAAACACATATAGTCCCAATCTCATGCATGAACACAGTGGATGCCATTATATTATATTATAAGAACACAGAATAATTGAATTATTACATGTTAAAATGAATTCTTAATATTAAAAATTCAGTTTTGACTAGTAAGAAATAAGTTTCCATGTATAAAAAAAATCGCAATATGAAATACTGAATTCTTGATTTCAAGAATTAAAACTTAGTACTGTACCAGTTTGAGAAGCAAAACTGTGCCAATGGACCTGTGAGTAGTTAAAGGGCCCTCCTGACCAGTGAGCTGTGTAAACCCTCATCTGTGTTAGTACTGGCTAGGGATGGATGTGGATAACCGAGTCTGTGCTTGTCCTGGCTGATGACCACCTACTGAAAAACCGACACCCAGCACCTGTACGATATAGATAACAATACTATTATTTACTTTATCAGCCACATCAGTCCCATTCAAACAGCCTCCCTCAGTTTTACTTTGAGACATTTTCAAATATCTAAAAATCCCATGGCTTGGCTCAGCACTCGACTGACAGACGTGTATCCATATTACCCACCTAGTCGTCATTTTATAACCAATATTTAATCAATAGTCACCGTTAATCCTGTGCTGTCCATCCTGCATTAATCCAGAGCTGTAACTAAACCTTGTCTGAGACATTAGATTAAGCGTTGTGTTGTTTTAAGGTGATGTGCGCCGATGAGGAGTGACATCATGCCTGTATATGGTTTGGACTGGTCCCCACAGAGGTTGCAGCTGGAAAGTGCAATGCCGTTGTCGTTTCCAAGCTCCAGTTTATAAATACAGTTGCTCGTCAGCGTTTATCAGATGCTTTTACCCAGCGCAATTTGCATAGTGAGTGGGCATTCACGATTCTGTGCACAAATCTTGCGTAGACCTGAAATCCAGTGCTTGTGATGGACAAGGCTCTCAAATTGCATCGTTTGCGTTAATGAAAGGAAGGATGGGAAGGAAAGAGCCCACAAACCTTCGTCCGTTTCCACTGTGATGAAATAAAAGACCCCAAACAAACCACTGGTAAGAACATTTTACATGGTCTATACACGAACCCTTTAAGCGCGGGCTGTTGTGGATGCCGGTGCTGTTGCAGTGAAGCAGTAATCTACTGCTTTTCTCTAACTGTAACGGAATACTTTTGCACTTTTTTGTGTCCTGATTTCGTAAAGCCATTACATGTATTTAGTTACTACCCAAGTCTTGTATGTATTACCTTTAAATACTTTTTCAAAATACTTTTAAAGTTTTAACGGAAGTATTTTTGCAGGCCACAATCAGCCTGTCTGGAGTTTGGGGACCATCCTGTTCAAGTGTTGTTAACCATCATAACGAACATTTATTGGCCCACTAAGTTGTTAGTTACTTAAACCAAAAAACTCTTATCAACTACTCTGTCTTCTGTCAAAGAGGAGAGAGAGCACACTTACTACAGAAGGGTTATGGTTTATAACAGAAGGTTTTATTTTTGTTTTATTTCATTTTTATGACTACATATGTATGCTGTGGAAGGATTTATTTTGGAGAATGCGGAGCCACATTTTATATCCATGCTTTGAGCCGCTCCAGGCCTGCGGAGTGCTGCGGAATTCTGGGATTCAGTGGCTTCTCCCAAGCCAGGATAATCTTGCAGTGAATTCTGACCATAACTGTGTGTTAGGTTTTTGCACAGCACCACACCATTTAGTGAACTTGCACACCATAAAGGTTACATGTCAGTGAATGAAGACACCTGTGAAATAGTGCAAATATTATATTGCAAATAATCTTGTTTGATTAAAGATGTAATAAATAGGTAATCAAATAATTTACCAACAGTACATTTTCAGTGGTGATATTCCATGATTAAAGGGTAATCTTTTCCAGACCAAACCTTGCAGAGATAATAACTGAAACTGGATCTGTGCAGCTGTGTGGAGAGTCAAAGTGGCTCTGTTTCCTTCCAGTACACACTATTCCAATCAGGAAATACATCAATCTGTCCACACCAAGCTCACAGCCCGCCTGAACCTCACAAAATCTACTGAAACCAGCTCACCGCCCCAGGCCCCAGACCTCAGGCCCAAAGCTCCAGACAGGTCACCTGTGCCTCCGCTCATATGACTTTCCACTACAGGACACTGTACTGTGTCGTAAGAACTGTTACGCTTCCTCACACGGTGATGGAGCATCAGTTCAGCACAAACATGGTTTCATCCCAAACACCTGCTCACAAAAGCTGGCAGGCGCTGTGATGGAAAATGTTACGAAACTATGTATTATGTGATTCATATATAATCATGCTGATCCTTCTGTTGCCAAATGAATAATGTTGTCTGCACATTTGTATCCGCCTGTTGCTGATTAAGTTGAACATGTATCAGGAACTGTTAACATCAAGGTCAACTTGACACACAACCCACACTGTTTGGAGTCAGTTTGGGTTGGTTTGTGGAAAAAACCAAGCCGAGAGCTGATTGGCTTATAGCCACAGCAACAAAGGAAAGAAGAGATGCTTAAGAAAAGATGATTGGTTAAAGACAGCACAGGAGTAGTATAACTAGCCACGGTTTTGTATACTCGGGGCTCCCTACCTGAGGAGAGCCAAACATTTATTTTATTCTTTTTCTTATTAAATTACTCTCTTAATCACGTCTGACTTGCTGTTTGTTCAAAATTCCACAACAGAAATTGGCGTAGTCGGCAGGATCAGCGAGAGGCACCACGCGGAGCAGCGGTGACTGAACTTCGAGGACGCTCCTCAGAGAGAAAACTGAGCTGGAGAAAGAGGGAAACCCACAAGAATACGGGAACGTACCTAACCAGGGAGTGACGTCCCGCTAGACTCCGGTGGTGTACTCCGCCTGATCCAACGAACAGAAAGTAAGTGGTGAAGTTCAGTAATTCAATCCTAGAAGAAAGTGACGTAGTGATCTGCCTGAGTCTACCCTGGGGTGGGTCTGTAAAGTAGCATAGTATATGAGATACTAGGGCTTAAAAATAGGGTCAAGAGGACTCCGGAGTCTGGGACTCCGCCAGCCTAAGAGAATAGGCACACTGAGTAGACGTACTAGTGTAAGAAATAGGCCCGGGCCGACAGAACACCCCGCAGGGAAAGGAGTGGACTCAGTGAACGAGCACGGATTGCTGGAGCAGAACTAAATTAAAGCAACGTCGGAGACGTGATTAACAGAAGGAAAAAAAAAAAAGGGGGGGGGGAAATTTTAAATAAAAATATTAGTACCCCCTTTACCCTCATAAAGAAAAAAAAAGGGAGAAAGAGAAAAGAGTTTATTTGTTTGTTTCTATCATATTTGGGTTTATTTGTTTGTTTATTTTATTTGTTTATCGCCCTTGCCCACAAAAAAAAAATAATAATGGGTGTAGGGAAGCAGCAGGTAGGGCATAGAAAAGGTAATAATGAAGTGTCTCAGTGTGTTTCCTTAGCTGATCCTGACCTCGATGCCACCCCGCCGAGAGCCCCCAGCTGATTCAACAACCACAAGCATCAGGAAACCCACCTCCTTATCCCGAACCAGGGACTTCATCGCTAACATCAAAGCCGTCTCCATATGACGAACCAAGACGGCAACTGGAGGCAATAACCTCACCAGTGGCTCATCACACTCGAAGTCACGCCACTATAAAGCCATCCGCAGGGCCTGACAGAGGCTATGCCCCGCAGTTCCCGATGGTGGAGGTATCTGGACCTGAGGGAGTGATTATGGTCCACCGTCACTGGACTGCAGACGACATCATGAAAGCGGCCGACGGCCTGAGCAAGCCAGGTGACATCGGCGGACGACGCTTCGGACAAGAACTGATGGCATTCGTGCAGTCCTGCAGACCAACTCAGGCTGAATTGAGACGGTTGCTGATGATTCGACTCGGACTGCAGTATAACCGCATTGACAGAAACTGGGTGAATGGAGATGTCCGTCTCCATCTGCCTGAGTGGAATGCACCGCCCCAAGGCCAACCTGACCTAAACAGCGCATACAGAGAGATAAGAGGACTCATCGAAAGAGTGGAAGCAGCATACCCAACAACTGTTAACACTGATGTGATAGCAGCATGCAAGCAAAGAGACGATGAGCCCGTCGCAGATTTCCTCGTCCGCTTGACACGCGTCCACACTGACCATTGTGGAATTGACGCGCCAGCACAACGTGCAGTGGGCCCCGGAGAAGTGGGGGCATGGGAAGCTCATCTGAGAAACAGCTTCCTTATGAACATGAGAAAGGAAATTAGCGACCTTATCAGAAAAAACTGCATAGGCTATAGTAGAGCTCCCCTATCTACTATTGAGGAGCACGCCAAGCATCATGAGACGATCCTGGGAAAGAAAGACGCCAGACGAAAGCGTCAACGAGCAGATACCACGCACCAGGCAATGCTAACGCTAGTCCAGACGGTGGGAGACCAAGGGAAAGGTCGCGGACGAGAAAACAATCGTGGCAGGGGACGTGGCCATGGACGAGGCAGAGGCAAAGGAAGAGGAGGGAAAAATGAGTGGATGAAAGAGCAGGAATGCTACAACTGTGGAAAGCTTGGACATTTCGCCAGAGATTGCCCAGAGGAGGAGAACTCTTATAATGGGGGCACAGACCTGGATCCCACTATCTACGAATGACGGGCGGTGGAGAGGCAGGACAGCAGCGGACCACTGAGTGAAGACGGCAAAAGGGAAGTAACAAATTAGTAAGGGGCCAAAAGGCCTTCCTGAGGTAACTGTGAAAGTAGAAGGGAAAAGTGTTAGGTTTTTGGTTGACAGTGGTGCCACCCACTCAGTATTGAAAGAAGGGCTGATAGAATGTAAAATGAGAACAGGATATGGGATAACAGTAATCGGAGTAGGGGGTCATCCCATTGATGAAAGGATGTCCGAGCCTCTCCAATGTAGTTTAGGAAACAGCCAATTCAAACACAGCTTTTTGGTGTCAGAAACCTGTCCAATTAATTTGTTAGCTAGAGATTTAATGTGTAAACTTGGGTGCACAATTAGCAGCAACCCAGAGGGGTTATTTGTTATGTGGGAAACACCTACACAGGGAGTCCAGCTAGAGGCAGGAGTCCCTTTGTACGTGTATGAATTGCAGTGCACTGCTGGGGAAGTACTAACACATTTTATGACTGAAGTTACTAACACGCTACCTGGTGAGCTGACAGTTAAACAAAGTGACTCTATTCACTGTACAATGAAGGTCCATGAGGGATCTGATGTTGATTTTGAACAGAAATTTGACTTAGGGGGCAGTGACAGTCTGATTATCACAGCTATAGCGTGGGACTGCGAGTGGGCTGCGGGAGTGGTGCAGCTCTCAGATAAACAAAAATCTTTATATGCGATCTCACATGCAGCACCTCATGTGTCGCTGGCTAGCGCACATGTTGACCCAGACTGGCAGAGAGTAGGGTTGTGGACAAAACGCGTGTTGAGCACAACTGATTGGATAAAAGAACCCCAGTGTAAAGTCATGTACAGCCCAAGCATAGATGTGTGGAAAATGCCAACCCCGTATAGGCTAAATTGTAAAAGGGGGGTTGAGCTTGTAAGTCCTAATATAGTAATTATGGCAGCCTCTGTTACCCTCTCAGAGGAAGAGGAGGAGGAATTGAAAACAGTTCCTGCAGGATTATGGGCACAGGGAAAAAATGATGTGGGCTTAATAAAAGGATGTGAGCCCGTCCACATCAGCCCAAAATCTGATTATAGACCACACCAGCACCAATACCCTCTGAAACCAGAGGCAGCGGAGGCTATTAGGCCAGTGTTCCAACCCTTAAAACAAGCAGGAGTAATCGTGCCATGCCCAGATTCACCGGTACGTACTCCAATCTTCCCAGTTAAGAAACCAGGGAGAGATGAATGGAGATTTGTGCAGGATTTGCAGGCTGTCAACGCGGCAGTACACCCTAGAGCCCCAGAAGTTCCAAACCCGCACACCATTCTCTCTCAGATCCCACCAGACAGTAAGTGGTTCAGTGTAGTTGATTTGGCCAACGCTTTCTTTAGCGT
The DNA here is from genome assembly GCF_041902795.1 of Electrophorus electricus. Classification (NCBI taxonomy): domain Eukaryota; kingdom Metazoa; phylum Chordata; class Actinopteri; order Gymnotiformes; family Gymnotidae; genus Electrophorus; species Electrophorus electricus. The sequence goes on along the minus strand of NC_137499.1, from coordinate 1,757,071 downwards.
ACCTGTGCACAAGGATAGCCAATTTTGGTTTGCTTTCACTTTTGAAGGAAAGCCATACACATTCACGAGATTGTGTCAGGGGTATTGTGAATCACCAACCATTTACAATGCCGCCTTACACTGAAGCCTAGAAGCTTTAGAGCTCCTCGAAGGAACAGCCTTGCTGCAATACGTTGATGATCTTTTGATGTGTGGGAAAACACGAGAAGCGTGTAAACAAGCCACGGTGGCACTGCTACATCATTTAGCAGGGGAAGGCCATAAGGCATCCAAATCCAAATTACAGTTTTGTAAGCAGCAAGTGCATTTTTTAGGACATGACATCACTGAACAAACGCGCATGCTGACTAAAGACCGAGTGAATGCCATCTTGACTATACCAAGACCCACGACGAAAAAACAACTGCTGTCCTTCTTAGGCATGTGTTCCTATTGTAGAACATTCATACCATCTTATGCAGAGCATGAGGGGCCACTCAGAAATATAATACGGACCAAGGGATCGAATTCCTCTCAGTTAGAATGGGCGCCAGAAGCTGAAGCGGCCTTTACAGCACTGAAGCAGTTATTACAGGTCATACCTGCTTTAGGCATTCCAGATCCCAATAAATCATTTGAACAAACCATGTCTCCCCACTTCTTTTATGAAAGGACCAATTGAGATTGCTCATGGAAGAAGTCACATGAGCAAAGGGGGGATAGTGGAGAGCATAACAAGACATTGGTATGTACCAGGAATAAACACACCCACCCCAAATTTTTGTTCCCGGTGCTTGGTATGTGCACAAAACACACCACACGGAGACAATCATGCCAAACACGCACCCGCCGGACACCCGCCGCCTAGTGAGCCATTTCAACATTGGCAAATAGATTTTGTAGAACTAACACGAGCCAAAGGGAAGAGGTACATATGTGTGTTTAGTAAGTGGGTGGAGGCCTTCCCAACAGGGAAACAAGATAGTGATGCAGTAGCAAAAGCGCTACTGAGAGAAATAATTCCCAGATGGGGTTTGCCACAACGAGTGTCCAGTGACAATGGGACACCCTTCTTACATGAAGGGCTAAAGTCTCTGACTAAATACCTAGGGGTGGATATGAGAAACCACTGCAGTTACCACCCTGCTAGTGCAGGGGCAGTAGAACGGGCAAATGGTACCATTAAAGGGGGTCTAGCTAAATTAATGCAGGAAACGGGCATGAATTGGGTAAACTGCCTTCCCCTCGTCCTGTGGCAATGTCAAACCAGGTCGCAGGCACGAACAGGCTTATCAGCTTTTGAGAGAGTGTTTGGACGGCCTCCCAACACGGGGATAGGTCCGCCTGACTGGGATACTAACCTGATCAATGAATCGCTTTTGCAGTATTGTGTGTCTCTGCACAAATCTCTTTTCCATGTGTCTAAGCAGGTGAAGGCAGTCCTTCCTGAGGTGACGGACAATCCCCTCCATACACATCAGCCAGGCAATTGGGTGCTGATTAAGGACTTCAGGAGGAAGCGGTGGAGCCAACCCAGGTGGAGAGGACCATTCCAAGTACTACTGACGACACAAAACCGCATGGCCTTGGACATGCTCCTCGCTAAGGAAGGGGGAGTGTGCTCGATGATAGGCGACCATTGTTGCACGTACATACCGCCCAGTGATGCACCTGGAGGTAATATCTCCATGCCCTTGGACCACATGAGTAAGATTGCTGACCAACTTCGTGCTGAAGAAGCCGGAGTGAGACCTTGGGACTGGAAACAGGGAACTCTATTCTCAATGTGGAAAAGTATTGTAATTATGATTCTCCCATCCATTTTACTACTTGCCTTGATTATATGTTGTGGACCCTTGTTATGTCAATGTATGCTTAATACTATTCGCATGAATATGGATACCAGATACCAATTTATTCAGGTCACTAAAGAGGACCTGGATGAGGATAACACCCTGTACCTGCACACTGTATTCTCTGATAATTAACAAATGATTGTATAAGAATCAAAGGGGGGAAATGTGATGGAAAATGTTACGAAACTATGTATTATGTGATTCATATATAATCATGCTGATCCTTCTGTTGCCAAATGAATAATGTTGTCTGCACATTTGTATCCGCCTGTTGCTGATTAAGTTGAACATGCATCAGGAACTGTTAACATCAAGGTCAACTTGACACACAACCCACACTGTTTGGAGTCAGTTTGGGTTGGTTTGTGGAAAAAACCAAGCCGAGAGCTGATTGGCTTATAGCCACAGCAACAAAGGAAAGAAAAGATGCTTAAGAAAAGATGATTGGTTAAAGACAGCACAGGAGTAGTATAACTAGCCACGGTTTTGTATACTCGGGGCTCCCTACCTGAGGAGAGCCAAACATTTATTTTATTCTTTTTCTTATTAAATTACTCTCTTAATCACGTCTGACTTGCTGTTTGTTCAAAATTCCACAACAGCGCCCAGCCCAAGCTCCCTCAGGACAGTCCTGTCCGCCCAGGTGAAACTGTTGCCTAGCATTGTTTACATATTCCTTCTTTGTTGTCCTGCTGTAACTCTGGCGTCCTTCAGGTAGCACACATCAAGCAAAAACAGTGCAAACTGGTGAATCCACGGTGTCACATTTTCAGAAAGGTGGGCAAGGATCTTCCCCCACAGTTCATCTGTTATCAGTAAGGACGTTCAATATGTTGACTTGTTTAGATTAAAATATCACATCATGTCAGAGGTGCGTGTATAATGGCGTACATGATTATCATGGTGAGAAAACCCTATTCTAACATACCAAAGTCAAATTTTTAATAAAGCACTTTTTACAACACACATCACAAAGCAGCTTTACAAATACATGGGTCCAGATAGCAGTGCAAGTCCGGCTCCTAAAGAAGCTCTGCACAGTAGCTGAGCAATCGGAGTCCTCCCATCTCGGAGCTTAACCTCAGAACGCTTCAGAACATATGGCAGCAATAAAAGACCAGCCATCCATCACACGCCACTTCAAAACAAAACGTCAAATTGCCACGTGTACGTATACATCTCTGAAGTTTACCCGAGGACGTTTCCTCTTCTGTTTATCTACTGAGCTACTCCAGATCTGAGACCTTTCAGTTTCTTTATCTGTTTAGCAAACCTGTGCAATAAAAAAGTACTTAAAACATACTTTAAAATGTACTTTATAAATAATTCTAATGAATAGTAAATTCATAATATTTTCTGTACATGAAATTCAAATAGTGTAGCCAGTGACTGATGATGTTTACTATTAACTAGCACTGATGTTAGAGGCTATTCACATGTACACAGGAGATGGTGAGAGTTGGAACAGCCCACAGCACCAGGTTTTACCTGCTCAGTAGAGCAACCTGCTCAACATTCACTGGTTGGTCTACACATTCACTGGTCTGTGCCACTTCCAACAGAACTGGCACTCTTCATAAAACAGAACAGTTTGGTAGGCTGTTGAAGTCAGTTACTCAACACAATCAATCACGAGTGTCTAGAACATGGATGTCTGAGAGCTCCTCAGGGTCACTCCTGTCTCATCCCAGCAAGGAAATTTATCACAGAAAAGGTTTAACCATGACTTTGCGATACCATGTCATGCTGGCCTGGTTGTACTGTGGGACATCTTAGGGTTGACTCGCAGAGATCGCTTTCATTTCCTCGACAGTATTTGACTACTTCCGCTGTCGTTGTCGTCGTCTCCACACTGCATCAAGCTCCAGGAGTGGAACAGCAAGTAAAAAACGAGCCTGTTTTGCCTCCCAAGATGACAAGGAACACAAAACAGACTGACATCTTCTTTGTTTTAACATCATCTCTGAGTTAGGGTTTTCTTCTGTGGGCTGGTTGTACATGATTATACAGCTGAAAACCCAGCAGAGTGTCTGCATGTCCATTTAACTCCGCCGTTCATAAACCTACACGAGGAGTCCTTCGAGCTGTACTCAGACAAACATTTGCTTTGCCCCATCTGTGTGTGAGTAAACATGTTTTGAGCATTTTGGCATCTAGCATGCATCAGGCTGAAGCGTTAGAACAGGCACTTGAATTAATTATACAATCCATCTTCCCACAACAAGCCACATCGTGCATTGATTCAGAAGACGACTCATCGTATTCAGACATGTCGAGAGCTCCGAACCGTTGTATAGGTGCTGAGTGAGCTGACCTCCATGTCTCACCGTGTGTGGTACACACGGTGGGGTCTCTGCGGTGCTGTCCTGATAGCATTCCCAGACCTCAGGTGATTTATGGCTGCTATTCCATTTCCTCTGCTCTCGTGTTATTGGACAGTGCACAAGGCCCCCTGGAGACTCTGAGCTCCAACTCCTCGTTGGCCTCGACCCCTTCACTGCAATCTGGTAATAAACGTTTGACAGACACAGAGAATGAAGGCAATTTAATGTTCTTTAATTATGGCATTTGCTGTAATTATACACTTAACGACTTCATAAGTAAATATACTTATATAGTAACATGCAATAAGTATATAAGTAAATATGCTTATTGCATGTTACTATACATAATATATACATAAAGTTTTTTCCATTATTCATATCAGTTCATAAGAGACTCTGCCATTTGAAAGCTAATGCCAAGAATGATGGCCTGTGTTAAATTAAACTAATTGGACTAATTCAGTCCCTATCCATATCACAGAAGTGGCTGATGCAGAGCACCACTTGCCAAAGTGCTGGATTGCTTTGGCAGCTGCGCTGAAAGTGATGCATATCTCTTCTGAGGTGCTGCTTTAGTCCACTAGCACTCTGTGATGGATAACACTGAGGCCAAACCACCCCAGGAGAGCTTCAGAACAGCCTGTGCATTCTGACAAGAACCCTAGAAATCATGGGGCCACTGTTTCACACAAACACCTAACGCTGTCTGTCTATTTACCTTTCGCAGAATATACACATCATTATAACATGTGCCTGTGTGCTGTGCGATGCTGTTGTGTACTGCCTGTGATCCAGAGATGGTGACTCAGAATGTGAGAAGAAGCCTCTGAACTTCCATTAACCCTCATCCTCCTCCATCTGCTCATCTACACTTCCACCTTCCCAGGTCCTGTATAGCCTCTCCTCCAACTCTCCTTGATCCACTGTCATCTTCCACCATCTGTCCTGGTCACTTAACAATGTTCTCTTCTTACTCATTCTTTTCCATGAAATGGCTCCTCCCAGATAGCAGACATTGACCAAACACCCCCAACTAGCCCTGCAATCAGTGCTGAAAGTGGAAAAACAAACGAGTTCGAAACTTACATAATCTGACGTGTTAATTTATCATTTTAATTTATATCAGCAGTCTGGACTTTGTTTTGGTGTTGGTGCCATGGCTCCTTGCTCCAGCACACTCTGGGGAGGCGTACCCCCTCATTTCCCTCTGTGCTGGACGTCCTGCAAACAGATGCTAATCCAACTTTCACCCCCCACCCAGCATCTGACTCTAATCCACCCCATCTTTTGGGATATGCATCCCCCCCACCCTCCTTTACATGAAGCATCTGCCCTGCTGGTTATTCATCACACGGCCTACTGCTGACGTGCAAGGCCAATGAGTAGCCTCGTGCCACAGACGGTCCCGTTGTTTATTTTACGCAGCTCTGGGTTTCTGAAACACAGACAAAAAGAGAAAGAAAAAAAAAAGTTTCCAGTGTAAAACGCAGTGAATGCTGAACCGAGAGAGAGAAGGCAGTTGTGATTAACAGAAACATATGAGTCACTTGGCACATGTGCTGAGATGTCATGAGCACGGTCCAAAAAGAACAATCAAATTGTGTTTGCCTTAATGAGCATCTGGGCCTTAGTTTTCTGCTGCCTGAACACGGCTGTCTGAGATTTGGGCTGAACCAACAAGCAGGGCATTCTGAGTGCAAAAAAAATAAAACAGGAGGTCATTCAACTGAGCAGAACCTTCAGCAGGGCTTGTGTAATCTGAGAATCACACGATACCCTTCTATCGACGGCCAGAAGGTCCCTCAAGCCCCATTGAGTAGCATGCTTCACAACGCATGCAGGCCACAAGAATCCCAGTTAAGCAGCAGCACAGAATAGCACTGCCACCATCGTGGAGACAGAGATGCACGCAGAGGGAACGCTGTGCAGAAGAACGTGAGGAAATGCCCACAGCAGCTTGGTGACCCATTAACTTCAGTCTGAACACAAGCTGCTGACAGCAGGCAGGGCTGTGTGAAGGTCATCTCTCACCCGATGGCCCTGTACTATACTTCTGCCAGTCACTTCCAGCCTGGGGACACACACTAAAAATGAGATGCATGGGGGCGGGGTTATACCCTGCCAATCACTTCCATCTTGGGGACACATGCTGATAATGAGATGTAAAGGGAGCGGGATTATAATTAGGAAGGTGCGTAGAGGAAGTCAGACAGCTTAGCTTTTTGCAAACTGGATCTAAAACCTGTGATGTTATGGCTCCCATTAAATTCACCAAAGCATGTTCATTACCTCTCAAGAAAACCGCGCGTTATCTTCTATACTTCCGTTATTAGGATGGTGAAGACAGGGAACCACTGAAGACATCCAGATCAAACAGATATAGGACCATAGCACATTCGGCTATGTATCCGAGTACCAAAATAAAAGCACGCCTCTAACAGTGGCCCGTAGGACACCCTGCCTCTACACACAGGTTCTGCATCAATCAGAAACCAATTTGTCATTACAACAGGAATAGTCCCATTACCACTTCTTCTTCTGGTTCTCACAGCCATGAAACTTTAAAGTTCTCCACAGGATCTCCGGATAGTGGCGCTTTCATAAACACAGATGTGCAGCAAGGCAGAAATCCTTTGGCTTTATGGATCCCCGAGGTTTTGTTTGGTATATTAGATAACTTTCCTGCCACCGCGGATCATTTGGTCTTGCTCTCTCTCCTGCGTGTGAGATCAGGAAGAAAAGCCCACTGAGGCCAAACTGTACACATAAAATCAGCAGTAACATTCTCAAGAGGTTCTAAGCCTGATTTACATAGCGCTTTGTTTTATAGAGCTCATCAGCACCTACAGACATGTGCTGCTGTGTTACTGAGATCACTCACGCCACCAAATCCTGCTTTGGCTTCATTTAAATCTTTGTTCATGTGTTTGTTTGTTTGTTTGATCCAAGACCCCATTTACACCAAAGTCCTTAGCCAAGTCCTTAGCTTAATCCCATGATTTAGTGTGTGACATGGCAAGACTTTGCAACCTCTGAACCCAGAACAGTGTCAGCCATGTATTTGAAACTCCTTGTGAATCTCAAGATAAAGTATCAGATAATGAGCCAAGATAATGTCAGCTTCGTGTTGTTTCTTAGGTTTTGTTTCGTTTTGTGGCCAAAGAGTTTCTAGCGGATAAATGATTGAGGTCTGAAGTACTGTTGGAGCTTTTTAAGGTTTAATCTCAAATAAATGAACATTTAAGTTGCAGCTTTTCTTTTTAGATGTGATGAAATTTTAATGAAGGAAATATGGAACAAAAAGACAAAACATTATCTTTTTTTAAAAATATCCACAGCTATTAAAAAAAAAAAAAGATTTCAAAATATTTACACAAAACTGTCAAAAACTGTACAAAAAAATAGATTTCTCTAAAAACCCCATGTAAGTAAACCTAACAGTATAGCAAGACTGAGGTAGCCCTGGAAGAGAGAGAGTGAGTCAGGGAGAGACAGAAAAAGAGGGAGAGAAAGCAAGAGAGAGAGAGAGAGAGAGAGAGAGAGAGAGAGAGAGAGAGAGAGAGAGAGAGCGAGAGAGCGAGAGAGAGCGAGAGAGAGCGCAAAAGTAGCAAGAGCTTTATAAGTGGTAGTTAAATTATGCTGTTGCATGGCCCTAATGAGAGACAGAAGGCAACATTTACAAAGTCACCAGAGCCCCAAATGTTTGGTTTAGATTGTAACATAGTCCATCTAAAAAAATAACATCATATTAGGGTGAGGACTTGAGACAGCCAGCGTCTCTTCATCCGCTTGCTTCTGGGGTAAGGATCTTTTTCATTACAGGGCAGTGGAAGAGTGGCTTACTGTATACAGATCCAGGTTCTGCATCAGCTATGTAGTTTCCAAATCATTCCCAAATGCATGAACCATAATCTAAACTAAACTCCTGGTGAACATGTTCTTAACAGCCATGTGTTAATGGCTTATATATGCAGTGGACATTTGACTCTCTTAGCTGGGCACCAACCCGTGTTGCATTCATAAATAATCGGTACTGTTCCAAAGAATGTGGGCTTGGTCCAACAAGGAGTTCTAATAAATAAGGAACAGCGAGGTGATGGCTTTTCTAGCTCACCCAGAGCACCACGTGCACATGTACCCTGTGGGTCCGGTTGATCTTGGGACTGAGCATTGCCTCACTGTTTTCACACCTTCACTGAAACGTCTACATGTCACTGACACTGGAAGGCTCAAAGGCATTCTGCATGCAGACTCTCTTTTGGCTGGAGGATCAGACACCCCCCAGCTCCAGGGAATCTGTCCACGGAGTCGGAGTAGCGATGGTCCCCCAGACACTAAGCAGCATGGCTCGCTGTGCTCCATTATATGAATGCAGCATGCTCATACACACAGAAACAGCGCAAAGCCAAGCTGAAATGCACAGCACAAGCACAAAATGGAAATGGCAGGGATGGGAAAAATATCACCTACAGAAAAACTGTACAAAATGATTACATACAGTGTGATCAATATACATTCCGGTGTACGAGATCAAACTATTTAAAAAAAAACACACTGAAAAAGATAAAGAAAATAGTTTGACTAATCTGATTAGGAAATGACTACATACACAAGCAGCATTCTTGTGAAATTGTCTTTTGTGCCACACTCAATGTGCTGCGTGTGGTGTCCAAACAGAAATGAAGGAATCAACAATGCAGAAATGGGAAAGTAGGTGACCCTCTCTGGTTTCAACCGGCACAGAGGGAGGACATCGGATGGATAAGTGTGGCGGCTTTTTCTTCCTGGCCTGATAGAGAGGGACGAGGTTGCCAAGGTCTGGAATGGGCTGGTGTGTTCTGCCCTTCCAGAGTGGGACCTTACGGCCCCTGGAGCACTGAGCAGAGGCCCTGCACACGCAGATGTTTCACACTCGAACAGTGAAGGCACGGAAGGAGCCTCCCTCTGTCTGGGCTTTACTAAAGAGGGCAAAATGAGAGAAAGGTCACAAAGGTCGTCTCTGGACTATAGAGGACAGCGGCTAGAGAAGAAAGTGCTATTATCATCACATTTGTGATGAAAGGAAATATCAACAGTGTGTGAGGAGGTATGAAGAAATACATGATGTTCATTTATTCCTGTTCTAGCACCTTACTGGCCAGTGCTGACTTTATAGGCTAACTGAGTAAACTCGATGCCATGTAATCAAGTTGAGTTGCTCCCTTTCACGGACTAATCACAGGGAACTCAAAGGGGGGGATGTGGAAACTCAGACTCTGTCTTATTGTTGGTGTGGTGATCCCATTCCAAGTAATCGACCTACTTCCAACAACCACTATTGGCTGTTGTGCTTGGCATGGCAGCTTTGCTGTTCATCCATCAGTGGTGTGGCCTTCAGACTGGGCCATGCTGGAGAACGGGGGGGCTTTGTCTTCAGATTGGCCTTGGTTATCGGCAGCGGAGAAACACTGAGTCAGCTCACAGAGCTTTCCACTTGCCACTAATGAGAAAGCGTGCGATTATTTTCTTGTTAATAAGGCACGGTTCATGTGAGCGGGTGCCCCTTATTCCCGAGAGATTGCTTCGTGTCAACAGCCTGACGCAGGTGACCAGAGCAGAGGCTATCCAGAGAGACCCCAGTTCAGTTTGCTGGGTCAAGATCGCTACCCAGCAGGCACCCCGAGCTGAGAGGGAGAGAATATCGGGACCCAGCGTCAGATTTCATTGGGCAGGAGCCGACCCTGCTCACACAGCACTTCGCCGTTGAAGTGCTGGCCTAGAGTAAGCAAAGAGTGTATATGTGTGGTCCATTCACCCTGAGAATGCCAACCCATTACTCAGAGACCGCTAACGTGCTACAGACACACTTGGCTCTCGGTGCAGCCCAGCCCAGGGATCTGACAAACCGGACTCCATTACTTGAGGGGAGGGGAGGCGAGAGGAGGGAAGAGAAGAGGAGAGAGGAGAGTTTCAAATACCTCTCGGACTGAATGCCATTCTTCAGACTTCCAGCATAGCTCTTCCTCTTATCCAGAGCCAAAATGTCCACAGAGCCTCCAGTGGCTTTGATCACCCCAGCGTGGATTGCTGCCCGGCAGATACTGGAGTTCTGTACACAGGGACACAAAAAGGGTTTCTGTCAGTCATGCTGCTCTCTCATTCAGTCTCTCCCAGTGCCACTGTCATCAGCAGTTCCATTACACTGGCTGAGGTTCCACTGACCTTCATGCTAGTGGTTTTATTAAATAGACACATTCAGAAGTGAACCACCAATGCTCAGACAGCCAAAGTCCTGCTCAGGAGTTTTGGTCCAACTGCCTAAGTAGCTCAAGTCAGCAGGAGGAATTAATTAGTGTAATCAAGTAAGTGACCTTACTTTTAAAACTAACTTGAACTTATACACACTACATGCAGGTGTGCACACATCTGCTAAAGGCTAAACCCATGATCTAAACATGCACACAAAAGCCCAACAGAACCACCGTGTCCCTGAATCTCAGTGCCAACTCAACAGTGATTCCAGAGGCTAAATACATGATCTCAGCCTAGGAAACCCAGACCAATGACATCACCGCACAGGATTGCAATGTAGGACCAGATCTGGGTCAATCGCCGCACCAGCCTGGCGGCCCTGCTCAGGAGCCTGAAGCAGGGATCGGCCCATTATCTCCAGCCTGGAGGAGGCGTCATTCGTCTCTGCTCCCGCCAGTCCAGAACCTTCATGCACTACGCACTGCGGGCTTTGCTGCCGCAACACCCTCCTCCAAAACACGACCACTTGAAGCACCAACGGGGTGAAACTTCCTCCACATCCAAGTGCTTACACTATATCAATACCATAGTCTTTGAGCAGACACACTAAAGTCAGGGCTCTTTCATAATGGTCACCTTCATCAAGTGCAGGTTCCAGGTCACACAGTAACGAGAATTAATGAGTTTTGCTGGAGTCCCTGGAGGGATCTCTGATCTGAGGCCAGCTGGAAGGTGCAAGATTTTTATAGTGGAATGTGAAGGCCAAGCCAAATGGCACCAAGTTCATCTGAGTGCAGGCACAGGCGTGGGGCACACGAGACGAAGATCCACAGACTTTAGGTGAGGCACCAGGAGACTAAGGATAGGAGACAGCTGTCGTGGTGATTTTTGACTGAATTAATTTCACAGACTGGATTAGATCATCAGCCACTTTACACAGCTTTACAGCTGACTCAATGATGACAAACAGCAAGAACACAAAAGCTGTCAACATGGAACTTCCAAGCTTTCAGTGCTTTATTCCAATGAAAAAGGAAAGAACCGCAGAACCGCTCAGGAAGGAAAAGGGCACAGTCTGAAAACTCGGCCAGGTGTGCGTGTGGGTGGAGCCTCAGTTCATGACTTGCTCAGCATGACCTCACCAGCCACCAACAACCTGTGGGTTTGCCTTTACCAGAACCAAGCCCACCAGAACACACTGATGAGCCACATGAGCCACGCACGATAAAACCCCCACCAGGCAGGAGGAGCAGCTACTCACATCAGCGTAGATATTGGAGCCAATCACTGGAGCCCAGTACGACGGCTCGTTCTTGCAGTTGGCTGGGCAGTCGACCCTGAAAAGGACAGGAACATGGGAACGTAAATACAGAGAAGAACACTTACAGAGCACTTCTGTTATGAACATGTGTACTGAGATGAGTGAGAATATACCAGATTTGGTCTGTGTGCGCACGCGCGTGCGTGTGTGAGAAAAGAGGGCAGTACCTGGGGCAGTGGGAGGAGGTGCTCCTGAAAGGGCAAATCTCAGCAACAGTAGTATAACAGTCTACTGATGCTACTGTGGGGGGGAAGAACGTTGTTGTCTTACACTCACACCTTCACCATACAGCCATTTCAATAACACATGCATCTAGTTCATGAGAAAATCAGATTTACTTACTATGAACTTTTGCCACCATAAATGCATTGGCAGTTTTATATTTACTGTGAAGGGAAATTACAAAAGTAATTTAGGGGTTTTTAGAGAGCGAGAGAGAGAGGTGTCAAAGACCGCTCTGTTCACAGACATCATAAAGCCACATCTGAAAACACGGCATACCTGAGGGACTCCACACCATTCTTTGTTGCTTTAACAAAGAACGGAAAGTTGTCTTGTCTTGTGATATCCACCAGACCTCCAGTGTTGTCTATGACCCCATGGTGGACTGCCGCACGGCAGATGCTTGATTGCTGTAAGAATGTAAATTTTAAAATGCATCTTCGCAAAGAAAAAAAAAAAAAAAAAGAAGCTTTTTGTGAAATAGCGTTTGGACCACACACAAGCGAAAGGGAGGTGACTTTACCACATCATAGTACGACGTTCCCCAGACTTTTGCTCTGTTGTTGGCACAGTTGGCTGGGCAGTTGTATCTGAATAAACACACACACCACAGGGTCTTTCACTACGAGATCTACACAGTTCCACGCTGAACCTCCGGAAAGGTTGTCATGAAGCTCTACTGACCTGCTGCAAGTGACTCCTTTGCACTTGTCCCTCATTCTGGTCTCACACCTGATATTCTGAGCTGTAGGGAAGAGATGATACAGCAGGGGCCCAAGGTCACATGACTACAGTAAAGCCACAGACACCTTTGGTGCCACCAAACTGTATTCCAGTATTAACTCTGTACATGTATACAGGAATCTTAAGAAACATGTACCCAGGAAATTGGTGCGTGTGACCTTGGGTGAGAGGGGTTTTTTGGGCTTGCTTTTAGGCCTGGTGACGGGCTTGGCTGGGGTGGTCTGAGGCACAGGCAGCTGTGGCCTCTCAACCTCATTCATCTCTGGAGTCTCATGGCGCTCTGGGTCTCCTGTAAGCAAGTCGCAACCATGTTAATCACCTGGAGTCATCATCATCTCTCACTCACTGCCAATGTGCCACGGATCCTTAATTCACAATCATTAGAGCACGCTGAATTATGGGCAATTGTCATCTCATGAATAGATGCTTACCCTTGTAGCAGAGGTTGTCTCGGCAACCGCCTCCGTAGCTGGGCGGGCACTGGGAGCAGGGGCGTCCAGGCTGGTAAGGGGCCTCCCCGATCCAGTTACCCCTGGTGGAGGTCGCAGTGGGGTTAGCACCAGCTACAACCTAGCTCTCAACATGCCACTTGTTTTACAAGCTCTTTGTAGAAGCCCCCGCCCCCCAAAAAATATATGCTGCCAGCAATTAAATCATTAGGAAAATCTGAAAAAGTGACACACACTGTGCTATTTTTTTTTTCCTATGTCAAATTCTTTTCCAACAGATGGAACTTTGTTATGGTTTTCACCAGTGCTTAGCAAAGGATTCTTCAGCCAACAAAGAGCCTTGGATTACCCAGTCTGTTCTGATAATTAAGTAGGCAGATGACAGCCGGAGTCTTACTTGGGTGAATAGTTGCACACGAGGTAGACTGAGTTCTCCCAGATCTCACCCCACACGCTCATGCGTGGGCATATGTGGACAGCGCAGCCCACGCGACTCGTGGTGGCCCACACCAACTGCAACCAAGCAGAGGCATCCGTTCTGTTACTACAGCCATTCACACAGGCAAGCAGACAGTGATGTGGGTGGATGTGCCAATACTGTGCTGAGACACACACACACACACACACACACACACACACACACACACACACACACACACACACACACACACACACGTTTCCTGGCATTTCTTTAGCAGCTTCCTGGCTTTCTGGGACTTGGGATGCCAGGATTTCAAGCTATTTTCAGGCTACACATCGGAAAACTAAAACCAAAATATTCCCCATGGAGATGAAGATTTTCACCAAAACTCTCTCCACAGGGAGCCGTGGTCTACTGGAACTGCAACCAGAGTCGAATTCTTACGCTGAGGCAAGAAGACAGACTCGTCTGTGTGCTCATCTCCATCTGAAGGGTCTCCGCCCTCTTACTCGTGGGGTTTAGCATGCCTCTTTCACCCATAGCAGCCGTAGCTGCACTTCAAGTGTGAGCAGGTTCAGTCTCTGCGAATGTCTACAGTTCTCCTAGTGCTTTACAACATTAAAGTGGCGCTCGCATGCAGGCCTCTGGCTGTTCTGGGCAGCGAGGAGTTCATTGAGTGCACCCAGACTGCACCAGGGCTACTTGACTGTTAAATGAATGGAAGGTGCTTACTCAGGGCATTCTCCCACACTTACAGCTAAACAGTAAATCAGGCCTGCAACCAGCCCCACACAGCTAAAGGGCTAAAAAGAGTCTCTCCCTCGCTCTCTGGAATGCACTTCCTGTACTAAGGCCAGGAAGAGGCCACAGCAATGTCGGCCTTGGGATGGTGATTCAGCAACCCTTGCCCCCCCCTCCTGATCCTCACAGAAACAACTGACACTAAGAAAATAGCTGGGCAGGACCGACCCCTCCCCCCATATACACACACACACACACACACACACACACACACACACACACACACACACACACACACACACACACACAGGCTGCACCACTGTAAGGGCAGTAGGCAGGGATCCCTCGCCCTCCACATCTACAAAGGAATCCCAGTCAAATAAGTAAAATGATACAGGAGTCTGGCAATGGCTTCCAGAGACCTTGACCTAGTTTCAAATGAGAGTGTTTTCCCAAATTTACCCTGGCTGTTAAATAAAGTCTGTGAGGACTCATCACCAGTTCTCATCCTCTCTGAGTGTCTCTCTCTCTCTCTCTCCCCTTTCCTCCCTCTGCCTACTCCATGCAGTTAGACCTCTCAAAAAGACACATATCTGATACTATTGAAGAGCAGAAAAATGAAACGTCTTCACTCCTTTTTCCAAATGGGATTAATAACAATAAATTAATAACAGAGTTTATATATCCGTGTTCCTGCAGAGCCACATCGACGTTCCTGTTCTTGCTCACACTTAGCTTTCTGTTTCTCTCTGTGCTCTCTCAGATGGACACTACTAGCACATGTTTTTAAAAGGGCCCCTGGACACCTGTGTGCACACATGCTGCAGGTTAGGGTGCATGTGAGGGGAGGTCACAGTATGCCTAACACATGCTCCCTGCTGAACTGCCTGCACAAATCCAACAGGGGCACTGTCCATAGACTGAAGACAAATGACTGCTTCCTCATCTGGGATTTGTTATTCATACCATTGGTGAACGAACTCTCTCTCTCTCTCTCTCTCTCTCTCTCTCACCTGTGTGTAGTGGGTACACATGGGTCCGGAGCAGCGTTCTGGGCACCAGGGGATGCACTCGTATGGGTAAGGGTAGGTGTAGTCCTTCACCTCGTCGTACCAGGCCTGGACATGGTAAGCAGGGGAGCGGTACCTGTTGGGAGGGGTACAGGATCAGTCAACAGTCGAATAGCTCCAGGACCTGGTGCGAAGCGGCAGACACGCACAAACAGCCTGCCTGGAAACAGAAAGCTTTTATTTAGACTTTAAACAGAGAGTTAGCACCCTGTCCTCGTCCTGAATTATTTCTGAAGTGTGAAGGCTGCATGTCCCCTGACCAATCAGATACACTTGCTCACTGTAAACATTGCTCTACACGACCAAAAGCTGGGGGAAGGGGAGGGGCTTTTTTGCTGGCATCAGAAGACAGAGAGCAGTGATGGGAAGGAGAGCAGAGTCCCGGAATAACACCTGCTCTAGACTTGGAGAGGTGGTGAGAGAGAGACAGACAAGACAGACAGAGAAAGATGGCTTCTGCTAATCACAAAGGGCTAGTGTGTGTAGAGGATGACATTCATTTGCACCCTACCCACAACACACACACATAGTACCCTTATAGAGGTAGTTATAGAACAGATGGTGGACCATGAGCTAAATCTGGTACAAGCCTAGGTAAATACTCACATTCACAGCCTTTGTGGTTTAAACGTAGAGTATATCAGAACATTATTAAATATTCTCCAGTCACAGTAAATGTATCTTTATGGTCATGTGGTGATCCACATGCCATATGCTGGCATCTGTATGTGTGTTTTGTACCTGCCCCAGTGCACGGCCAGGTTCTGCCCAATGGACATGAGCAGATCTTTTGGCCCATGTTCCCACTGGCACTCTTCAGCCCAGTGTGTAGCTGAGCGTTCCAATTCATCATCCCATACCTACGCAAACACACACAGAGAGAGAGAGAGAGAGAGAGAGCTGAAACATTCAGTACAATCTTACAGTGCTTTACACCTATAATAATGCAAAAACTTAAGACCAAATCATTAATTTCACCCTACTAAAGCTGCCATCATAATTTGAATGGGAATCTGGCCCAACAGAAAAACACACTATCCCAGTACAGACATCAGAGCTTGGCTCCTGTCCACTGTAAATCCTCCACAATCAGGGAAAACGAAACACATTTCTGTCTTATTTCTCCACCTGAAAGGAAAAGGGAGCAGGTTTCCACCTCATGTACACAAATACACACACACACACAGTGCTGAAGGGATCCCTGTAGCTCCTCAGTAAATTTCCAATATTTAAACATAAACACATATGCACATTTACACACACACACACACACGAGGACCAGGGTCTGCGGGGGACTCGGAACGAAGCAAACGACCACAGGCTCCCTCTACTGATCATCACCCTGTGAAACACTCACTAGGAAACACAGAGACACTGTGAAACACTCACTAGGAAACACTATCAGTTCTCCATGATTTCCTGGCACATGAGACAAGAGCAGCTCCAGTATTCTTATACTACATTAACCACAATGCCTTTCTTTGTTTTCTGAACAATGGGTCAATTGTGCTATGGTTCAGGAATAGTGGTATCCAATTTATTTATTTATTTATTTGGGGGGGGGGGGGGGGGGGGTGCCTTAAAAGGTACACTCTGTTTTGAAAGCAACATGATAGTGACCCCATCACATCTCTGAAGGAGTGTGGTAGACTATTTAGTCCCCTTCATCTGCACAGAACAGAGCTCTAGAACTGAAAGACTTAAATTGGTCTGTTTACACTGTCACTGTTTATAAACAGGGAAACCAAAATCCTTCTATATTGCAAAGGGTTAAAAACCACTCTGTGCTCTTGAGCCTTCTGTGGCTTCAACGATACAAACACCTGCAAGAATATAAACAAAACTACGGAGCGAGGATTTAAAAGAATACCTGCTTGCCAAACAAAACACAAACACTAACCACACATCAGACTTTATAAGTCTAATTGGGCCTCTTCAGCTGTGATCCCAATGTCCTAACAAATCTCTCTCCCTCTCTCCCTCTCAGCATGGTGCTTTGTAATTAAAGTAAAGCAGGATTGTGCTGTGCTGGTAGATCTCCCTGTCCGAGTTCTCCTTCCCAATGTGCACCACCCTTGAAGATATCAGAGCTGCCCCTCGTATGTGAGCAGGGTTTCAGCACCCCCGAAAGGGCCCTGTGCAGGGCTCCCAAGGAACTGAGTTGGGTCTGTTTAGAATTCAGCGCTGCTGTTTAAAGTAGTCTAAACACAGGCTGACATAGTGACCCAGCCCTGCTCTACTGCTGGATACAGTCCACTCCATACCACATCTGGACTGGACTGGATTCAGCCTTTCTTGGGCACAGAACCCTCTCACATTAAAGGAATACTGCACAAATCCGAGGCTGACGCTAGCTCTCAACTGTCCAGTGATCCAGCAGTACCCTGACTTACCATGTACTCCATGTTGGAGGCAGTGGGATAGACGTCTCCTCTCAGTTTGTTGTGGAGAGCGAGGATCTCCTCGCGATCGGCCCACGGGATGGCCCTGCGCTGCCGTGGCGACGACCCTGGGGCGGTGGCATTGGGCTCCAGCTCGACCTGGTAGCGGCTCAGCAGGCGTTTCAGCTCCAGGGAGTCAGGCAAGAAGATGCTGGCAGCCAGCCTGGCAGCCAGCAGTAGCAACAGGACAGGAGACAGCGCTCTGCGCATGGCTGCCTGGGTGTGGTCTGGAGGGAACCTTGCAGGAGATACTCTCACGTGAAGGTCGATGGTGGATCACAGAGCTGGAAGAAGGACTGAGAGAGCAGGAGCTCTGAGTCAGGGCCATCTGTGCAATAGGCACTACAGTCACACCCTTAAGATCTCGTCTGCTCAGCCATGACAAAAAAATATATATATTACTGAGAAGGATTTGCATGCTTCATCCAGTGTGAGCATGTACTTACAAAGACAAAAATGTAATACCACCCAGCAGTAATATCCACTTTTAAAATTACATTAAATGATATTATTATAATTACATCCTGATGGCTGATAGTAACAGTTACAACCAGGAATCTTTTGCTTGTACACTTAACTCAGACATGTGTTCTCCACACACTCAAGCCATTCATTAAAAACAAAACCAACACTGTATGGCAGCCACCAGCCTGAGAAGAGCCAGACATTGCTGTGAGGAGACATCGTGCACAGCAAAGGATTTCTGCCCTGTGGAGAGGTACCGTGTTCAGCAGAGCACACAGCGAGAGAGAAAGAGGTGCCATTGTCTTCCATGCTGCCACTGCTGAAGTGCATCTGATCTCAGACCTCGCCAACGTCCCTCTAATCTCACTGATAACATTACAGCTAGAACCGCCCTCCCATCCAGAACAATAACATTGTGAACCTGCTCCAAATAACAGGCTGCTTAAACAAACAAAATCTCCGCCCCCACCATTTGTCTGTCTTCTCTGACAGAAGCGGCACAGCCCCTACAGGGATTTAATTCATGTCTACATAGGGCTTTCCTGGGGAAACTCATTCATTTTCTGCTCTGACACTGAGCTACTGGGTGACGAGGTGCCAGTTTGAATGGGCTGGGGGGGGGGGGGCATGAAGGAGTGTGTTTGAGAGTAGTGTTTGAAGGAGGTGTGTCAATCTTCTAATGTGACCCAGTCAGGCAGTGGAACTACAGCCTCTGAACAGTCCAACAGGACTTGTCCTAAATGAGACGAGCTCTCGGAGGAGCGGAGCAGAGACAGGACGGAGCCGCCCCCCCCCCCAACACTGTGCCAACACGGTCACTGTTCCAGCTACAGTATTCTGTGAAATCTGGCCATCACACCCCTTCCCTCCCTCTCTTTAAAACAAACACAAGCACAAATACTCATCTCACCAATGACCGCCAACTGGGCCCAAGGCCCCCGAATTTTATACTCTTGCGACAGATCGGGCAGGCAAAGGCCAGGCAAGTAACCTGTCCATACAGGCACTGCCAATCAGGATCCAGTGGCCCTGCCCCTGGGGCCTCTGCAGCTCTGGCCTGTACAGCACTGCTGATAGCAGGATCAGCCATCACCTTCCTGCAGCTTTCTAGGCACACAATTCTTTTTTTCACCACTAGAAACGCAAGGATTTACAAGCAAGGAAGCATTAACATGGTAATTGTTCCAGCATGTTCGTTAGCAGCATGGTGCGGGAGCTGACATCGAAATACCTGAGTGTTTTATTACACACCTACTAACCACATGGCCTACGGATTAGTGGAACACCCCCCCGTTAGTCTCTTGGAAAGTAAGCTTGGCTAAGAAAGTTGACTGGGCGCATGTAGACATCATCTGGACTCACAATCCACTTGAGCGTGAGAGCTCAGATGAACATGCTGAACATGAAAATCACACGTACAGATGCACCAAAAGGAACCACAGCAAAAAACTTAAGAACCGTAACAATGTTATAATGCAATAAACACCACTGCCAGAGGCTTTATAACATTAAAACATTTATTTAGACAGTTAAATTCCAAGTGTCAATAAATTAATGTCCATTAAGTTAAGAATGCAAACAATAAAACTTTCTTTTACCAGACTTCTTATGCAGCAGTAATTCCAAAGCTCCTAGCAGGATGAAGCCCCGAGGATCAGCAGTTTGTATTGGATGGTATTTTCCT
This sequence comes from Electrophorus electricus, assembly GCF_041902795.1. Lineage (NCBI taxonomy): Eukaryota > Metazoa > Chordata > Actinopteri > Gymnotiformes > Gymnotidae > Electrophorus > Electrophorus electricus. The sequence continues at coordinate 1,737,123 of NC_137499.1, read as the reverse complement.
TTTCCGTCAACAAGTTTGAGTGGCTGTGTCTGGGCTGCAGTCCTGCGCACGCACTGACTCTGCGGAGACTGCTCCGTGCCTTTTATAGAGAAGGAGACCCCGGTGAAGGAGTGGGGTAAAAAAAACAAAAACCCAGCTACTCATCCCGTTCACTCCTCCATTGGCCCTCGAGAAGGCTGTGTTCTTGGCACGCCTTGTGCTCTCTGACGAAGAGACTTCGAGATGAAAACGCAAGGGATGAAAATCTCTGTAAACCACTGAAGCACGCGGTGGGCCCAGATCCTGAAAATGCATCCATTTACGACACCAGCTGCGGAGATTTATGGCTACTATATAAAACAAGGTCATTTCATTTGAATAGATGATCGTGATACATATTAGACCCGTGAAGATGTAAGATTCAACACAAAACCAAAGTTAGCAAAAAAGATAAACACTGAATTATTATCCAGCAAAAATGCTGATCCTTCCAAGTTGCTGTGCTGATATGATCTGTGACCGTGGCCAAGTAAACACGCGATCAAATGAATTTTACTTTTAAAAGAAATCTGGTTCCCCATCACAATATCATAGTAGAGTATTACTCGATAGTCCCTGGCTAAGACAAGTGCTCGTGTGGAGTTCAGGTTTGATGGAGAAGGGCAAATCCTGCTCACAGTCACCCAGTGCGTTTCCACGTGTTGAGCAGGGAACTACAGCACCATACCCCATCCCCCCAGCCACGACGTCCATGTTCCCTTTCTACACCTTGGGGGAAAGAAGGGGGTAAACCACAGTACTCAAAGCCAAGCCCCAACACACTTCAGCCACTGGCAGGCGCATGGCAAAGAGACAGGACCCCTCAATCTAAAGATTTCTCGCTGGACTCAATATTCAGCTGTTAGCCATGACTCAAAATCTCCTTATGCACGGGGGAAAAAGGGAGACGTTCAACTCCTCAGCTCATCTCCGGAGAAACCCTGAATTAAGCCCTGCAGTTCAAACATTCAAACTCCTCTGTCCTAGCCGGCCACACCATGGAAACAGCCAGGCTTCCCAGTCGCAACACTACCCTTTCAGAAGTGTGTGTGTGTGTGGTGGGGGGTGTCCTCTTTACAAGGTGTGGACACGCAGATTCAGGGCAAGCTTTGATTCGTGTTCACACACAACAGCAGCAGTACATTACAGACTTACACAGGAGAATATTCTGTTGGTTTTGGGCCACATTCAGTGTCAACAGTGCATTTGTTGCAATAACAAAAATTTATTTCTGAGCAATCTCCACGGGTGAGGCAGGATAGGATGAATTAACCTGTAAAATTATATTCAGAGGAAAAAAAAGTCCCAAGTGAACCTCGTCATTTGTTACATTGTCATGACAAAGGAAAACATTTGAAAGCCAGCATATTCTCCCAGATGTTTCTCCACTAGAGGGTGCCAATCCCTGAAATCGGCATTAATAAAGTTTGAAGATCCACTAGCTTTTCATCTCAAAGCCTCTTTAGTAATCCACTCATATGCTTACCCATATCCACTTAATGGAATGGAAAAAGTAGTGTTATACAACTTGCTTAGGACATCGTGATAAATGATTGCCTACCATTATGTAACCAGTAATGGTCCGAGTGCTCTCTGGACTACCTACTGGTTAGGATAAACGAATACCAAGAAACACCTTGATGAAGCAGAGTCCTTACCTGCATTTGAGCTGTGGAGATGAGAGAGGGGGGTGGGTCACATACACCAGGGGTATTTATTTAGAGAGGGCCGTGGAAGGTCCACTGCTATGAAACCTGTTCCGTTTCCCTTAGCAACTCGAGAGAGCATATGGACATGACAGAGACATGACGGATGTAAGGGTGGACGAGGGCTACCGCGGAGGGTGTTGCAGGGCTGGAATGGTGACAGCATAGCTCCACAAGCATGGTGTGTCCTGGCGAGAGCTACAGTTCAAGACTGAGGGATGAAGGCACAGGAGGCACGGAGAGTGAGTGAAGCGCGAGCGGACGAGCCGAAGACGTGGATTCCATTACTGGTGCCAGCACTTTGTTTAACCCAATGTGGGTTAGGCGCCAGCAGTCTACAGGAAAAGATGGAACCGCTGCATGTCAGACAAACCCAAATTATGAGACGGTCTGCACCAAGACAAAAGTATTGTTGTAAGACAATCCAAACTATACTTTTCCCCTCTTTCCTCAAGTGTTTTTGGTGAAGGCCAGTTGGAGAAGAGACAGCATTCTCTCTGCCATGGCATTCCATCTCATCCAGTCCAATTTAAAAGGGAACTCTTACAGGCTACAGTGATCCCTAAATGCAGGTAGAGGTTCTTCCAACAGGGTTTTTCAGGTTATATGTCCATCTCAGCAGGAGTGGAGGATGTGTATCCTCCTGGTTGGCATTAGAAAGTGTCTATCATTTTAATCATTAGCCTGGAGACCCTTCGTTAGCCTGAAGGTTTCTAAGAGTTGCACATCAGACATTAGGTCAGCCTCAAAGCCTCTCAATAGAAACCCTCCCTGTGAATTGTGCTCTGCTACTCACAGCTCAGCAGTTTTGTGCAGTCACGATACTCCATTGTAATCATTCTAAATGACACCAAAGCATTAATCATGTGGAAACTCAGTAACGGCTTTTACCATTTCCAGCGAAACAAGATCATAGTGGATTATTGTAGCGTTTACATTACACGTGGTGGTCCCAACTTATGCTACCAAAGCTGCCGCCTGGTGTATATTACATCCCAACTGGCCGAAATAGTTGCCTTGTTTGGAAATATATTCTAACAATAAACATCCACTCAAGGCCATGAAAGCAAGCTGGAAAATGAGCCAGCATGTATGGTTTTCTCTGCAGGGATAAAGAAACACTTCTCTGCCTTTAGGTGGTCCGGCTGTGGCCACAGGCCTGTAAAAAAAAAAAACTCACTTAAACGGCATAATGACATTAACAAGGAGAAAACCCACAGTGAATTACACGAGGGAGCTGAGTCAGAAGAACACCACCATGTACCAGAGTATGTGTGCCCAGGAGAGGGGAGTTGCGGGCTGCGCATAAGCCTGGCAGCAATGCCACCAGGACACACACTGCATTGTGACCACCAGCAGGACACTGCTGACATGCGCAGCCTACAGAATGGGCTTATAATCGCCCCCCACAAAAAGAGGCCTAGGAACCCAACCTGCTGCGTTACTGGTGTACAACACATGGTAACATGGCTAGCCAGGGCTGTTTTCTTTTATTTCAGATTTGCGTTTGGTTACGGTGTACATTCCTGGGTCGTTGAGGAGAGATTACAGGGTTCAGTACGTTAGCATTGCTTTGGGAGAGAAAGCCTCTAAGGTTCAGCACAGCAGTACCTTAGGGTTGCTTCAGACCACCAAGCACAATCCTCAGACTAAACTCCACAAACCTCTTTGCCAGTTTTTGTTTTTATTTGAAAAGTTGACAAAAAAAAAGAAAGAAAAAAAAAACAGAAAAAAAAAAAAACGCTGAATGCTGAGGATGAGGGACAGCATACGTTTTGCATTTGAGCTTGTTTTCCCAATGTCAAGCTATAATCAGACAACTGTTAGGAAACAAACTTAACAGAGTTGTCACTGAAGCCATTCGCCAGGACATTTCCCTGACTTTGATACTGAGAAGGAGGTGAAACAGGGTTGAACTGGTACAACATAAAGCCTTCCACCAGCTGTGTGCACGCATGCATGTTTCAAAGTCTCCATTTTCAAAACTTTCCAAGGAAGGCAAAAAGGGGTTAAAATAACACACAATGAGTGCAACCGTTGACAAAATAGCCATCAGCGGATCTGAACCAACATTTAGGATTACGTATAGTATTTTTAAATAACCAACCTCTTAAAATGAGTGATGCTTGAATTATGAAAGAATTTAATTCAGAGGTCAAGAAAGGTCAAGCAGTGTATTAAAGACACTGAGACCAAATAACTTATTTCTTACATCTTATGGTACAGTAATCAGGAGAGGCGATAGAGAGATAGAGATAGAGATAGAGATAGATAGATAGATAGATAGATAGATAGAGATAGAGCGAGAGAGCAGATCTGCATACTTTGGTTTAGGTTTTGGGACACCTTCCTCTTTCTGTAGACATTTCAAATAACCAAATTGAAATGCTTAAATAAAGGATAACAGGGAAGCCATGAAATAGAAATCTCTGGTCAAAGCACTCATAGCTGAGAGCGAATATTTACACTATGAAAACCTAATTCAGTGGCGCAGATGTGCACTGAGTGTTAAGACTTCTCCAATCACCAAAGGGGAAGGAGAAACCACGTAAAAGTAGTCTGAGGACAAGCCACGTTTCTGTAGGACTTCCATAGTCTGAGGACACGCCACAACTGTAGGATGTCCACAGTCTTGAGGACACGCCACATCTGTAGGATGTCCAGTCTTGAGGACACGCCACATCTGTAGGATGTCCAGTCTTGAGGACACGCCACATCTGTAGGATGTCCAGTCTTGAGGACACGCCACATCTGTAGGATGTCCAGTCTTGAGGACACGCCACATCTGTAGGGCATCCAGGTGAGATGCACCTCCCACCAGGACGTGGGAATGACGCATCTCCCACCAGGACGTGGGAATGAGGCTCTGCTGTTCAGACACGAGTAATGTCCTGAACATCCTGTGGCAGAATGCAGGACTGGGAGGACCTCCCGCCAGTCAACCTGCTCCAGGATGCTTAGGTACCTCGCTTTATTCAACAGCTAAGGTGTGTGTGTGTGTGTGTGGGGGGGGGGGGGGGGGGTACACCTGTGTTTATATTCATATTTAATGCAGATATCTGAAGGCTCAAGTGTTGCTTGTTTAAGATGTTCAAATATATTAGGGCAAACTCTTTAAGCAAAAAAGTTCACTTAAATGAGAATAAAAGTTTAGAACTATGTGTAGGGAAATAGTTGCAGTCTGCCACAGCAGTCTTTACATGAGCTGCTACTGTAGCTGTGGAATGAAAAAGCCAAATGTGAAAGAAATATGATCAAGCAAAACTTGTACAACTTTATTCTGCTGTTGTGCTTTAGCTTGGGTTGTATTTTTCCAAATATCAATTCAAAAAATGTCACAGGAAGAGATAATGGGAGGGTGAAATCAAGTCAATACAATCAATGAATAAAACTGATGACAAAAGGTGTCAAACAAAATAAAACATGATTGTGTGTGTTCGTGTGTGTGTGTGTAAGTGTAAGAGAGAGTGAGTGAGAGAAAGAGAGAGAGAGAGAGAGAGAGAGAGATATTCACTCATTCAGAGTATTATGTTGTGCAGCCATGCAGAAGTAGAATTCCACTTCCAGGAACATCAGCCGTTAATAAGCCTGTGATTCTCACACACACACACACACACACCCCTTCAATGCTAAGGAACAATGCTTCATCGTGTAGAGTACAGAGAGGCTGACTGCACAAAGTACCCTGTTCAGGGAAGCAGACACAGGAAGTGCTGAGCACATGGCATTAGAGGGACACCACTGCACAACTGCTCTGAAATTATCTGAACAGACTCAACTCCATCACTACAAAAGGGTGAAGATCTAAACGTAGGCTGATGGTCATTTGTCATTGGTGTCTCTCCAGCATGTGACTGAGACTGAGTGTGTGTGTGTGTGTGTGTGTGTGTGTGTGTGTGCGCATGCGCGAGCGCTCACGCGCAGACACATGCGGTACACAAAAAGCCGAGCAAACAGCACAAACTTTCCCAAGGCAGCCAAACAAGATTCACCCAGATTCAAATTTATCATGTGTTGATAAATTTGATAAATGCTTGAAACTTTTTAAATATCTGCAGAAGAAAATTGTGCATATGCACATCCATCTTTTTATTGATCAATTTTATATTTTTCCGTGCACAGCTTTTTGTAAATCATTTATGTCCTAAAGCGCATTAAAATTGTTAATCAGTCTAATTCTACATCCAGAAACCACACCCAGATTCTCGCAAACAAGAAAGCCGATTAATCTTCCACCGCAGCACCTCTTCCTCAGCCTGCCGTGGTCCTGCCTGTTTTTATCCGATGGCTCTGGGGTCAGCTTAGCAAGGCATGAGAGCATCGAGGTGATGAGGAATGGGGAGGGGGGGGGGGGGAAGAGAGAGAGAGAGAGAGAGAGAGAGAGAGAGAGAGAGAGAAGCACAAAGAGAGATAGACAGAGAGAGATAGACAAGCACGGGGGGGGTGGCAGCGCTGCTTGAACAAGTGGCTTGCTTCAAAATTCAGAAATTAAAAAAGAAAAAACAAACTTGCACGTGGCGATCTACACGTATAGTATATTTTGTCGTCGTAGTTTGCTGGTGCAGAGCTTCTCGTTTTGACTCTGGTCAAGATTTCCGTCCGGCTTCACTGAACTGCTGCAAATCAATCGGCTGACAAGTCCCCTTGGTAAAAGGCAAAATCATTTTTGCTTTCATCTCTTGCTATGCCATTAAAAAAGTAGATTAAACAAAAACAAAGGGAAAAGAATGACTTCCCTTCAGCACAGTCCCTCAGGTAAAGCCATCCGCTGGCCAGAATTCGTGCTTTGTGCCAGTCTGACGTGAGACGGTGGGCACAGAAGTGTCTCCGGTCTATACTGCCCACCAGGGGGGCACGTTCCCCTCACAATGCAAAGAACACCCTTCAGATAATTCCACAGTCACAGGTGGTGGCGAGGCAGTGGGGAGGTGGCGGTATGGAGGGGGAAACTCCAGCTCAAGGAAGTCTTTTTAGGTACGGGGTTTTTCTCTCCTTCCAAAACCAAAAAGATCGGAGGGGGGGCTTGGACAAGCTGGCTCTTTGGAAAAGCACGGGCCAAAGGGACTGGGGGGTGGGCCAGTGGAGCAAAGGTCGCAACAGGAGAAGTGTATTAGGGCAGTATTCCTGTAGATGAGTGTGCGTGTGTAGGCATGTGTATGTGTATGCGTGTGTGTGTGTGTGATGTGTGTGTGAGCCCATGCGTTTTCTACAGCAGGTCGACGCGGCGGTAGTACAGTAGATAGGCAGTACGCTCCGATGTCTGCTTCACCACGTGATACTGGTTGGTCACCTTCACAGCCTGGTCATCAATGCGCAGCCAGCCATTGAGCCCAATGTGGAAGACATCCGTAGTGTAATGGCCGCCCGTGGCGCTGTTCCCATGGTGATAGACGACTGTGAAGAAGGACAACAATGACACAGAAACCCCAAGCAAATGGTTCCCAGCACCAGTGACCATTAAGAATGATGGAATACCAAGTGTACCATTTTACATAAACCACCGCACAGTTTTCATTGACTGCTAACTAAAGATGTGATGGTCTTGGGATAGATTTTTGGGAAACAAACTTGTGCACAAACTAGTTTTGACAAAAAAGCTTAAAAAGGAAAATAAAGCGGAAGCAATTTGCTCCTGTGTTGAGCAGAGATTAACAGGAGCCCACTTCCTCTGAGGAGAGATTGAACAGATCAGCAAGTCGAGACGGAAAACAGGAGAGCACAGAAAGTGTATGAAAGAGGGCAATAAAATGTGAATGAGATACTAGAGAAAGGCCATGAGAGCCAAAAAAAAAAAGACAGAGAAATAGAGTGGGTGTATGAGAGAGAGCACCCCTCAGTGGCTGCTTTAGTATGACCCTCACCATCACCCCTGCTATACAGGGCCGAGAAAATGGCCGACTAAAGCGCTGCTCTGCAGTGAGAAGGGGACATCCAGAAAATATGGGGCCTTTGCTCCCACACCCACAAACCCAGCACACACACCCTATCCCCCAACCCCACATGCACCCCTACCCAAGCCGGTCATACTTTATAAAGATATGCAATAATGCACACAAACACACGTACATATCAACACACACACACCTGCAAAGAGCCTGTAGGTTCTTTGGCCTTTCAGGGTTTTGCTCCGCACCCCTGGTGAGAGGAGATCTGCAGAAACACACGAGGAACAAACAGTGTCACACCACATCAAGCAGGCTGCCCATAAACGCCTGCTGGCCATCAGATCTGGGAACAGTAACACAGCCCTTAAAAGAGGGAAGAATCATGCAATCTTGTAGTGCTAAATTGAATCCAGATTACACGCATGGCCTATGTGGGTTTCAACGCTGGCAGCCCTTCCACACTTAACTACAATAAGATGTGGCCCACTTTCAGCAGCAGACACTAAAACAGTTTGTTTTTTAACTGTGTACTCTGTTGAAAGGTCTCCTGGATTTTCATTGTTTATTCTGGTCATCGCTGCTTTTTGTGGGACCCTCCCAAGCGGCTCCACATACAGTCGACATGTGCGCATACCGAAACTCCAGCTGGAGCCCAAACATCTGGTCTTCTGCCTCCTTCTGGAGGCTAAAAGATATTAAAGCAGACCTCTACCTGGCATCTTCTCAATTTACCACCTTGCAGTAGGAGCATCCAAGTCGTTGAGTGATGAATATGTAAAATAAAAACCTGCTCATGCACAAACTTATTTGCATTCTTATTTTACATACGGATTTGTTTTGGATTTGTTTCTGTGACTTTCCCCCAGTTTAGTCCCATGCTTTGCACATTTGCACATCGTCACTGGGCAGGTGAACGTGCCAGGAGGAGAACACCAGCTGCCCAACGGTCTACCTGTGACCCAACCACTGGCTATTGTATCTCTGGTAGGGAGAGAGGTGCTATCCTATCCTTTCAGTGTATAGTGTTCAGCAGGGGGGATGCCCTGTGTGGCTACATAGTACAGGCATTCATACACACACACCTTTGCTGATCTCCAGGTCGACAGGGTAGTCGATGTTTTTCACCAGCTTCTGGCAGCCGCCCGTCTTCTCAAAGACAAACCTCTTGAGATGGAGGACCAGGACAGGGGGAAGCTCCTCCAGGGTCACTCTCCGACTGATCTCAATCTGGGGGGGGAAGGAAGAGTTTAACGCCATCTGGATAGATGAGTTTCATAACTGAGGTGACGACAGTAATGAAATGTTTTATATGTCCCCCTGATAAACTAACCCAATCCAATCCAGGCTCTTGTTATACAACCACTGTTGGTTATCTAATGTGTCAAATAATGAAGGTTTCCTGTTAACCATATAACCTAGTAGTTGGTGCAGGGTTAGACGTGTCAGATGTTCCAGAGGGCGTACGGACCTCCTGCTTGCTTTTCGTGGTGTAGCCCTGGACAGCCTCGCGGGCCACCATGCTCTCCAGTGCCTCCTGGACCGTGCGGATCTTCTCCGACTGGATATCCAGCTGCAGAGTGAAGAAGAGCTGCAGCGTGGCAGACTCCTTTGAGCTCTGCTGGTACACCACCGATCTACACACACACACACACACACACACACACACACACCTCGGCATTCAAGTGATTCTCATAAGTGTGCAAGACAACTTGAGAGCAATTTCTTTTCCTTCAGTCTTTTCTCCCAAGTTTCAAGATCCCAGCAGCTGCGATCCAAACACTTATTCCTACATTTATTGCATCAGTGTTCAGTCAACATTCCTGACTGCCACCAGCTCCACTGTATTCTGGAGCTCAAATCCACCATGGCTTTATCAAAGACTGGGTGATCTTTGTAAGTAGGGCCATGTGGAGAGAGTGGCAGAGAGGTGGGGTTACAGCAGGCCCTCACGTCAGGCCATGACGGCTCTTACGAGTGTACAGAGGGTTATGGGTACGTAGCATAGAGACCCAGGGGTCCCTGGGACCGCACACAGGACAGCAAGGGCCTCCGGAGCTTCCAGCATGCCACTAAACCATGCTGCCCAGAGTGGAAGGCAAACATGGGTTTATCTAACAGAGTGGTGAAATGGTTGGATACTAAAGAGAGCGGGGGAGGATCTGGAGAGGAGGAGGGAGTAAGGAGGGACTCAACACCCCATCCAATTTGCTTCTCGTCTTCAAATAACGCCCAGGAGACGGCAACAGCAGTAGACTAAAGTTCCAATGTTTTATTTAAAGGTACTTGTACCATGATAACACCAAACTGGCATCCAGGGGCTTTCGATAACAGTGCTATGTTGCATCGTAGGGTGAAACACTGTTCTTGGTCTTACCTTATATGCCCTCCGAATATGTCAGTGATGGGGGTGCGGATGAAGTCGGCCTGGCGGGTGATGGAGGTTTTGTTCCTGGGTCCCACCTGCTCCCACTCATCTTCGTTGCCTTCCTCAGCCTCTTCCTCCCCCCTCGGGGTAGGGTCTTCCTCAGGACCTGGGTGGGGCCCTGGCCCATTAGGTGTGGACACTTCTGCTTAAAGACAATGAGTCTTAAGTCCAGAGAGTGCACTTTTACAGGAATTAAAGAAACTCAATTTCTACTTAATACAAATACACTGGCTTGACGTTTTATATACATATTCATACATAAATATATCTGTAAAGTAACATTTTGCAAAAGTGTAGACATGATGTCATGCTGGCTGATGTGTCTTGCCCTGAATGTGCAGATAATGGAAAAAGAACCCACTCTCTTCCTGTGGAGAGATGAGTTTCTTGAGGGCCAGCATCTCCTCGTGTAGTCCGTTCAGGGTGAAGCCCAGATACTCCTCGGCATCTTCCTGTCGACCCTGTGTGGGAGGGGGTCTAATTAGCCAACTCTGTGCAATACGACAGTGAGCCTGCAGCCAAACACATCTCAGCATGCCCCCTGCGCTTTCCGGCTGCAGCAGGTGTGTCTACAGACAGGCCTCGCAAATTTGTTCTGGCCATTAAAAAGAGGCTGAGACAGCAAACACTGCTGCTCTCTTTAGACAGCAAGATTCTCTGGCTGTGCTGAGCAGAATAAAAAACAAACACACCACCACAAGAACAAGGTGTTTTTGTTCATCTGCCTAATCAGGTGCCAGTAGAAATTCTTCCTGGTTCAGCTGAAATTTTAATTTCCAACTTGTTTGTAAAATCTACATGGAGCTGTTAAAAAAAAAAAAAAAAAAAAAAAAAAAAACACCTACAACCCATACCTTCTCTGAAAGGCTGGATTTAATGAGGGTGAGGAGTCTGTAGATGTATGTGGGCTCAAAGGGAACTCCTGGTCTGATGTCTTTTATTAGTTTCTCTCCAGCAGCTGTGAAGAGCAACCAGAGATCAAAACTGATGCAGTTTAAAACAGCTGCAAAAAGGTGGAAGACAGACAGGCAGAAGACAGATGGACCATGCGTATAGCTTGAGACAGACAGGCTGGTCACATACCTTGCTGCTTGGCCTTGGAGGGGACAGGCATATTGCTGAACTCATTTACAAGTCGAACACTGCAGGGGAACATGAGTGGAAACACAAACTAAGCAAAACTGGGTGATCCGGGGGGGGGGGAAGAAAAAAAAAAAAAAAGGACTTCCAGTGAATAAATGCTATAAACAACAAGCAAGCTTCATTTGTACAAGCTAGTTCATAATGTCTGGGTATTGATTATAACACACAGGATAAAGAACAGTACTGTTGTTTCTGAAGAGGTTTATTTAAAAATAAATTAAAAAAAAAAAATAATAATAATAATTAAAAAACCACAAGCAAACAACTCCTTCCAAAAAAACAGATGGAAGTCAGAATGGCTCACAAGTTGTCCATCATGGGTGTGGAGGTGCAGGGTCTCTGGGTCTCAGTGAAGAGGGGGATGGACTTCATCAGGTGATACATGGGAGGGCATGCAATCAGGGCCTGCAGGGTCTGACACTGAGTCAAGGGCTGATCAAACCACACACCAGCTCAAAGGACAACGCAGTGCGAAAGTGCCGAGCCCTAGAAGCCCTCTGGCAGGGCACAGTAAAGGATACAGCATTGATATAGCACCAGTTTCCCGTGTTGATCAGTCCTCTTGGTTGCAAAGACACCGGTTTGTGTATCAACTTCACATTCTCAATAAGTTCTGATAGGAGATGGAGGAAAAAAAATTAAAAATCAATCACACCAGAGAGAAGTTGACAATTAGGTGCCCTGAAGTTTCTCGGAGAAAAGGGATATGCAACAGATGTCCAGGCGCTCTCTGTCCACACCGAACAAGACTGTGGATAGTATAGTGAGACTGTAGAGGACACTATGCCACACCTAGGAAGGGAGACTGCCATAGACACAGTTCTCATGGTAATGTGGAGCTTTGGCTCTACAGGTGGGGACACTGAAATTAAGCCACTCATGATTAACAAGACAGTGACTTATAACAATAAAGAGAGAAATATCCACAACCACAGAAGGTTAAACT